>NC_073306.1:145697299-146011466 GCF_027595985.1 Sorex araneus
ATTACCCCTGGTGGTGCACAGGGTACAATATGGGGTGCTGGGAATTGAACCCAAGTTGGCCGCATGCAAGGCAAATGCCCTACCTGCTGTGCTATCGCTCCAACCCCCAATGGCAGGCACTTTTCTTCTCTCTCTCTCTCTCTCTCTCTCTCTCTCTCTCTCTCTCTCTCCCCCTCTTCTTTTGTGCATTTTGGTTTGCAATACAGGTTATAAGAGTTATCGTGTTTGTTCAGGGTGTTCAGTATTTTTATCGGGAAGGTACAGCTGGGTATCTTTTTTTTTTTTTTGCTTTTTGGGTCACACCTGGCGATGCACAGGGGTTACTCCTGGCTTTGCACTCAGGAATCACTCCTGGTGGTGCTCAGGGCACCCTGTGGGATGCTGGGAATCGAACCCGGGTCGGCCGCGTGCAAGGCAAATGCCCTACCCGCTGTGCTATTGCTCCAGCTCCCTAGCTGGGTATCTTTTTAAAGGTAGCTTTTACCCTCTGCTCCTAAAGACTTTTTTTATTTTTGCTTTTTGGGTCACACCCATGGATGCTCAGGGGTTACTCCTGGTTTTGCACTCAGGAATTACTCCTGGCAGTGCTTGGGGGACCATATGGGATGCCAGGGATCGAACCCGGGTCGGCCGTGTGCAAGGCAAACGCCCTACCAGCTGTGCTATCGCTCCGGCCCCTGCTCCTAAAGACTTTGATTCCAGAGGTCTCCTAACCCATTTTGGCACCCAGAGCGGCTTCTTACAGCAATGCATTGGGATTGTGAGCTGGGCTACAACTCTGTGCTGCCTGGGGATGGATTTTTCCTCTCCACCCTGTTTTTTCTGCACGGAAAATGGTGGCGGCAGCAATTCCACGTGGCGAGAGCCACCTTCTAAGACTCCTAACCCAGAGGTATGGTTTTTGCAGTTTGTGGCTCATAGGCAATCATGGGAAGCGGGTGTAACCGACACGCCCTCGGTCCAGATAAATCCGGAGCTGCTGAGCGCGAAATGGACCCTCTGCTCCTAAAGACTTTGATTCCAGAGGTCTTCTAACCCATTCTGGCACCCAGAGCGGCTTCTTACAGCAATGCACTGGGACTGTGAGTTGGGCTATGCAATTTCTGGCAGAATTTTCCCTGGACTTTATACAGAAATCCAATTAATGATCCCATGAACTGGTGGACTTAACATCTCTTAATTGTCAGCAATGTGAAACGGTTCCTTTTTAACAGGTCTGACTTTGGGGGGAAACTCCAAACAATAACAGTGAGTTTTTTGTTGAAATATTGAAGGTAATCAAAGTAGCAGCCATTTCTCTAGACTGTGAACTAAGCCATAGCCCCACGCCGGCAGAGAAGAGGAAATATCTCTCTTTCCCAGTTGTTTCCCATTTTCGGGGAGAAACTCGGCATGGCATCCACCATATTATGAGGCACGGGAAGGGGGATACGAAAAAAAAAAGGAAAAGGGAAAAAAAAAGAGTTATGTACTTGGTGCAGTGGGACTACCTATCTCTTCCTTCTAAGCAATGGAAAACTAATTATCAAATGCTTCCTTGGTAGTAGGGCTGTCTTTCTCGGGGGGAACTCCAACAATAATAGTGAGTTTTGTGTTGAAATATGGAATGTAATCAAGGTAAAGAGAGAACGAAGTGAAATTCATCAGTTATGCAGTTGGGGGTGGGGGGGCGGGGGCGGGAGGTATACTGGCGTTTTTGGTGGTGGAATATGGGCACTGGTGAAGGGATGGGTGTTTGAGTATTGTATAACTGAGACATAAGCCTGAGAACTTTGTAACTTTCCACATGGTGATTCAATAATAATAATAAAAAAAGGTAGCTTTTAAAACTGGGTGGCAGCTTTGCAGTATGGACATGACCTCTGGGATTTCTGGAAGTACAGGAAAGTGGGGGGAGGCAGCCCAACGGACCCCAAGAAAGCCTTGAGATTTCAGTCACAAAATCCGCACACCCAAATTTTCAGCAGGTTAGTTATTTTGGTGAGGTCTGTCTTGAGACGCTGGAGCCAGGCTGGAGGTATGGTGGTGATTTTGGATTGTGGGAGCAAGAAGAGGTTGCCAGGGGCTCTGCTTGGGTGGGCACCAGGCTAACCCGCCTCCATCCCATGTGCCTTGAATTATATTTAGTTGTGCGCGGGTCCAAGTCTCAACATGTTTTCAATTTGAATAGTCACAAAAATTTTTTAAATGTGATTTGAAATTTATGAAATTTTCAGGGGACTCTGACATCATTCCAACTTGCACACATCATATTTTTTTTTCTTGCACTGGTTAAACCGCCTCTACTTCCCTGCAGAGTCTAGCAGACGTGGTGAGAGCATATGTAACGGGCATGCAACCTGTCCATCTTCTACCATCAAGCAGATGTGAACTGTACGTTCTTCAGGGATTCAGCTTGTCGAAGAAGGAGGAGTTTCACTTCGCTTCCTACTAGGCCAATAGTGGGTCCATAGATGACCGTCACTCTTGAACTTTAAAATGCGTATTTTGGGGAGCAAGACCGATAGTACAGTAGGTAGAGTGCTTGCCTTGCATGCGGCTGCCCTGATTCAATCTTCTGCATCCCATTTGGTTTCCTGCGTCCACCAGGAGTGATCCCTGGTGACAGCAGAGCCAAGAGGGAGCCCTGAGTACTCCTGGGTGACTCCAGAACAAAACAAAACAGAACAAAATTCTTCGGGATGATTTTATTGAGACAATCATATGGTTTTTCTTTTTCACTTTTTTTTCCTCTGAAATAAAATAAATTACACTGATTGACTTCTTAGATGGGACCAGTGTTGTGCTTAATTTATGGCTGATGATTCCCACCTACTACCATATGATCTTCCTCGACAGGCTGGTTCTTGAGTCTAAGGTTCTCGGGGGTGGCTGGCGGGAGATGCTTCCCGGCCGGTTTGCCCCGGGTGCGCTGCTCTCTCCTCCTGGGTGTTTGTCCCAATGTGCAGGTGCAGGGGCTTCGCTGGGGAGCTGAGGTCGCCCTGCGCGGATCCTGGGATTCTCTCTAAACTCTGCACTGCCTTCGCTGGCCAGCCTGGTTCTGGGGGTTCTGTGCTGCCCTCTAAGGACGAGGAGCCCCTGGCCTCCAGCCTGTTCCTTCACCTCCAACAGGCACCAAAAGTCTCTGTATGACAAGTGTGGGCTTCGGTCCCACCTACAGCGTCTCTCTCCTTCCTTGCCCGAGGTCCAATGTCTTACCACACATTGTTCTGAAGCCTTTGCCTATTTAAAAATGTTTCACGGGGGCCAAAGAGACAGTGCAGCTAGGTAAGGCACTTGCCTTGCATGGGGTTGACCCAGGTTCGATTCCCGTCACCCCACACGGTCCCTGTCAGGAGTGATCCTGAGTGCAGAGCCAGGACTAAGCACCACCAGGTATGGCTTTACCTGTGCAAGGGCAAATGGCGCTGTTATTACTACCTCTTTGGTCTAATTTTAGACTAATGAAGTTTGAATTTACGTTTCTCCCGTCAACAAGATTCTGCATCTTTTTTGCAAAACTGAGCTCTTAATATTTTTCTGTGAACTGCTGGATTCATTTTTCAGATCAAGTCTCTTGAGGGATTAACTTTCCTCCAGTGAGTTTTAGAAGGCTCTGTTAAGATTTATGTATTAGGGACAACAACTCTTTTTTTTTATTACTGTGATTTAAGTTCCAAATATTTTCCAACTGTAGTATTTGTCATTTGAATTTTTATGATTTTTGACATGCATGTTTTAAAATTTCATGCAAAAATAGTGTCCCTTATGGCTTATAAATTATTAAATGCATTTCTTTTACAAAGCCTATAGGCAAGAGAGACGCCAAGAAGCTCTGCAGAAGGATGACGTCCTTAGGCGACCCTCGGCGAGGAGCCTTTTGCTCCTGAGGACCCGACAGCCAGGACCCAGACTGTGTCCCCATGGGGTGCAGCTCCCTAGCTTCACTGGAGCCTGCTGTGGCATGAGGAGAGGGACGTGGTTGTGACCGAGGGTTGGCTGGGCGCTAGCAAGTCTGCCAGGAGACCCTGTGAGCTGCAGGCTAGTGCCCAGGGTCAGCATGACGACATACGGACCCCTCCCCCAGTGCAGGTCTTCTGAGGGGTCTTTGGCCAGAGGAGAGAGGGGCACAGAGCACTGAGTGTCCCGTGCGCTGGGCGCCCTGGGAGGGAAGCAACCCAAACTAACTGTCAGGGTGTGTCCTTGCCTGGAGTGGGAGGGGGTGGGGAAGGCTGGGGTCCAAGCAGGAGCTCCGAGCTCAGGGCTTACAGGGGGCTGGAAACCATATTAGCAATGCAGCAAGAATATGGCGAAAGCTGGGGCCACTTCAGGCTGAAAAGGAGGCCCCCCTGCACCTCAGGTGGGCAAACACCCCTCTGGCTGGCACAGGAGCTAACCGGGGTGTCGGGGAACTTAGAGGATTCTGGGCCGTGTGCTGTAGCATCTGCTGTAGCTGAGAAGGGACATCGGCTTCAGGGTCATGCGGGTAAGACCTGGCTTTCCTGGCATGGGAAGGGAGAGGAGGGGGAGAAGCCCCCTCGCTGCCCCCCACCCCAGGGCGGGCTTTCCCTGGGCCCGCCTTCTCCCACTGCTTCCTCCTGGGCTGGCCTGGCGATGGCTCCGAGGTGGGCTCAGGCCCTGCAGGGGACACCTTGGGCGTCCGCAGAACGGACAGTCCCTGTGGAAGGAGGGGCCCATGAGAAACTTCATGGCAGAGAAGTGGTCGGGACTCTCCAGTCCTTTTCCTTGGGGGACCAGGGATTAGCGTCCATGAGCCACTAGGAGGGGAGTTGGGGGCGCATGGGGACAGACAGGGACAGACCTGGTCCCTCTTGTCACCCACAGGCAAGGAAAATGAGTCACGGGAAAAGTGACCTTCACGCTGGCCCCCAGCCCCATCCGTGAGGTGCTGGGGGGACAAGTGAGAGTGTATGGGGGGCGACTCGGCTGGGGTCTCTGCAGCCGGGCCCCAGGGACCATCATGGGGAGTTGGGGGTTGAAGGGCACCCTGGGCCGGAGGGGTGGGCTGCAGCCGGGAGGCAGCCGGTCACCAAGTCTGCACAGCGGAGGCCTCTCCCCCCAGCGTGCCTGTGTACAGCTTGAGGCTGTGAGGTGTGACGTCATCTGGGGGGCAGGATGCCCACCGCTGAACTAAGGCAGCCCAGCCTCCCATGGGGTTTCTGCTCGGCCCTCGGTCCTGGGGATCACTTGGGCCGCCAGGGTGCTCGGGTGCGTCCAGGGCGACACCCCGTGAGCCCAGGTTGGACGCACACCAGGCCAGACCCTCTGTGTCCTGTCCCCGCCCTGCGGTTTGGGAAGCCTGTGTTTCCTGCAGGCGAGGAGCTTCTGTGTTCCGCCTGGGCACGGCGGGGGTGCTGGTGGGGCCAGCGTGACTGTGGCTGGACACCAGGGCCGGGGAGCAGAGACCCACCACCGGCCAAGCGGCACTTTTAGTCTCGGTCCTAGTCTCGGTCCCTTCGCTGGCCGCCACCGGCCTTCTCCCCACTGCCGCTGTTCCTGCGCGAAGCCAACGGGCAGAGAACATCGGCCGCCCCGCCCGCCCTTCCGTGAAAAACAACATCGTAAGAAGCAACGTCCAAGAAATAGTTTATTCTGGACAGGGACCCACACAGGCTGCGGAGGGGGACACCAGCGTCCGGGGCTGCTCGGGCTCCTGGCCCGTGGACACAGCACAGGCGCCGTGCGGCCAGAGTCACAGTGAAGACAGAAGCAGCCCCGCTATTTCCTGGAGGGGACGGGACAGAAACGCGTGGAACACGAGTTATGGAGAAACAGGCCTGGTTTGGAGGAGGAGGACGAGGACCATGTGTGTGTCTTTGAGTAAAAATATAAAACCACACCCTACACTGAGACGCCTCTCGAGATGTCGAGGAGATGACGCCGACGGCCCCAAGACTGGGGTGGGTCGTCGAAAGGGACACTCAAGGGTGGAGGACAAAACCCAAGGGCAGGGGGCCCAGGACGGCTGGGGGAGGGGGGCCACAGATGGCGCGGGCCCGGGAGGGAGGTGGCCCTGGCAGCAGCGGGAGGGGACCTTCTCTCCCGCCAGCCCAAGGTCACCAGGCTGCAGCCCAGCAGGGACAAGTCTCGGTCCCTCCCTTCAGACACTCTCCGATGTCCCTGGATGCTGCTAGCCAGAGTCCATGGCTCCAGCCACGTGCTCCAGGAAGGGGGCACGTTCCCGAATGTGTCCTGTGTCGGAGCAGTCTGGAGCTGCCATCTGCCCACCCGGGGTCTCCCCTTCAGACTGGCAGCCTGGACCCCCGGGCTGGGCTTGGGGGAGTGGGGAACTGTGCCAACACTTGGCTGCGTGACTAAGGGGTGTGGCCGGATTCTCAGAAGGGGCTGGGCGAGGTGGGGGAGGGGCGGGTCTTGAATGGGTGGGGGGAGGACAGCTGCAGCACCAGATCCTCAGGGCCGGGCTGTCCTGCGGGCGGCCAGCCCAGCAGGTGGGAGGGGTGGCCAGCGGGGCCGAATGAGGACAGCTGGGCTGTGCTGGGGCCGCGGGAGACGCTCCCCCTGGGCCACTTTCCCCAAAGTCCTGCCTCAGGATGAGGGGCGGGTGAAGGGTCGGTTTGGGGTGGGCTCATTCATCGCCCTGGGGGCCTGGGGGTCTAGGTTGGGAATGGAGGGCAGATTCTACACTGGGAACATTTTATAAACAGCGGGGCTGGCCCGCCCGCCTCCGACTGGCATCTCCCGACAACCTGGTAAATTAGAGGTGGGGCAGAGGATTGTCAGACCCGACGCAGAGGCGGGAAACTGAGGCACAGAAAGGGCCGGGTTTGTCCAAGGTGGCAGCGAGTGGGCCGGGCGGGCCCAGGCTCTCTGCGTCAGCGTGGCCGTGTGCCGGCCTTAGCTGCGGCAGCCTCGGGAGCAGGCCTGGGCCAGGAGGTTGTTGTTGCGGCCGTCCTGCAGTCTGCTCTGCGCCTGGCTGCCTCCGCGGCCCTCGGCGCCATCCAGGAGTTGGCCGCTCGCCCCCTGCTGCCGCCTCAGCCTGCAACAGACAGCACAGACCCCGTCAGTCAGGCCACGGGCGGGCGGTGGGCAGCGGGCTGGCAGAGGGCCCCGGATCGGGACCACGGGCTCGGAGGTGGCACGTGGGAGCAGGGGGGTGGGGGGACCGGGAGCCACAGCCCAGTCCTGCTGCCCTCAGCCACGTTCCACAAAGCACATGTGTGCACACAGACATGCACGCACATGTGTGCACACACGCACACTAACGCGCACATGTGTGCACATGCATGCATACACACATAGGCACACACGGGTGCACACCCACACGTGCACACACCTCCCCTCCCCCCACGTGTGTGTGCACACGCTGCCTTCCTGCAAAGTGAACGGCAGCGCTGCTGACTCTCTGGAGCTCACACGTGCTGTCTGCTGGCTTTTCCCAGTGCAAGGGAAGGTGGTGAGCCCCACACACGCTCACTCAGGTCCCGAAGGTTCTGGGCCAGCTGCCACGCCAGGAGCAGAGGACTCACTCCCCGGCGGGGCCCCCGCGCCGCGGTTCTCACACACATGGCACCTCAGGACGGAGACGCACACCCACTAAGCAGGGCCAGCAGGACCTGGCGAGGGCCAGGCTGAGGGCACTGAGTCCAGCGGGGAGGGGCAGGCGCAGAACGATCCCTTCCCCCTGTGGGTTGTAGAGAAACTGAGGAAGGGGAGGAAACAATGCTCAGAGGCAGCAGAAACAGAACAGACACTGGCCTCCAGGGGCGGGCGAGGAGCAGGGGAGCAGGGGAGGGAGGTGGCACTCCAGTGGGGCCTGCTCAGGACTGTTGCAAGCCACGGCGCCCAAAGTGAAAATCACGCCCTCAACCCCCACCAGACCCACGAGTGAGCATCCAGAGGTGACTGTGTGCCCGGCAGGTTCTGAACGGGGCGGTGCCGACACTGGCACTCGGCACCTCCCCCTCGGAGCAGAACCACAGCCTCCTGCTCTGCAGGTCTGGCTGCAGGCTTCACAGTGTGTGTGTGTGTGTGTGTGTGTGTGTGTGTGTGTGTGTGTGTGTGTGTGTGTGTGCATACATGTGCGTGCGCATGTTTGGGGGAGTAGTGGGAAAGGATGAACTGGAGACAGCTAAAGAGACAGGTTTGGGGAGCAGGGAGAGCTCAGCTCCCGCCCGCTCTCAGCCCCGCGCTCGGCCAGGGACCAGGCTGCCTGCTGCGTGTCCTCTGGAGCCCAGACCCCGTGTCTACCCCTGGCCCTGCCTGCTTGCCTCTGCAGGGAGGGATGTGCTGGTCACGCATGTGCAGGTCCCGTGGCTGAGACAGGGGACCCCTGCTCTGTGCCCTGGCACCAGTCACGCATGCGCGCGTGCATGGGTCGGGGGAGGTTGGTGGTTACAGCACGAGCAAGTCCCGAGATAACACAGTTTGGGTTTGGGCCCACACCTGGTGGGGCTCAGGCCTCACTCCTGGCACGGCCCGGGGAACCGCACATGGTGCTGGGAAGTGAACCTGGGTTTGGCTGCCTGCAGGGCAAGTGCCCTCCCCGCTGGGCCCCTCTCCGGCCCCAGCGCACTGGGTGCGTAGGAGAAAGTGAACTTGGTGGCCATAGTCTGGAAGCAACCCAAGTGCCCGCAAACAGGTGACTGGATGAAGAAACTAATCCATATACAGGATGGAACAGTACTGGGTCCGAGAAAGACAAAACCCTGCAAGCCGCAGCTACTGAGGGGTCCGAGGGGACAGTGCTGAGAGGGCAGGACACAGAGAGGTCACCCTCGTGTGTAGGGGGAAGGACAGGAAGGAAACAAGCCGTTCAGGGACAGCAGAAACTGGGAACTGGTCTTCGAAGAAAGCAGATCATGATGGAAGTGGGGTCTGGGACTTTGGGGGTTACACTAGGACAGTGGGGGTGGGGGACGCTGACGTTCTGGGGGCAGGGGTGGTGCCGGAATGTTCAATGCACAAGACCTGCCATTATCAGTGTGGTAAGCACAGCCTAACATGGAATTTAAAGAATTATTTTAAAAGTGAGTGAAAGTTCAAAGGGCTCCAAACCCCCGAGGCGCCGGAGGCGAAAGTGGCGTTTGCCAAGAAGAGGCTTGTTAGTGCCAAGGGTGCTGCCACTGGGCTGCCCGGTCACAGACAGACAGGGCTCAGTCTCATTATGATGTCATTCAGCTGCTCAGAGAAGAGGTGGCATTGTTATCTGTAGACTTCTGTGCTTTTTATTTATTGCACATAACAAAGCATCAGAAGTTGCCAAGAATGGAACATGTCCATTTTCCATCAACTTACGCATCTATTTACTTACCTTCCAATTTATCCTGTAATCAACCATCTACTTACTCACCCACCTATGCACCCACATGTCCATCTACTCGCCCATCTATCCACCCATCCACCCACTCATCCATCCACTCATTCACCCACCCATCCACTATTCATCCATCCATCCACCTATCCACCCATCCATCCATCCACCCCCCATCCACCCACCCATCCATCCACCTATCCACCCATCCACCCATCCATCCATCCACCTATCCACCCACCCATCCACCCATCCGTCCACCCATCTACACACCTATTATCCGTCCATCCTCCAGTCATTCTCCACCCATCGATCCACCCATGTCATCTATTTACCATCCATCCTCTTTTATTTTTTTGCTTTTTGGGTCACACCTGACGATGCTCAGGGGTTACTCCTGGCTCTGCACTCAGGAATCACTCCTGGCAGTGCTCAGGGGACCATATGGGATACTGGGAATCGAACCCGGGTCGGCCGTGTGCAAGGCAAACGCCCTCCCCGATGTGCTATCGCTCCAGCCCTGACCATCCACCCTCTTTTGGCCCTGTCTACCCACCTACCCCTCCACCTTCACATCCTTCTTTGTCTACTGCCGCCTCCGTCCCTGTCTCCCCCTCTCTAGTCGCGCCACGCCCTGAGGCTGTCCACGCACCCATCTGCCCCCAGGCTCTCTGCGTCACAGCTTCTGCCCAGCTGACAGGCCCACACAGTGCCTCCCCGTCCTGCTCCTCACCCATCCAGGCTCACGGAGGGGAGGCCTGGGCGAGCTCCGTGCCTCTGACAGAGGGTCTACACCGGGAAGAGGCACTGTTCGCAAGAAACTCAGTTTGTTTTTAGTTAAAAACGAAGGGAAACACTGGAGCTCTGTCTTGTGGTGCTCAAGATTCAGTGCTCTGGGGGTCCTCCAGGTGGTGACCCGGGAGCCACCCAGCGCTGGGGACTCACCCAGGCCCCCCGCACGCAGAGCCGCTTGGTCCATTGAATCATCTCCTTGGCCTTGGGCTTGATATTTTTAATATTTTAATTGGTTTTGGTTTGGGGCCAGTGTGCAGGGCTCACTCCTGACTCTGTGCTCAGTGCTCACTCATGACAGGGCTCAGGGTACCACATGGGGTGGTGGGCTTAGAACCTGGGTCAGCTGTGTGCAGCGCAGCCCACAGAGACGCTGGGCAGCCTGTAGCCTCCTGGGGGCTGTTTGTCTCCAGCCCCTGGGCTCTGGGTGCGAGTCCTCTGCCTCGGTGTCCTAGCCTGGCCGGGGCGGAGCCCTGGAGGCGTTTCCCACAGGCACGAGAAAGGCGCAAGCTGTCCACATGGAAGCCGTGAGCTGGACAAGGATGGGGCGCCATCCGGTCACCCCGAGAACCCCCTAAGGAGGTGTGCAGGCCCTGTTACCTGACCGAGGAGGGGATGAGAGCGCGTCATGGACCCTCCTCGTCCCCAGCCCACCCCGCCCGCCTCACCGCGCTGGAAGGGATGTCGCCCTTCCTCAGCCCACCATTCCAGCTCCTGCCAGCTCTACTCTCGGACCGACCACTGTGTGGTGGGTGTGCGTGCCGCGGCCTCCTGAGCTCAGCCTCCAGTGCCGGGATGAAATGCTGCGCCAGAGACCCGCCCTGGGCTGCAGGCCGGGCTGCGGGACTCTGAGGCAGGAGCTGCACAGGAAGGCCACACGAGCTGCCAGCTGCTCGCAAACCTGCCCACTCCACAGGCCACGACGGAGTCCGGCACCCACCAGCCGGACCCAGCCGGCACCCACCAGCCGGACCCAGCCAGCACCAACCAGCCGGACTCAGCCAGCACCCACCAGCCAGACCCAGCCAGCACCAACCAGCTGGACTCAGCCATACTCGGGGGCAACCAGGGGAGCGACCTGCTTCCGACACAAGAGCACCATAACGAGAGCTCCCATCTGCTCACACCATGCTCTGCTCGCCCCTCCCTGCTTCCTGGTGGCTGTCTGCAGTGGGCGGGGGCCCAGAGGGACTAGACAGGCTCCAGTGCTCATTGTGGCTACACCGAATCTTAGCCTCACCCCTGCAGCCCCAGGAACCACCAACTTTGTCGTGTTTCTTCTGGTCGCCAGCAGGGGGCCCTCAGCCCCTGTGGCTGGAAGCGCCACGCAGAGGGTGGGCTGGCTGCACGGAGAAAGCCCACTGTGCGCAGGGACCAGAGAGCCGGGAGATGAGGGACTCCTTGCCACCTCCAGAGGGCGCTGCAGCCTCGGGGTCAGAGCCGGGCTGGAGAGACCGAGAAGGACTTCCTCTCCGGGAGTGGGGGACACGGGGACAGGAACCAGCAGCGGGAGAAACGCAGCAGGAAACAGTTTTTAGGTGTATAGATCCAGGGAAACAGGGCCAGGAGGACTGGTCAGTGGCTGGAATCCAAAACAAGCGTGTGTGGGGTGGGGGGCAGGTAAGATAGAGAAGGGACCAGCAGGACAGAATAGTTGGAAATGATCACACTGGACAAGAACTAAGGAGGCAAAGGGACATACCCGGTGACCTCTCAGTATCTGTACTGCAAACACAATGCCCTCCTAGAGGAGAGAGAGAGACAGAGAAACAGAGAGACAGACAGAGACAGAGAGACAGAGAGAGACAGAGACAGAGACAGAGAGACAGAGAGAGAGAGATGGAGACAGACAGAGAGAGACAGAGAGAGATGGAGACAGACAGAGACAGAGACAGACAGAGAGAGACAGAGAGACAGAGAGAGAGGTGCCTGTCACAGAGGTAGGCTGAGGGCAGGGAGTGGGGGTGGTGGGAGGGACGCTGGGGACACAGGTGCTGGGCAATGTACACTGGTGAGGGATAGTGCTGGAATATCGGTGACTGAAACCCAGTCATGAGCTCTGTAAGTGTCTGTCTTATGGAGTCAGTAATTCTTTTTTTACACAGATCCACCCGAGTCTGTGTGAAACCCAGCCAGAAGCATCTCTGGTGTCCAAATGGGGCATCTCCCCCCCTGCCACCAGGGGGCAGACAAAGAGCCGACCAGTCACTCTATGACGAACTTTACACCAACAGGCACGGCCCGGGCCGAAACCTCACCTCTGCAAATCAGCCCCCGGGACTAGCCTCCCCCGTCATCCCTGACCCAGTGCTCGCAGTTGGGGCCACTCAGCTCCAGTGCTTCGTGGCTGCCTTCCCCCAACTGCCACTCGAGGCATCACGCCCTCGCGTGGCCCCACGGGAACAGTCTTTGGGGGTCGCTCGGCCAGGAGGCAGCCCTGGAGGCTGGGCGCCCTCGCCCCCCGCCGGGAGCCCCGGGCGTGGCGGCACTTACTTCTCTCTGTTGAATATGATGAACTCCTTCCGCACCGTCTCCAAGCACTGCTGCAGGTGTCCGTTCTGCAGAGAGCACAGGAGGGCCGTCGAGGCATGCCCGGGGCAGAGGCCCCTGGGAGTTCCCGGGCGAGTGGCTGCGAGGCCCCCAGTGAAGGGGCAGCTTCACAGCGGCCCCAAGAGGTGCTGGGGGCAAGTTCTTCTCAGGCTACGGAGATGTTTCAGCACCTTCCAAAGTGAACAGGGAAGCGCAGGAGCCTGGGGCACTGGGGTGCACTGATCACCCCGGGATGGAGTGGAGGTCTCCGGCAACACACCCACGGGTGGGGTCAGGGGCAGCTCCAGGTCCTGGCTTGGCCCCGCAGGCGACAGGGCTGGCTGAGCTGGGAACCAGCACCCCCCCCCAAAACTTTGGTTTCTGTTCTTGTTTTGGAGCCACACCCTGCAGTGCTCAGGGCTCACTCCTGGCGGTGCTCGGGGACTCTGTGGTGCCGGGGATTAGACTGGAGTGGCCACGGGCAAGGCAGACACCTAACTCCCTGTGCTGTCTGCCCGCTCTGGTGTTTGTGGCCGGTCGAGGCCCAGGCCGCTGGGTGCAGGGCTGATGGAGGAGCTGAGGAATCAGCGGAGGAAGGTCACACGGGAGGTCGCGTCCCTTAAGGAGAGAGAGGCTGGGCCCCAGGGCCACAGGGCACATGGCACAGGGCATAGGGCGGGGTCCGGGAAGGCGGGGAGGCTGGCGGCTGCCGGGCAAGAGCAGACAGGGAAGGGGTGACCCCGCCCCGCCCTTGCAGGCTGAGCTTTGACCCCTGACCTCCAGACTGGGCAGAACACATTTGCTGACTTCGCTGTATCAGACCAGAGATGAGTCTAGGCGCCCTGGACCCCCAGAGTCCCCATCTGTCTGCTCTCTAGGGCACCCAAGGATGGGCAAGTTGCACCCCAGGGTGGCAATGTGAGTGACGGGGTGGGGGGGCTCGGACAGGAGCGAGGCAGCAGAGTGCTCTCCCGGGCCGCCTCACGTGGGCACCCCGTGTCCCGGCCAGCTGGTCACCCCGTGTCACCGAGTGTGGCTGGGACTGCTGAGTGTCCCCACGCATAGCACAAGAGGCGGCTGCTGGACGAGGCGGTTTGCTCGCGGCCTGAGCGGTGGGGCCGGGTGTGGGGCCGAGTGTGCGCCCGGGTCACGCTGCCCGGGGGCAGCCAGGGAGCTCGAGAGCAGAGTCTGGGTCTCCCGGGGCCAGGCAGGTGCCCCAGCGAGCACTGTGTCCCTGCGCCTGCCTGTGGGCAGGACACGGCAGGGCGTGGAGGGGCTTCCTGAGGTCCGGGCCAGGGCCTTGCCAGCAGGCACCGGGACAGGAGTTGGATGGAGCCCCGCCACCCCCACTCTGGGGCTGTGCGTGCTGGGCGCCCCGGGCCCACTCACCAGGGGACAGCTGGTCTTCGTGCTGTCCCTGGACCGGTTCTTGGCCAACCGCTTCTTCTTTTTGTGAAGGGGCTTGGACTCGAGGATCATCTCTTCAAGTTCAAACGTGGGGTCGCAATTCAGTCTCCCTTTCTGAAAGAGCGGGGAGACAAGGGGTTGGCCTTCGCCCTGCGGCCACGGAATCTGCACCCCCGTCATCCACCCATCCACCGGCTGTCCATCCCTCACTCATCCATCTGCCATGCATTCATTCATTGCTCATTCACCCATTCACCATTCATTCATTCAATCACCATCAACCCATTCATCCATCGTTCTTTCGCTCATTCACCATCCACCCACCATCTATCCATCCAACACTCATCCAGCCAGCCACCGTACATTCATTCATTCATCATCCACACATCATTCACTCACCCTTCATTAATTCACTCACCTAACTTTCATTTATTCACTCATTCACCATTTATCCATCCATCCATCATTCATCCATCCATCCATAATAAATTATCTATCATCCACCCATCATTCATTTACCCACTCACCACTCATTCATTCCCCATCATTCACCATCCATCTACCGTCCAACCTTCATCCACCCGTCATTAATTCACCTGTTCATTCATTCACCATCCATCTACCATCCACCCATCCATCCACCATTCCCCATTATTTGCTCACCCACTCACTGTTTATTCACGTCATCTGTCCATCCATAATTCACCCATTCGTTAGTCACTCATGTGTGGTGTCATCCATTTGTCCATTATCCCTGCACACAAGCACTCACTCACGCTTGCCCACATTCATTCATTCGTTAGCAAACAGTGCTGGTTAGTGTGTCAGGAAAACCTCCTTGGCTCATCCCCTCACACGTGTCCCTTGCTCTTCCCCAGGGGCCTGTCTCCCTCCTGGGGGACTCCTGAGAGCCCCCATGCTCCTCCTCCCGCTGTCCCCTTCAGAGGCTGGCTGCAGTCTCCCCGACTGCGTCGCTGACCTGACCACACACACTCCTAGGGCACTGCTCTGTCTCATTATCTATCTATCTATCTGTCTATCTATCTATCTATCTATCTATCTAATATAACTGATATAATTATATATATAGATGTTTATTATCTATCTGAAATAATTGGGCCATAAAGTCCACATCTGGTTGAAAATCCCGCCTGGCTCCCATGCCCTCGGCTGCTGGGTCCTGCCGGCTGTTCCGGGGTGGGTCCCGCCCACCGTGCCTGGTCAGGGGGATTTGGTGAGTCTGACCATGGCCTGAGATCCCAAGCGGGAGGCCCGGGGAAGGCTCAGCTGTCTCTGCCTCGGGGCGCCTCCTGGCAGCTCGGGTTCCCCTCGAGCACGGGGAGCGAGGTGGCCGGGGGCGGCCCCGGCTGGTTCTGCAGGAGCCTCGCACAGGAGGGGCCCCGGCTCCTGGCCCCGCACGCTTGTGGCTCTGGAAAGGCCAGCAGAAGGGGCTGGGTGGCTGCTGGCCACTGCGAGGATGGAGAGCTGTGATGACTGTGCTGTCATCACTGTTTGTGGGGGTCTGGGGGGCTCCCGGAAAAGCTGATTGGGGGCTGCATTCATGTTGCACCGATTCTACTGGATTTGGCAAAACTTGTTTGGCAAAACAACAGGAGCACGGAATCTCTAGACGAGTGGGGTGTGACGCCGCGGGGGGGAGGCGTCGGGGGTCCAGCCTGTGCAGCCCAGGCCCCGCTGAGGTGTGCACAGGGAACCCCACAGCCAGCTTCAGGGGCCTGCGGTGGGGTCCCTCCTCCCAGCTCTGTGTTCTGCTGACCGCTCAGAGATGGATGGGGTGGGGGCGGGGGGAGGCCAGGCGTGGAACCTCCTCCCCCTCCGTGAGCACAGGCAGGAAATGGCACCGGGAACGCCACCCCGGACTTATGTCCTTTTTGTCTCTTCCTGGAACGCTGCATGGTGCCCTGCTGCCTGTCCCCTCTGCCCTATGGGCTCCTCTGTGGGCGTGTCTGTGCCAGGTAGAAGTGGACACAGGGGCCCTGCTGACGGACCCCCATCCTGCCCAGCTCCCTCCATCCCACCCCCTGCATACAGATGTGCGGAGGTGAGGGGCCGTGTGGGAAACAGTCTGTCCTCGAGAAGAGCTATGCCGCCACCTCCCTCCATGGTTGACTCCAGTCCCCGGGCGCGGCCGTGCCCCTTGGCCTGGCCCCTCACCCCAGATGTCTGCTGCCTGGTCAGTCGCCAGAGCTGCTCCTGCCTCCATCCCCGCCGTGCGGCCCCCACCCCGCTCTGCCTTCCCGGGCTGGGTCAGCTCTGCGAAAGCAGGGCCGGGGCTGCCCCCCTGCACAATGGGTGTCACACCCTGCACATTGTGGGGGTCTGCACCCCTGCACAGAGTGGCTGCCTGGGTCCCAGACACAGAGGGTGTCGCAACCCTGCACAGAGCAGTGTCTGGGTCCCTGACTGAGCAGGTGTCGCACCCCTGCACAGAGCAGTGTCTGGGACCCTGGACAGAGTGGGTGCCTGCACCCCTGCACAGAGCAGGTGACTGGGTCTCTGACAGAGCAGGTGCCTGCAGCCCTGCTCAGAGCAGGTGTCTGGGTCCCAGACACAGAGGGTGTCGCAACCCTGCAGAGAGGGTGTCTGGGTCCCTGACAGAGCAGGTATCGCATCCCTGCACAGAGCAATGTCTGGGTCCCTGACTGAGCAGGTGTCGCACCCCTGCACAGAGCAATGTCTGGGTCCCTGACTGAGCAGGTGTCGCACCCCTGCACAGAGCAGTGTCTGGGACCCTGGACAGAGCGGGTGCCTGCACCCCTGAACAGAGCGGGTGTCTGGGTCCCTGACAGAGCGGATGTTGCACCTCTGCACAGAGCGGTGTCTGGGACCCTGGACAGAGCGGGTGTCGCACCCCTGCACAGAGCAGTATCTGGGTCTCTGACAGAGCGGGTGCCTGCACCCCTGCGCAGAGCGGGTGTCTGTGTCCCTGACAGAGCAGGTGCTCGCACCCCTGCGTAGAGTGGTGTGTGGCTGCCTGACAGAGCGGGTGCCCGCACCCCTGCACACTGCAGCCATGTTCAGAACAGGAAGTAGGCCTCAGGGCGGGAAGCCGCCTGTGTCCGGTTCTCTGTCAACTCAGAGAAACATCAGCCGGTGGCTCCTCTGTGGCCAGCAGGCTCCTGGCTGCACAGAGCCCGGGTCTCCCTGCAGAGGGTGGCACTGCGGGCAGGGACCCCACTCACGTTGGGCACGAAGCCGGGCGTCAGCGCCTTGTCGAACACTGCATCCCAGTTCATGTCGGCCAGGTAGGGTGCGCTCTGGACGTCCCCCAGGCTGGACAGGCGACTCTCAGGGTCCTTGGCCAGGAGCTGCGGACCAAGGACGTGTGTCAGCAGGAACTGGAGCTGCACGGGGTGTGGGACGTGCCCCCGCCATGCCCCTGTGCCAGCCCGACAGGCGCCCTTGGGGCCCTGCCCCCCACCGCCTGGGGGATTCCACGGAGCAGAGGGCAGGACAGCCTGCTCCTCACCTGTCCCCACAACTCCAGGAGCCCTTCGCAGGGGTGCGGGGTGGGGGGAGGCTCCTGTTTCCGGAACCCAGTGGCACTGGTGGGGGGCTCTGTTCAGGGGTCCTAAGTGACCCTGGCGTTCCCTGCACTCGTGTCTTTGGACCCTCCCCCGGACTCCCGGACACTTTCCGGAAGCCCCCGCCCCTGCCCGCCTACCTTCTTGAGCAGAGCCACCATCCCCTTGCACCAGGTGGAGGAGTAGCGCACGCGCTCGGCCCGGAACATGTGCAGGATCTCGTCGACAGGCGTGGCCGAGTGGATCTCGTAGGGCCGCTGCAACAGGGCCCGCGTCAGCCTCGCTGCCGGCCCCTGCGGCCCCTCGCCCTGCACCGTGGGGGCCCGGCCACACCCACGTGCCCACGGTGACACAGGAAGGACAGTGTCAGCCTCACGGGACCTCAGGCTGGGAGGGAGGGGCCTCTGGGTCTTCCCCAGGGCGGGGTCCTGCAGAGCTGCCTGTCCATGGGCGCGCCTCTGTCCTCAGCGGACCACCGATCAGGACAAGCCTCTGCCCCAGCTCTGTGATATGCCTCAGCTCCACCACCACCCCCCCCCGCCCCGGGTACTCCGGGAAGGCCTGTTTTCCGGCTACACTGTCATTCCGGAATATGTGTCCACACCTGTTCTAAAATGGAAGGGAAACGGAGCCCCTGAGGTTTTTGTCCTGCTGGCAAGCCCCCAAATCAAGGTGGGCACAGCCCCGCTCTCTGGGTGGGACCGCCCCTGCCGCCCCCACCCCCACCAACCACTCACGGGGGCTCCACGGAACAGAACAGCAACACGACTGTTTTCAGGAGACAGACCAGAGCACAGGGTGCTACTGCCTTAGCGGGCCAGGCAGGGGAAGTGCTGGGTTGGGGCGTGTGCTGCAGAGGCCCCTTTCGGTGGTGCAGCACAGGGGTCTTGGGGATGGCCCCTGGAGAGGGGTCAGGGGCTGAGCCTTGCGCTGAGCCTTGGGCAGTCTGGGCCAGCGGTCGGCCCCCTTTCTGCCCGGGGGACCCAGAGTTCCAGGGGTCGCAGACAGGAGCTTCTGCCCTCCTCCTCCTGAGACACCAGAGCTAGAGGGGGAGGGCGAAGGGCACAGAGTAGTCCTGCCAGGCCCCGGGCACAGCACTGACTCTGGGGGCTATACCGAGGCACGAGGAGTTGGGGTTCACCCATCTCCGTCCTGACTTGGGCTTGGCCCGGGGACTGTGGTTCTGCACTCCGCCCTCTAGGGGGAGCTCCACGCCGTCCCTCGATTACCCAGGACTTCTCTGCGCTCAGCCCTCTGGGCTCCCCAGGGAAGGCTGTGCTGACCAGCCAAAGGCCAGGGAGCAGCATGGAAGGGAGCTGGAGATGGGGAATGGAATAGAAGTTCTCCCGGTGACTGTCTGTGCTGTTCGGGCCCGCTCAGTCTCAGCCCTCTAGAGGACCCTCCGAGAGGGGCAGGGCTGGGGGTGCTGGTGGGGAGGGAAGCAGGCGGGGCCCCTTGGTACCGGGCTCCGGAGCAGGGCGGGCCCAAGGCGCGTGGCCCAGATGGCCAGGGCGTGGCCAGGGGCGTGGCCAAGGCCCAAACGCCTCTGATTGGTCTGCACTCGGCACGGCACTTTCCCGCCTCACAGCCACAGCCCCGCGGGTGGGTCAGGGGCATGTAGGAACGTGCATGGCGCTGAGCTGTCAGGGAGGATGCTGGGGGCCCCGATCCTCGCCCAAGGCCCTGCTCCGGTGGGAGCCCCCCACCTCCAGGCGCCCGTGTTCACCCACGGGCGTGTCTTACCCAGCCCCGCAGCAACTCGTAGGCCGTGACACCCAGGGACCACCAGTCAACCGGGTACGAGTACCCCGGGCCTCCATCCACGTACACCTGGAAGACCTCGGGGGCTGCCGAAGACAAGACAGAGAGCACGTCACCGGCTTCGGAGAGGGAACACTGGGACAGACACCCCCTCTGCCTCCATACACATACACTTGAGACCCCAAAGCCGATGCCCCGTGGTCTCAGCCCTCCTGAGCCTCAGGCTGCCGGAGAAAGAGCTGCAGGGAACAGGGAAATTTGTGAGACGGCACCGAGGGGTGCCTTGCGGGGGACAGTCCACCTGGCGCACTGGGGAAAGCCTTGAGGGGGTGGGGCTGGGGCCAGGGGGCAGGGTCGGGGATCAGTTAGAGGGGAAGCGGACCCCCCAGACGGAGACACTGGCTAAGCGCCCCTCGGCTTCCCAGAGCCCCTGTGGGGGCCTGGCTGGGGCCCGCTCCTTCTGCACAGCTGTCCCAGGGGCTCTGGGCAGGGACAGCAGCAGATGGGTGCCGGGAAGGGGGAGCTGTCCTGCAGGGGAGAGCAACTGTTCCGGAAGCAACGGAGCCCGTGGTCACACTGCACTATGAGGGCTCTAAGTGTCATGGGTCGCTTGCCTGACAATGGCGGATTTCAGGCCAGGGAGAGCACGCAGGGGTGAAGGCCCCGGCCTCGCGTGCAGCAAACACTGGCTGGAGCCCCTGCACCGCGTGGTGCTCTGACCGTCTCCTGGAGGTGGCACAGAGCTGGGAGAAGACGCTGAGCATCGCCAGGTGTGGCTCAAACCCTCCCTGATAATGGTCTGTCTTATGGTTTGCAAAGTTCCTTCAATAACAAGACATGGGGATGCGGGGAGACCCATGGATGGAGGGCCTTATTCTTCTTATTCTGCATGGGTCTGGGGGTCCCTGCTCTGAGGAGCAGAGAGGGGTTCATCTCATTGCCTCCTCCTGACTCGCCAGGCCCGAGAGTGGGCCCAACACTCCTCCTGCAGTCAGACTAATGCCATCAAGGGGCAAGAAAGCGCCTGTCCAGGCAGAGGAGGCTGGAGAGAGACCACCTGCAAGGCAGGGGGAGGCTCACCCCCAGGCTGGGGCAGAGCACGGAGGAAGTGGGACCCCTTCTCAGCCTGGCTCCAAAGGAGAGCATGAGGGGCCCATGAAACCCAGACCCAGCTCAGCGCCAGGGTGAGTGACTCAGCTTTCCCTCCCTGCACAACTCCAGGCAGGGTGCTTGGGGAGCAGTGCTCATTTCCAGGCACAAGCTCTGTCCTCTGTGGGAGGTCCCATCCCCGAATGACAGAGCTAAGGAGAAAAACAGCCACAAGTGAAGACCCAGTGTACAAAGACAAAGCAATTAAAGGAGCTCCAGAACCAGTCAAGAAATCCCAAATGCTTCCAGAGGAGAGCCCCGGCCCCAGGGGGCCACGCTATTTATTCCAGATCTCTGTTTTGTCCCCCAGGTCAGGACTGCCCCCCACCCTCTATGAGCTCCACTATGCATCTCGGCCACACATTTCTTCAACTCTCCATAACACACTGTAAACATACGACGACATCCAATCTGTAGGCATCAAACCACACAACACATAACAACAACTCCAGGTCACAAGGGCAAAGCAACGCAGAAATCCGCCAGGCTTAGTGAGGATGGGTGCTTGTGTAAAACACAAAAATAAAAAGAAAGGGCGCGCAGGCGGCGAGGCAGGCAAAGGAAGGAAGAAGGCCAAACTGGTTGATTGGTTTATTTCATGTCCATCTCCATTCTCCTCTGATTCTCCTCCTGCTTCTTTCTCCCCCATCCTACTTCATTCTCTCTCTCTCTGCCTCTCTCCCGGCTCTCGGTCTCTCTCTCGATCTGTGGATCTGGCCCCCGTGGATCTGGCCCCCGTGGATCTGGCCCCCATGGATCTGGCCCCCAACCCACTCTTACAGCCTAGTTAAATCTCCACAGCATGAGGGGGTTGGGGCATACACATAGGCGTGGTCAGCAATAGGGTAAGGTTCTTTTCCCTCAGGGGATGCTTCTCCTAGGACTTAATTCTCTTTCAGCAGGAGGATCCACCCAAGGGCAGAGTCCCATGAATGCGTTTCTCTTCTCCTCAGCCAGCAAACATATAAGAATTCATAATATTAATTATTTTGTATGGACACAATAAGAGATGCATTAAAGCTTATAGAATTGCTCTCCTGGGGCCATCTCAATCTCAGACTACAGTGCTCAGGCCAGATCAGTCTTTCCTATCCCTGGCAGGGTCCCAGTCTCATAATTACTATTGGATCATGACAGTATTTGTCTATGATCAAGCTCTTAACTTATAGTTAAGAATTAGGCACTTTGGCCAGGCCCATCTCGATGCCAGGGTAGCACATAACTCACCGCTTGCCCTGGATCCTTCCCTCCCACGTCGGGGACCCTACTTTGGGGTGCTAGGAACTGAGGGCAACTGAGGCTTAAGTGGAGAAAGCAGATGCCCAGGAGGGAATAATATTCAAGGCCAATAATATTCAATAATATTCGAGGTCTTAAGTTATAAAAACATAATATTGTCTTCTTGTGTCTATACAAAAAAGACATAGCTTTAAAGTAAATTATTCAAAAGGCATAAAGAGGAGAGAAAGGCAATGTTATAATATTCAGTGTCCTAGGAAGTTCTGACCTTACCAATTAACAGAGTTTGATTAAGGGAAGAGCAGATAAACTGATAGAAATGGTTACAGATAAACAAAGGAATGGGAGTGACTCGGGAGCACTTTGATGGGTGTGACTGATAAACCTAAGCTCCTAGTGGCAAGGGGGAAAGGACAAACCAATGATATCCAACAGGTGCTAAGCCGGGAGACTGACCAGTAATCCTGAGCAACATAAGCTCTCTGAGAAGGAATTTCATCATCATCATCATCATCATCATCATCATCATCATCATCATCATCATCATCCCGTCGATTGATTTTCTTGAGGGGTCTCAGTAACGTTTCCATTCATCCTAGCCCTGAGATTTTAGCAGCCTCTCTTTACTCGTCCTTTCCAATGGTGCCGCATTGGAGACTCTTTCAGGGCCAGGGGAATGAGACTCAGCCTTGTTACTGGTTTTGGCATATGAATATGCCATGGGGAGTTCGCGAGGCTCTCCCATGAGAAGGAATTTAAAAAGGAATTTTTGAAGATCCATAAGGAGCTTACAGAAACAATGGAATGCACTGCCAATAAAACACAAGAGAACAGGAGAGCAGAAACGAGTAAGTTACAAACAGAAAAGCTGCAAAACTTGGTAGGTGAAATGGAAAACTCACTGGGAGGCCTCAGCTGCAGAGTGACAGGCGCCGAGGACAGCCAGAATCAGTGAGCTCCGAGGTCGGGTTCAGAAAATCTCCAGACAACAGCAGAAAATGGAAAAGAGCTCCAAAATTAACCAATAGATGACAAGAGAACTTTGGAATAAAGTGAAGAGGAGCAATATAAGAATCATTGGGGTCCCAGAGGGCAGGAATAAAACCCTGAAAAAGAAGCAACTGTCAATGCAATCACTGAGGAGGAGTTCCAGAGCTGGAAAGCATATGCACCCAAATCCAGACCAGAAAGGGACCAGCTAAAAGAAATCCAAATAAAGATACTCCAAGACACACCTTAATCAGAATGGCAAAAACCAAAGATAAACATAGAATACTGAAAGCAGTAAGATCAAAGGAGGAAACTATATACAAAGGAGCATCCTTGAGATTTACAGCTGTATCGTATGGAATCCTCTGGGCCTGGAGACAGTGGTGAGATAAGTGAAGGAACTCAGTGAGATGAATGCCTCACCAAGAACACTTTATTCAGCCAGATTCTCATTCAGATTTGAAGGAGCAATACATAGATTCGCAGATAAACAACAACTCAGGAACTTCATAGATTCAAAACTGGCATTACAGGAACTTAACAGGCTACCTTAAGGCAAGCAAGCCCCACAAACACAACACAGTCCTGCAGAAAGACGGTACAAAATTCTATGACGATTATATCTCTCACTGTCAATGGGCTAAATACACTGATTAAGAGACACAGAGTCGCAGATGGATTAGAATATTTAACCCCACACTCTACTGCCTTCAAAAACACATTTGACCAGTCAGAGCA
Organism: Sorex araneus; assembly: GCF_027595985.1. Taxonomy (NCBI): domain Eukaryota; kingdom Metazoa; phylum Chordata; class Mammalia; order Eulipotyphla; family Soricidae; genus Sorex; species Sorex araneus. Next base: position 145,720,721 of record NC_073306.1, read on the forward strand.
AATACAGACTCAAAGTCAAATGTTGGAAGACCATTCTTCAGGCAAAACAACCCCTCAAAAAAGGCTGGAGTGACCTTACTAATATCAAACAACACAGACTTCAGGCTGAAAAAGGTAATGAGAGACGGAGAAGGTCGTTTCTTAATGATCAAGAAGGATGTACATCAGGAAGAGCTCACACTCCTAAATGCAAAATACCTAAAACAACTTTTAATAGACTTGAAGAAAGACATTGATAGCAGCACAATAGTAGTTGTAGATTTCAATACTGCTTCATCACCTCTTGATATATCAACTACACTACAGCTCAACAAGGAAATACTTTATTTGAGAGGAAAATGGAATAGAGGGGTTTAGTAGATATCTATAAGGGCCTTCTTTCCTCAAAACCTTGAATACACATTCATCTTCAATGCACATGGAACTTCTCCAAGATAGGCCACATGCTGGGACACAAAACGTACCTCCACAAAGTCAAGAGCATAGAACTCATATCAACTATCTTCTCAGAACAGGATGCAATGAGAGCAGAAGTTAATCACAAACAGAAATGGAGAAACAACTCAAGGCCCAGGCTCTAGAGGAAGAGGCAGCATATGCTTTAGAAGAGGGAAACTATGGTCAGAAAGGGGAAACTATTAAATATCCAGGTGGAAAGGATAGTAGCAATGATCATCAATAATAATGACAGCAAAAATAATGACACAAAGAGGGGTGTGGCAATGGAATACTATGCAGCTGTTAGAAAAGATGAAGCCATGAAATTTGCATATAAGTGGATCAACATGGAAAGTATCGTGTTAAGTGAAATGAGTCAGAAAGAGAGAGAAAGACATAGAAAGATCTCACTCATCTGTGGAATATAAAATAACAGAATAGGAGACCCAAGAGTAGTAGAGATAAGGACCAGGAGGTCTGCCCCACAGCTTGGAAACTAGCCTTACATGCTGGAGGAAAAGGCAGCTCAGACAGAGAAGGGAACACCAAGTAGAGGATGTTGGGAGGGCCCATTCAGGTTGAAAGATTCAAACTGAAAGCAGACTATAGACTGAATATGAAGGCCACTCAAAACCTCTATTGCAAACTACAACACCCTAAAGGAGAGAGAACAAAAGGGAATGGAGTGGGGGTGGTGAGAGGGATACTGGGATCATTGGTGGAGGTGAATGGGCATTGGTGGAGGGATGGGTAAATGACCACTGTATGAGTGAAATGCAAACACAAAAGTTCTTAAGTTTGTAACTGGACATCACAGGGATTCTCTAATAAAAAACTGAAAAAAAGGGGGTGTGGTGTTGGAATGTTGTCTACATGAAACCCTATCATTGGCAGCATTTTGATCCTGATGATGAAAATTAGAAGTCTAAAGACTTCTTTAACAAACTCACCAGACGAAGGGAAGCAGTGAGGGAAAAAAAAAAAAACACTGAATTTGGAGATAAGTCAAAGTAAAAGAATAACCTAACGCAAAAAATTAAATAAATAAAATAAAGGAACAGAGGAACTCAAAGCTGTGGGACGGAGTGTGAGAGGCCGCAATGCATAGAGAGCTGAAACCTAGCCACAGAGGAGAGAGGGAGAAGAAGGGTCAGGAAAATATTTGCAGATGACGAGGAATTTTCTAAAATTGGCGAGTCACCAATTTGATGGAGGCAGGCAGGCAGGGAAAGCCCCACTCCCCCAAGGCAATGGCAATGAATTTCCTGGGAAATAATGATACCAATAGCTGGTAAGTTGCAAAAAGCCACCTTTGCAGAAAACAGGAACTAAGGCCTGATAAGACTTTCCCCTGGTCAGCAACAGAGCCAGAGAAGGCTGGGCCCGAACTCGACAGCTCCAGCAGGAACAGAAGGCCAGGAAAGTTCAAAGACAATCAACTCTACCCCAGTTCTACCCACTTGGCAATCTGCCTAGTAACGGACTTTGACTTAGGTAGGAGCCTCACCTGACGGCAGGTTGGGAAAACCCTATAAAAGCCGCCTGAAACAAAGGAAGGGGGCACGTGCTGCCCAAGCCCTGTGCTCTTGTGCCCAAGGGGCTGAGCACATGCGGCACCCGAGCACATCTGTCACCCGCATCTCCTCTTGTGAGACGTGGACTTCCCTGTCTAATGCCGGGGTGTGTGAGGGCTCTCTCCGCCCTTGGAGAAGCTCCGGTTCTCTCTTGAGCGCCTTACTCTCTACTCTCGCCCACTTTCTCTCCCTCCTCCCTTCAAAACCTCCAAATAAAATCTGTTTTAACTTCACTGCCCGTCTACTCCTGAAATTCTTTTCTGCCAGGCGAGACAAGAACCCAGTGACCCTGGGTCCCGGGTGGCAGAGGCGGATCGGGAAAAAGTGACTGTCTTTCTCCTCCCCGATTCACATAAGCCACCAGTGGGGTCCACCGACATCCAAACAACAGATCCAAAAAGGTCATGGACTAGGATAAATGCCCCAAAGTGAACAAACACCATCAAAGGAAGGACATCGCATCTAAACCCCAGATCAGGAGCAAAGGATGCACACGGCTTGAGAGAAAAAACAAACAAAAAGTCTGCCTCCTAGAGAAGAACAAAGGCAGGGGTCAGATGATCTGTTGTTGGAAATATCGCCCTGAGAGGCAGTGCAGGACATGCCCCAGGGCTGATGGGGGAAAACACAGGAAGCCCTACTAGAAAACAGAAACGAAAGCTCTGTAAAGAAATAAGGATCACTGCAGCTCTGGTCACAGTGGCACAGTCTGGGAACAACCGAAGTGTCCGTGAAAGGACGAGGGGGTAACGGAACTTTGGTGTTTGCACACAACGCAGTACTGCTCAGCTATCAGGAAAGATGAAACCGTCTGAGTGAAGTCACGGAGAAGGAAGGAGCGGATAAAGAAACAAACAGCAAATGGCCAAATCAAAAGAATCTGAGAACTGTTCTACAGAGAGCGGGGAAGGTTGTCTCGGGGGGTGGGGGGAATCCTGAGGCGGTGGTGGACGGAAATGGATGTTCAGTGAGGGATGTGGAGCTGGAATGTCTGCATGGAAACTTATCATCGGTAGTATTTTAATCATGGTGACAAAAATTAAAAATAAAAATGGATTACTGAGAAAGATCACTGTATCACTCTATCACTGTCATCCTGCAGCTCATTAATTTGCTTGAGCAGGCACCAGTAACGTCTCCATTGTGAGACTTGTTGTTACTGTTTTTGGCTTATCAAATACGCCACAGGTAGCTTGCCAGGCTCTGCTGTGCGGGCAAGATACTCTCGGTAGCTTGTCGGGCTCTCCGAGAGGGACAGAGGAATCAAACCTGGGTCGGCTGCATGCAAGATAAATGCCCTACACGCTGTGCTATCACTCCAGCCCACTGAGAAAGATAGATTGAAAACTTAATGTTTTAACCAGTGCAAGTCCAAATATAGTTGACTAAAGCAAAGACAAGATCAAATAATTATGCATCTATTTACAGCAAAATAAAACAAAAATGGGTCAGGGTAGGAGGAACTGGGATTAAATTCTTCTTCTTCTTCTAATGTTCTTGCTATTCATGAAGTGGTATGCTATTTTGAGTTGCATTTTTTGTTGTTGATGTTGCTTGTTTTGTTTTGTTTGGGGGTCACACCTAGTGAGGCTCAGTGCTTCCTCTCGGCTCTGTGCACAGTACTCTTCTTAGGTTTAGGGATGCTGGGGATTGAACCTGGGTAGACCACATGCGAGACAAATACCCTACCTGCTGAATTGTTGATCTGGCCCCTCGGGGTGGATTCTGATTCACCGAAGACGTAAGTGAATTGGACACCTAAGACAACTTTTAAACTTTCATTTTTTTTTTTAAAAAGCAGTGTAAGTACTATGTCTCTTAAATAAGTTAATATAAAATTATAAATAACGGTTCACTCATTCCAAATAAGCAAGAAAATTAGGGACTCAGGAATAAAGAACAAATAAAACAAATGGGGGCCAGAGCAATAGTACAGCAGGTAGGGCGCTTGCCTTGCACACGGCTAACCCAGGTTCAATCCCCGGCATCCCATATGGTCCCCCAAACACCATCAGGAGTAATTCCTGAGTGCAGAGCCAAGAGTAACCCCTGAGCATCCCTGGGTATGACCCAAAAAGAAAAAAAAAAGGAAGAAAAAGTCAGAGGGCAGACTTAAATCCAACTTTACCCACAATTATATTAATTACAGGTGTTCTGAATATCAACCAAAAGACAGATGGGCAAAATGACTCCCTGTAAAATCTCTTTGAAATATAAAGACTGGTTAAAACAGAAAGGTGAGGCTCACCGCGGGCTGACATCACTGGGCCTACCCTGAATGGGGGGCAGCCAGCAGCCTCCCCACCTGTCACGGTCAGCTGAAGATCTACTCAACACATTCCATGCCGCTCACAGTTATTCTTCCTATCATTCTGTGAAGATAGGCAGGGAAGACAGAGAGCAACTTCTAGCTCATCCCTCACCTCCTTCCCGGGAGATGAACTACAAAGACTCACCCCCGGCACAGCAACACTAGAAACCCACTGGGTAAATGTGTAGGTACCCACCACGCTCAATAAGCGACAACACCAGAGCCATGAACTAACCAGCAAGCCCTCAGTTTGCATCCTTAGTGACCCTACGCTGAGGATGCTTAATGAGTTCAAAGAAACAATAGCCCAGTTAGTCAGCAAACCACAAGAATGTATGAGAGTCGAAATTTAAAAAACTACAGTAAAGAAAAAATCCAGGACTGCGCGGCTGGCTGCTAGACACATCATAAGACACTCCTACCCATTTCCCATAAAATCATAGATTTCATTTCCCATAAAATCCTATGTATAGTACGGAGCCAGGAGTAACCCCTGAGCATCGCCAAAATAAATAAATAAAAATTTAAAAAAATTCTATAAAAATAATCCAAAAGTATGGCAAAATCCACAGTCATGGCTGGGGTACAGCAAGACTGTGCTGGCCCACCAAGCGTGTGGGGCGCTGGAATCCTCTCCTGACTCGAGCCAACAGTGTCACATTATCATTCACATCACAAAATCCAGCAAAATCTACACATCGGGGCATTTCCCCTTCCTTAGCAGAGAGCCAGCTTACCTCTGGATGGGGCACGCAGAGTAAGCAGGGGAAAGCCAAGTGGTTGTGTTAATGGCAGAGAAAGTAGGTTTCAGGAAAAGGAGCAAGAGCGACAAAGGGATAATGATAAATGCGGCAATTAGCCAAGACAATGGGACAATTCCCAAAGTGTACACCTTTTACAACACAGCAACAAAACACACGAGACAAAATTGAAATGTGCAATACACAAGTCCCTAATTACAGCTGGGATTTCAGCAAACTGCTCCTGGTACTTGCGGTAACAAATAGACATCAGAACATTAAAGGTATTTTCCAAGCAATGCCATCTAGCAACTTAACCTTACTGACATTTCTAAGATACGTGAGCAGACCAGAGAATGTACAATCCTGAAAGTATTATAGAATATTCATCAATATAACCCTGTCCAGTTTGTCATAAGCATAAACAAATTTACCGATTAATAAGAGGAGCAGTTGTACAAGATATTTCCTTTGACGATCACAGAAATAAGCTCTATAACAATCAAAGAAATATATATGGGGTTTCACAAATTTGTTTGGAAATGACACAATATACATCTAAACAATCCAGTTTGGTTAAAAAGGAAATCACAGAAAGTTAGAAAATGAATAAAAATAACATCAAATTTTTCTACAGCTAAAGCTTGAGTTAGAATTATACCATTAAGTGCCTGTATTGGAAAAGAAGATAAGTCTCAAATCTGTGATCTAAATTTTCACCTAAGAAATTGGAGTAAGAATAAATAACCCTCAGAGTAAGCCAAAGAAAGTAATCAAGATAAGAGCAAAAATAAATAGAAAATAGGAAAACAGCAGAGGAAAAGAATTGTGATAAAAATTGATTCTTTCAAAAGATTACTAAATTTGACAAACCTCTAGTCAGAAATATGAGGAAACAGGGGAGAACAAACGACTAATTCAGACATGAAAGGGCAAATATCTTCAGAGAATCTATACACATTTAAAAGACCGGGGCTATTATAAATAACTGTATATCCAGATATTTAGAATTAAATGAAATGGGAACCTGTCTTGAAAGTCATAGATGACTAAATCCAACTCAAATTTTCTTATTTATTCTTAAGGAGAAATACATGACTAGATTTGTTTCTATTAGAGAAATTTTTTTTTTTTTTTGCTTTTTGGGTCACACCCAGGGATGCTCAGGGGTTACTCCTGGCTCTGCACTCAGGAATTGCTCCTGGCAGTGCTTGGGGACCATATGGGATGCCGGGGATCGAACCCGGGTCGGCTGCGTGCAAGGCAAACGCCCTACCCACTGTGCTATCTCTCCGGCCCCCCTATTAGAGAAATTTAATTCATAATTTGCAAAGTGTTCAGGCCCAGTTATACTCATTGTCTAGTTCTACTGAACTTGTGCTGGAAACAGCTCCAATCCCACACAAAATTTTCCACAAATAGAAGAGTCAAAAAATACTCCCAAGTTTATATTCCCATATTAATCTGATACCCAACCACACACAGTTACAGTAAGAAAACTACAGATGATCATCATGACCCTCAATGTACACACTGTCAATGAAATATCAGCAAAATGAGTCCCGCATTATTTAAAAAGAATTATATATTATTATCAAGTGGGATTTATTTGGGGACAACAAGAGAATTTCAGCATTCTGAAATCAATGTATTACAACAAACTGGAGAGGAGAAACCATATTATTATCGCCATAGATTCAGGAGAGAAATGGACAAAATTCAACATGCATTTATTTAAAAGAACTCATAAAATTAGAAATAGAAATTTGCTTAACCTACTAAAATAAAACTACCAAAAAATTCCTATAGGGGATGGAGTGATAGTATACTGAGTAGTGTGCTTGCATTTCACGTGCCGACCCAGGTTTGGTCCCCAACATCCCATATAGCCTCTCAGCGTTGCCAGGACTGATTTCTGAGTGCAGAGCCAGGAGTAACCCTGAGCATCACCAGCGTGGCCTCAAAACCAAAAGACAAAACAAAAATAAAACTCTTATAGCTAACACAATAGTGAGTTTAAAAAAGCATCTGCCAAAATGGTTTCCAATAAGATCAGAAGGAAGTCAAAGCACATAGGATCTAGAATGTTACAACCAGCTCAAGAAGATCTGCGGATGGAAAAAAGGGACTCTGAATGGGTGATGGCTCTAAGGGTGACGCACAGAAGCTAGATTTTGATGCTCATGCCATAGTGTTCTCTGATTGTAATGCCACATAGCCAAAACTTACAAAAAGCTGTAAACACATGCTACTTTGATAAAATTTAATTTCAAGAAAATTGTCTTTAATATGACTTCATGTATAGGACTTTTTGGAATGGTCAAAACTATAGGAGTAGAAAACTGCTCACTGATTCCAGGGACTGGAAAGAGGGGATTTTGGAGGTGATAGAGCCTGCCATTGTTTTCATTGTGATGGTGATTCTATGATCAATGTTTGTTCAAATTCACAGAGCTGTAAGTAAAATGAGTCTATTTCACTGCATGAAAATTATTCCTCAAAAATAAAAGCTCACATTAGTTATTGATTAGGTTGAAAATATTTAAAGCAATTATCTCCTACACAAATGGTTAGGCCAGTGAGTATAGAAATATGTCTGTTCACAGATGCATAGGTCCAAAGGACACTGGTGCAGGGAAGGTACCCAAAAAATCTATGTTAATGGAGGGATGGAAGGAAGGGATGAAGGATGGATGTGTTGGTGATGAATGGGTAGATGAATAGATTGGTGGACTGATTTATGAATTGATAGAGATGGAGGCACAAATGAATGGATGGGTGGACAGATGGTGGATAAATGGATGAACGGATGATGGATGGATGGGTTCATGAAGGGGCAGATGTATGGATGATGTGTGTATGTATGTAAATTGGGTTTTCAGGAAAGAAAACGGGCACTGAACCTCTCTATGAATACTGGCTCTGTCACATTCTCTGAACAGTAAGCCACAATTTCCCATTCTTCACGTGAGTACAATCTGAGGAGAATCTGAGCATTCTTTGATGGCCTGACCACTACCCTTGTGTGCTTGATCTGCAGCACCCCTGGGGAGGGGTCCTGTAAGGACGGGGAATACTGAACAGGTTGTAGTCCCATGATCTCCTGGTGCTCCCAGTACCTCTGAGTTTTAATGAATTAGGATTGGCTTTGGGCCTTGATCCCATGACATTTAAATTGGGCTCTGGGATCCCAGCAGTTGCTGGAGTCCAAATGGTCTGTGACATAGTTCACGACAACAGCAATAATAACAGCTCCTGGTTTGGAGCACCTGGTTTCGGGGCATTATGTTAGAGACAATCTATGTCTCTGGCATCATATTTTCACATACAACCTACTGAGGCAACCATGTGATCACCTCTCATTCGGGCTGAAACAGGCTCCTACTCTGGTGACCCCCATGTCAGGGCCCGCACGCTGAGCTCATTATGTCAGGTGCTGTGTTCTCCGAGGTCACTCCCTGATCGGGGGAAGACCTGGGATGCTGTCAGCACCAGAATCCGCTGTGGGCGACTTGGCCCCTGAGACATCCTGGTGTCCCAGTGGCCTCTTCACCATGGCCTGATCCTGTGAATCTGGTTGGGATGTCCCCAGCACTGAACTGCGGGTTCCTGACATCTGGCCAGGGCATCTGGCCAGGGCATTCAGGGGCTCAGGTTCTTGTCTCTGACTTTCCTCTCTATTTCCTATAAGTTCTCAAACTAGCAAAAATGGTATATCACTTCTTGGCTTCTGTCCCCAAAACACTGAACCATGAATTTGAAAGGATCTGTGACACCTATGTTCATTGCAGCACTTAAACAATCCAAAACCCCGACTACAGATAAATGGATCAAGAAGTTGTGGTACCTATACACAGTGGAACTACGCAGCTCTAAGAAAGAACAAACCATGCAACTTGCCACAACGTGGATGGAACTCGAGGAAGTCAGTCGGGAAAAAGGGAGAGATCTGGAATGGTCTCTCTCACGTGTGGGACTTGAAGATGCACAGTGAGGGTACGGCAAAGGACCAAAGACAACGAGATGGAGGGTCTGACCCACACTGGCCTGGGAGGGGCAACGGGAGGCTTGGGGCAGTGAGGTGGGCGCACTGGCGAGGGGCGTGGCACCGGAATCACACGCAGGAGGCCGCCATGAGTACCAGCTCACAGAACTGTACGACAACAACGTGCTAAAAGATGGAGCCACGAGGCTCTCCCAGCACATCCGCAGGTGGCGGTGGCAGCCCCGTCTCTCCCGAGGCTCCGGGTGCCTTTCACTCACTCCCGGGCGGCCACCGCTGTCTGAAGTGACCTCCTTGCTCCCTGGCCCAAGGCTACCGCTGAGCTCACTTGCAGAAACTGCAGGTGGCCCTGCCCCGGGGCCCTTCCCGACAGGGACCCTTTACGCTTTGCTCAAACACGGGGCTGCCGACTAGCTGTCCCCCTTTAGATCTCGGGGACAGGAAAGGCCCCGAGCCGCAGGCCCGACTCCAGTCCTGCCTCCTAAGTGTCCCCTAGGTATTGCCGCCGAGGCGGAGTGCCTCTCCCCTGCTTCCCACTGACGCACCGCAGGGCCCTGCACAGCTGCTCAACTTCTGACTCTGAACCTGACGCATGTTGGAGTCGTGTCCCTGTGCTGTGGGCCCCACCTGCTCTTTAATTAAGGAGAATTCTGTTTCGTGCGAAGGATGGCGTCTCAGAGGCCATCTGCCGGGTGCCACCTTCGGGAGCGCCCTCACCAGCAGGCTCTTTTAGTCTGTGTTTGGAACATTCTGGAAGTGGTTATTGGGCCTCTGACTTGGAGGGCCGAGATGATGAAGCCCACCTGTGCGCCACCTGACACGAATTCCTAGCGCTGCGGGCAGCGGGGTTTGGTTCGACAGGCGAGCGCCCCCTTGCTGCCTGCTTCTGGGAAGCCCCCAGTCTCTGGAGATACGTCCATTGCACAGGTCCCTTGTGCCTCTAGCGCTGTAAGAATTCTCCCACTCCTTGTTCATGAGCTCCGGGCTGGAGACGAGGCGTGCGGGACGCTGGTGCCCACCCATGCAGCAGCCCCCCACGCACTGGGGCAACAGCCGTGTGTTGTCTGAGAAGCTTGAGTCTGAGTCAGGGGCCCAAGGCTCGGCTCAGTGGCAGAAACACGGATTTCCGATCCAAATAGGCCTGGCTTTGAATTTTGGTTTCTTCCCTGGCCAGCTGTGTGGTTCTCGGCAGCTTAACGGAGCTCTCTGGGCCGCAGACACTTCACACGCGAAAGGAGAAAGATCTAGGGATCACTTTCCTTGGGCCACACCCAGCCGTGCTCAACGCTCACTCGTGGCCCTGTGCTCAGGGATCGCTCCTGCGGGGGCTCCGGGGACCAGCCTAGCTCGACCCCCTGCCAGGCAGGTGCCTGCCCCTGCACCCTGTCTCCAGCCCCACTGGGGAGTCCTTGGGGTCTGGCATGTCAGAGCCGGGCTGGTAGTGGACACAGCAGGTTCCTTCCCCTTCCGAGGATGGGGCCCTGGTGGGTGCTGGAGAAGTGGGCCTGAGGCTGAGCAACGAGTGCCGGCCCCGCGGAGTGGACAGTCCAGTCTTACGCAAAATGGCCTGGAATTCCTCCCGGCACTCGGCACTGGCTTTCCCAGGGATTCCATTTGCACTTTGGACATAGTTCCAAGACAGCCAGAGCAGCTTCTGGGTCCTGGGGCCTCACTGGGACGGCCTCCCGGCCCGTCTGTGCCTTCCCCTGAGCCCCCAACCACAGAGGAGAGGATGGCTCCCGCCCCCCATCTGGGCGGGTCCCCTCAGCCACAGAGCTGTCAGTCACCATCGCCTGGGGGTCACCTGGGAACACTGAGGTCCCGTGGGCTCCTCTGGACGCATCTCCCCACCCCTCACACACTCCTGCTCCTCCCCACCCCTGCACAGAGGTCTCTGCCCAGTGCCTGCACTGGAGGCAGCCGGACAGCCCCTGGACACCCCCCTCCGGCTCACACGCTCTCTGGGAGCTCCCAGTCTCGTGGGGGTGGGTGGAGGGCGGTTTCCAAGGGCCTCAGTCTGTTTCTCAACTTCCAAAGGGGAACATGGAGTTGGGCTCCATCATGTTTAAATAAAGTCCTGGCTAGAAATCGCAAAGAAATGTGTCACCCATTATTTTTTGCCCTTGTTTATTGCCTGACTTCCTGCATTTAATGAATGAAGCAACAATGACTCATCGAGTGGATTCTGGGGAACGGTGGCATGGCGTTTGGATTTCCACGAACCCACGCATAAAAGTGGGGTGGAAGACTCGAGTAGCTCAATCAAAGCCCTGTGGACAATAGAGAACTCTCGTCCTATAACGCCCGATACCAGCAGAGGTGACAAGTCATCAGGAACGACAAGTCCTCCACGGCGATGGTTTCTGTGTGTGGAGAAGCCGGGAAGGACCAAGGCGCCGGCGCTGGACCAGAGGGAGGAGAAGCGTGACTGGTCAGAGCTCCCCGCTGGGAAAGACTCCAGGGAGGAGCTCTCCAGGGTGGGGGGACGTGAGCTGACGAGGACGCCCCAGGCCAGAGAAGGAGAAGGCCAGGGCAGCGAGGGACCGGCATGACAGAGCCAGCGGTTCTGACACCTCTCGGGAGTGATCAGTCGAAGTGAGACAAGCTACCCTGAGTGTCCCATCTTCTCATAGGTCCCATCCCTCGGAGACTAGAGGGTCGGAGGCACAGAGCAGTGGGCAGGGTGCTGCCTTGCCTGTGGCCAGGCCGGGTTCAGGCCTGAGGTTTGCTAGACAGTGACCGATAACTAGAGAAACATCAAGAAAATGATATGAGGCAAGAAACAATAACATAAACTGCAGCTGGAAAAAATACCCTCAGATATTTGGTAAGAGAACATGGGGGGGGGGACTGTAACAAAGGGACATTAATTCCCCAAACAAATACTTTACCAGAAAACCCACAGAGCAAATCAATGCAGCTACAATGCTTTAGAGAAGGAGGAACATGAGGACAATTCTAGGCAAAAGAAGGGTAGGAAAAACTTGAACACGTCACTGAAGGCTGGAAGAAAATGCCCAACACTCCAGCGACAAAAACTGGAGGACACAATCCAGGCACGAAAATGACCCCTCCAGTGAGCAGCGGCTTCTTGTACTAGTGGATGCGTGTATTCTTTGAATTACTGCTTTTGTGCTTGGGGTGCTGGGACAACGACAGGGAAGTGACTCTGGAGGAGGGCATGGAGTGGGAAGGCATCAACATAAAACCATCAACAATCTTGTAAACCATGGTACCTAAAATAAATTTAAAAAGAAAAGAATTGTGGTATGTATATATACATGGAATACTATGCAGCTGTAAGAAAGAATAAAATCATGTAATTTGCACTACATGAAATGAACTAGATTATAACATGATGAGAGGAGTGAGTCAGAAGGAAAGGGATAGATATAGACCCATCTGTCTCAAATGTGGGATTTAAAGACACACAGTAAGGGAGAGGCAATAGAACTGGAGGGGGGCTGGGGGACCCTTGGGCACGGAGAGGGAGAAAGTCTCTGGCGACAGACATGGTGCTGGAACAATGTGTGCATGAAATCATCACTAACAGTGATGGAGAGTTTTTAAAAATAAAAAATTATCGTCTTGCCGCACTCAGTAGTGAAGAAACCCGGCAGGCACCGGGTTTCTTCACTACTGGAGAATTGTCCAGGCCCCATACCGAGCTGATATCTCCAGGACGCCCCAGGTGCAGTCTCCCCGCCTTCTCCAGATGGGATCCTGACGAATGTGAGCTTCTATAAGCATGGCTCCCGCATGCGGCTACAGGACTATTCCTCCGAATATACAAAGTGATATGGAAAATAATTCCTGGTATGCAAAGTGAGCAATGGAAAATAAATGATCTAGCGCCTGCCCCTGCCCAAAACTAGAGAGAGAGCAGCTGACGTGGGGCCTCATGGGATGGGGGGTGGAACCGGCCCCTTTCCCGCCCCGACGAGGCCCCAACTTGCCGCCCATGAACGGCTCCTGGCTCCTGAATGCCATGATCCCAGAGGCACACAGACCAACCTCGGAAACCAGCGGCTTCTGGCAGAAATGCATCTGGACTGAGCACTAAACTATGGCGCCACGCCACCCTGGGTAGGGAAAGGTGTGTGTCCCTTCCACCTTTTCTCCCCAGCGGCGCAGTGGCTGCCACCTTTTCAGAGTCTATTGGACAGCCAGGTATGAGACTGCAGTGACATGACACGCAGGACCTCACAGGATGGGGGGTGGAACCGGCCCCTCTCCTCACCCCAACGAGGCCCCGAGTTGCCGCCCATGAACAGCTCCTGGATCCTGAATGGCCACGATCCCAGAGGCACACCAACCAATCTCAGAACCCAGCGGCTTTTGGCAGAAATCCCTCCAGACTTATTACTAAAGCATCAGAAATCCAAAATGTTCTTCATATCAGCAATAGAAAACAAATTATCTAATGATGCCTTTTTGGCAGGTCTGGTTGTTGGGGAAAATTCCAAATAATAATGGTGGATCTTTTGTTGAAATATTGAATGTGATCAAAGCAGAGAGAGAGTAAGGTGGAAATCATCTGCCACATAGGCGGGGAAGGGGTGGGATGGGGGTACACTGGGGTTCTTGGTGGTGGAGGGTATGCACTGGTGAGGGGATGGGTATTTGGTCATTGTATGACTGAGACTTAGACTGGAAAGCTTTGTAACTGTTCTCACGGTGATTCAATTAAAAAAATTATTATCCCTAAAATAGAAATGAAACTAAATTAATACAACAAAAACTGTAAAATGAAAATAAAGATGCGTCCATCCAAAGTCCTAGGAAAAAGTAAGCTGGGATTCCGCCCTCAGGACCACTGTGTGGGGCAATCTCTAGGCTGCATCCCAACACTCGGCGAAGACAGAAGGGTGTGCTTCAGCCTTGCCACCTCCCCGGGGTGCAGCCAGGCTTCTGCCTGGGGGTCGAGAGGGCAGGAGCGGGGAGGGAGGGCAGGGCCAGTGGGACCCGGGGGTGCTGGTGAAGCAGGAAGGATGCTGGGATGGGGCCAGGGACACTCACCCATATAGGGCTTCGTCCCGGCCATGGAGGACGCCTTCTCGGACCCTTTCACGACCGTGGCGATGTTGAAGTCTGTGACGTGGACGTGCCCTGGAGAGAGGAACAGAGACCCCCGTCAGTCCGAGCCTGGGAGCTGGGCCCCTTCAGGTGCCTTAAGGCAGCTACTGCAAAGCACAGAGCTGAAAGGAGATATGCCTTTCTCGACGCAGACCTTTTTTTGATGCCGTGAAATTGTCACGATAGTCGGGTTATAGAACAAGTGTCCATGGAGAATGAATGAATGAGGAGTGTGGGGTGTGTGTGCTGGGTGCATGAGGAATGGCCGCTGCTGAGGGCTACTGGCTGGACCTCGAGACCATTAGGTTGGGATAAGTGTGGCAGAGAGAGACAAATTCTGCACAACTTCGTTGGCGTGTGGGTCCAGAGGAAGTCATACTCTAGAGCCAGAGGGTAGAAAGGTGGGTGGGTTGGGGGTGGGGAGCTGGGGGATCTGGTCAGTGCTAAGAAGCTCTGGGGCTCTTCCATGCAAACCTGGGCCACAGCCTGGGGTCCCCTGGAGAGCACTGTTTTGTGAGTCTGGAATGGCTGGTGGAGTGAAAAAGGGCTTCTACATGGCGAGAAACATCCCATTCACAGGCAGGTTTCACCATGTGATCTTTTTAGAGTGCTACACGCGTGTAGTTTGTGCACAAACAAATATACCGAGGGCTTGGTAAGAGTTTCTGTGGGGAAGCCCAGCGGCCCGAGCTCTGGAAAGACTGAGCCTGGGGTATTTAATGGGGAGGGGCCGGGATGGAGCCCCCTTCCCAGCGGCCCAGAGCCCAGCTGGGCTGACGTCACGAAGGGCTCTGGGCACCAGGGAAGGGAGGAGAGGCCTGAGGAGGGGAAGTGGAGCGGGGGCGGGGGGGGGTGTGTAAGTGGGGAGGGCAGAGGGTCCCGAATGGGCTCATGTGGACACGGGGCAGGACAGCACTCACGCCGGCCTCCACTGGCTCCCCTCGCCCTCCCGTGCCCGCCGGTGGGGTCTCACTGTCTGAAGGCTGTGTTGGGGCTGAGGGAGGGGACACACCACTCGGGCCCGGGGGCACCTCGGGGGCTGGCCAGATGCACAGGGCCAGAGCTGGGCCACGGGAGGAGCGGCCTGGTTCCACGTGGATGGGGCAGCCGAGTTCCAGCGTGGGTGCCGCCCCAGAGGGTGGGCACGGTGCTCAGGGCCCTGGGGAGGTCAGGCCGCCCTGCGCCCCGGCTGGCGGGGTGAGCCGCACGCCCCGGGACCACCTGTCCACGCACACACTGTCCGTCCAGAAGCACCTCGAGGGTGCCCAGCCTGGCTGTGCCCACGGCCCGAGTGTGCCACCCTCACCCATGGCTGTCGCTGCCCTGCACGGCTCAGCAGCCGTGGCCACAGCCTCAGGCCAGCCCTCGGTCGCTCTCCGCCGTGGCGCCTGGCCGTGAGCGTCAGAGATGGTTTCCCATTGCTCACACCCTGAGGCCTGGGGTCCCCGCTCGCCTCATTTCACTCCCTCCCACCGACTGCCCCGGGGGCCTCGCAGACCCCACTCTCCCTCACTGTCAGGCCACCCACCAGGGTGCAGGGACCAGTCTGCCCAGCCCTGGGCATTACGGGGCGCCGAGGGCCCTGGTGGGGCGGGGCCTTCCCCACGCTCCCTTTCTCGCACCTGCCCCGAGAGCGTCTCTCGGGATAACCGGGCGGGAGGGGGTTTAAGGGCCAAAGTCAGGTTCTGCAGCAGGAGGTCAGCCAGGCTCGCCGGGTGAGGAAGGAACCGAGCAGCCGTGTCCAGCCTGTGGTCTGGGCCCCGCACGGCCAGGCGGGCCCTGGGCGTCTCCCGTGCTCCTCCCTGCACTCTGGGCCCCTCACCTCAGTGCTTCCTCGTCCCGACCAAGCATGGGCTGGGCACGAAGCCCAGGGACGCTGGCGGCCACCCCTCGAGGCCTTGCAGAGCTCCCGGTCCCCGCCAACCCCGGCCCCCCTCCGAGACGCCCTGCCTGGCCCTGCCTCGTCCACTCTGAGCGGACACGCCAGTGCCAGCAGCGCTACTGCAGAGCTAAGCGCTCAGGAGGCCAGCTCTGCCTCTCTGCTCTGCCCTCCCACCTGTCCCGGGAGCAGGAGTGCAGGCGCCGGGCACCTGGGGCCCCGTGGGCACCCCGTCCTCCCCGCAGGTGGGATGCAGCAGCCCCCACTGCCGGCTAGTCCGACGCTCCCACCCCGGCAGCTGAGGCGACAGCAGGGCAGGGCGCTCAGTCCTGGGGACCAAGGCTGTGGGCAGGGCGCTTGGGAACGGGAGGACTAAGGCTGACCAGCCTTAAGAAGCCCCAAGGGCAGTCCAGTGGGCAGGGCACTTGCCTTGCCTGTGGCCGACCTGAGTTCGGTTCTTGGTACCACGTATGTTCTCCGGGAGAACAGAGCCAGGAGTAAGTCCTGAGCACAGCTAGGTGTGTCCCCAACAACACAAAAAGAAGGGCCGGGATCCAGCCCGAGTCCCCACAGGAGCGAGCCCAGAGCCCAGGGGAGGTGGCCCGAACCCCGAGTCCCCGAATAAACCTTCCCCTCTGCAGCCGGGTGGGGCTCTGGGCTGACGGCCACGCGCTGGGCGGGAGGGACATCAGCATCAGGCGTGAAACAGGGCCTGGGAGTGGGGCTGCGGCCCCTAGGCCAGTGCGCTCTGCCCGGAGGGGTCTGCTTCTCCTCTGGCCCCGAGGGCAGCCTGAAGGGTGGGTGTCCTGCTGGGGGCATGCACGGGGACCCCAGAGCTGGGGAGAGACGAGGGGCTTTTCTGTGGTCCCAGGCAGCAGGAGGAGGAGCTCGGCTATGAGCCTCAGGGCCCCGTGACCCCCATCTGCCGGCCTGGCCCGGCCCGGCTGGTCCCGCTCGGGCGCTGCTCCCGGGGCTCACCGCGCTCGTCCAGCAGGATGTTGTCTGGTTTGATGTCTCTGCAAGAGAACACAGAGAGGGCGGGTGGGAGAGGGCCGAGGCGGGGACACAGCCCGCGAGAGCCCCGGCCCCCAGTGGGTGTTTGGGCGGAACCAAGGAGAGGCTGGGAGGCGTAGGACAGAGCAGTGGGCGCCCTGGCCCTGGAGGACTTTGGGGAGAGGGGACCCGGGGCTGACACGAGGAAACCACCAAGGGGCAAGTAGGCCTTCCTTTGCAGAGGAGGCCGGGGGGGTGTGGCCCCTCCCAGGGGCAGGGCAGAGGGATGCTGGGAAGGGAGAGGCTCAGGACATTGTACATGTGCGCATGCACGTGTGCGTGTGTGCATGTGTGTTTGCATGCATGCGTGAGTGCACTGTGCCTACATGTGTGTGCATACATGTGTATGCATGTGTACGTTCATGTGCATACATGTGCATGTTCGCATGTGTGTGCGCGTGTGTGCAGGCTCGCACAGACCCCTCTCCTGCATGGCCTCTAGTCCAGCAGGCACAGAGATCTGGACTCGACCATTAACTGGGACCAGGAGAGGTCTGGAGAGGCCCAGCACTGTGGTCCAGAGGACGCTGGGGCCGCCGGGAGGGGCACTGAGCAGAGGAACAGCCCGGGGGCCCAGAGACAACTCATGTGGCTTAGCCCACTCCAGTGTGCAGGCACGGTCGGGCCTGGCGCTGCTCACAGCCCTTCCTCAGCGCGTGGGCCCAGCCGCGTCCTGCTGTCCACCGACTGTGCCTGCCCCCGGTTGCCTGTGAGAGACCAAGCTCCTCTCTAATGACACCTTGAGGCCCCCCAGTGCTGGAGCCCACCTTCCCCAGCTCTGGGGCTTCAGGGCCTGGGGCCTGGGGCCGGCCCCATCCTGGGAGGAAGGCGGGGGGAGACGAGGACCTCTTCATCCATCCGCCCCCTCCCTCGCCGGGGCCGCAGAGGGACACGGTCTTCATTATAACGACGGGCAGGAAGCTGCAATCGTATTAGAGCATCCGCTACCCCAGAAAGACAGGGCCAGCGGCCACGCCCCGCCCCAGCGCCCGCAGCTCAGAGGGCGCGGCAGGGGACGGGCTAGGCTCTTCCCTCCGCCAGACGCCAACAGCAAACCAGTCACTGGAGTCGAATGTGGGGCAAGGGTTAAGGGGCGA
Organism: Sorex araneus; assembly: GCF_027595985.1. Lineage (NCBI taxonomy): Eukaryota > Metazoa > Chordata > Mammalia > Eulipotyphla > Soricidae > Sorex > Sorex araneus. Next base: position 145,738,892 of record NC_073306.1, read on the forward strand.
GGGTGGGCGCCCGGCTTCAGCAGGGAGAGGTGGTCCAGAGTGTCCGGTCCGCTCGCCATGCCCGCCCAGGGCTGGAGCCAGGAGGGCCGAGGGAGCAGCCCACTTCTGCCTGTTACTCCCCCCCGCCCGCATTTCCTTCCTCAAACCCTGGAAACTGCCCACCTCTCTTCTAAGGGGCCAGCAGTGGGGTCACTGGCCTTGGAGCTCCCACTGGGCACCAGCGTCCCTGTCTGCTGACCCGACTCCAAGGTGGTGTGGTGACCCTGCACCCACAGGGCGGCCTGTCTCTAGGACTGGCACAGCTCAGGGACTCTGTCGGGTGCCCTGGGTGTGTCAGCCGGGGGGCGGGTGCTCTCGTGCCCAGGGGCTTCTGCCCCGTCTGGAATATCTGCCCTCCTGGTCTCCTGCCCCGATTCCAGAGGGAACCTTGGAGGTGTCACCTGAGAGGGTGGACTTGGACCCACTGTACCCCTTTGTTTCCCTAAGGTTAGCAACGGAGCACGGACTGACGAGAGAGGGCGTGTTGGTCCTGCTGTGGTCCCAATGCCTCCCCCTCACCCGGAGTCGAGCTGGCATCCGGGCCTGCCTCACAGTCCTGCCAAGCTGCCTTAGTCTGTAACCCCCGAGCCTTTAAACAAAAATAGTGACTTAGGGGCTGGAGCAATAGCACAGTGGGGAGGGCACTTGCCCAGCATGCGGCCAACCCAGGTTCGATCCCTGGCATCCCATACGGTTCCCTGAGCACCGCCTGGAGTAATTCCTGAGTGCATGAACCAGGAGTAACCCCTGTGCATTGCCAGGCATAACCCCCCCAAAAAAAGACAAAAAAAACCTCCAAAACTATGGGCCTACTCTGTCCTCTCCTTCTATCCCTCTGACTCAAAACATCAGACACGCCGAACTTCTCTTATTTATTTATGTATTTCAGTGTATGGGTCATGCCCAGTGGCGCTCAGGGCTTACTCCTACCCGAGTGCAGGGGTCACTCCAGACAGGCTGAGGGGACAGGTCAGCCGCACCAAGGCCCATCCACTGCATTATCTCTGTGGCCCCAAGCATCTACCTTGTAAGAATACGATTTCCTTTTCCTTACTCTGGTCTGGCTGGTCTTCCAGCACATCAAATTAATGGAACCAAATGCCGACAGAGCCCTGCCCCAGAGCCCGAGAGGGACTCAGGGACAAGGTGAGTGTTCAGAGCCAAGCTGCTGGCGGGCCCAGCTAAGGCGCCCAGACCCGCCTCTTCTGGGAGCAGGGAGCCAGCAGGCACCCCAAAGACACAAAGTGACACGACAACCCGAGGCCAGCAGGAGTCTGACCCAGGCAGGTTTCCGTGGTGTCGCTGACATGGACACCTGCCTCCTGCCAGGGGCGGGTAGGGGGCGCATGCTGGACGGACCATCGGCCCCGAGTGTGCAGGGTGGCAGGTTCCTCTTTAAATCACTCGGGTGATTTAATGAGCCATGAATATTGAATTTGTCTTTGTTAACTGATAGAGTAAACACTTCGAAGAACCATCTCACATCCCACCGAGACCCCAGAGGTAACAGGACACACATCACAATTAACAGGCACAGTGATAAAAAAGGGCCAGTCACAGGAAGGAGGCTGGCTAACTCTTTTTCAGTGTTTTTGTCTTTTATTTTATATATTATAACTATTTATTATATATCATATATAATAAAAGATCAAGATATGATATATAGTAACATATTATATATATACTCCCAAACAGACTCATCCAACTTGTTGGTGGTCAATGTAGAGCACAGGTCAGGTCCTTGTGCTGGGGACCACCAAGGTCACACTTGGTGATGCCCAGTCTCCGTGTGGTGGCCGGGATCAAACCCAGTCTCACCTGCATCCTAAGCCTTGCATGCTCTCCCTGGCCCCACACTGAATTCTTGAGCTGGTTACCACAGCTCTGTTCAGGATAATTTCCTTTCCATGTCCATAAACCAGAGGTTGTTCTGAGTTGGTCTAAATGCCTCAACCACTGGTATTCTTAGAATTTCTCTAAGAGGCACGTGGGGCATAATAACTGAGCCCAAGCTCTGGGCTGGCACCAAAGCAGGGTCCATCCTCAAAGTGCCAAGTCTGCCCAGAACCCCCAGACACACAGCCCCAGTGCTCATTCTGGACAAGTCCTGGCCTCCTTCTGAGCCTCTACTCTCTCCAGAAGAGGAGGATTCTTCATTATGGCCTAGGCTGGGTCATGCAGAAGCAGAACACAGGACTCTGATGGCGAATCCAAAGTACGAAGGCTTCTGTGTAAGGGATACGTGAAAGGGTGAATATAAAAGCTGCAAGTGCCAATTCGGGCCTTCCCGGGGCATACAGCGCGAATGTTCCTGGGAGTCGGGCTCTGTCAGATCTCAGCGGCTGCATCTGGGATAGGGACGTCCCAAGAGAGACCTGGCTGTGCTGGGTGAGGAGCTGACTGGGACCCCGTGATGCAACCCAGAGCTGTGGGGGGAGCGTGCACAGGCGCCGGCCGGTAGACTGAAGCGTGGCATCCATGTGTGTCCCCAGAGCCACAGATGCTTCCATGGAAGGCGTGGACCTGACCTGGAAGTGACGCTGTGACAATGGTGCTCCTGGGGAGCCTTGCAGACTCGTGGGAGCTGACCCGATGGCCACCTGATGGGCAAGGCCGGGAGACTGCTGCTCAGGGCCCTGGCAGGGCCGGGTTCATCTCCTGCCCCTTCCAGTGAGCTTTCTCACCACAGAGACTGTTTCCTCCATCCCCGTGGCGTCTGGAGGGGGGACGGCTGGGAAAGAGCTGGGATTCTTTCCTTCGGGTGGGGCCCTGCTGGGGTGCAAGCCCCCAGAGTTCCAGCTGCATTCACGGCTTCTGCCTCTGAGCCACAGCCAGGCTCCCGCTCTCCCTCCAAAGGGCACCTAAAGGTCCAGTTTTCTCTGCAGAGACCACGTTCCAGGGCTCTGTGGCAATGCCCTGCCCACTGCCCTGTCCCCCAAGCCCCCGGGCCCTGACACTCCAGGGCATGCAGCACTTCTTGCTTCTACTCGTCGAACCTCTTCATGCTCTCATGCTTAACCTGCCCACCCACGACTCCCCTAGACAGCGTCCCTCCGTGGGAAGCACTCAGAGCGCCTGGTGCTGCCTGCACCTGCCCAGTTCCAAATGAAGAGTCTGTGCCCGCGAGAGCCGGTAGGTGCAGGCAAAGAGGTCAACAGGGAGGTCTGAACGCCAGGGGATGTGGGAATGGGCGAGAAAGGGCTGGACGATGGCCCAAGGATGCCAGACCTGCCAGTCTGCAGACAGACCCTGAGTGGAGCCCTGGACTCCGGGGCCCGGGTGGCTGCGATGCTGTCCTCCCAGCTGCCACCCAGCCCCACACGCAGGCAGGCGGACGTTTCGTTTTCAGCACCAGGGAGAGTTCTTCCCGCAGCACAAGGTTTGTACCTTGGCTAATAAAAATAGCAGGGCTTTGGGGCCTGTTTCAGTCTCTCATCTGAGAGAAAGCCTTTGGACTGGTCCAGAGAGAAGTCTGGTTTCTACATCTAGACAGGATTTACGATACTGTTAGTAATAGTTTCCGCCATTCCAAGCGCCAACTGCATGGCTGCCCCACTGTCAGCATCCCTCCACCAGTGTCTCGAGGCCCCTCCCACCACAACCCCTGCCCCCGACAAACTCATTAAAAATAATTAGGGCTGGAGAGATCGTAGGGTGGGTAGGGCTCTTTCCTTGCAAGCAGCCAAGCTGGGTTCCACCCCTGGTATCCCATATGATCCACTGAGCATTTTCCAGGAGTGAGTCCTGAGTGCAGAACCAGGAGAAAGCCCTGAACACTGCTACGTGTGGCCCCAAAACAAAAAAATATGAAAAAATAATTATAGTTTGGCTCACATATTTATAGTCCTGTTAACACTTGGGTTTAATACACCTCATGTCACCACCACGAAAGTACCCATGACCTTTACCCAATGTCCTTCTGTTATGTCCAGTCCGGCTCCTTATTCTCCCCTGCCCACTCCCTCCCTGCTTGGCATCTCGTTTCTGCAACCCAGGACCGAGGGGCTGCCGCTGAGTGAGTTCCTTAGTGCTCAAAGGAAGCATCCCCAGAGAAGTACGACCTGGAGGCTCACCCTCGTAGACCCCAAATTGGAACACTGGTTTCCATTTTCCCTCGTATGTAAGAGGCACAATGCTAACCTGCACAGCCCTCTCTCACCGGCTGCCCTGACCGTGTCCTCTCTCCCAGCATGCCTTAGGGTAGCTGCCCGACCGCCATCTTGAGAAGACCACCCAGCTCCCCACAAGTCTGAGTTCTCTTGTGTGGCAGTTGAAACTCTTCTCTATAAAACACTAGGCTAGGTGCCCCCCTTCGCCGCCACCAAATTAAAACAATTACTGTCTGATCCCACAATTCCACTGAGGATTCATACCTCACCATAATTACAAAGGTGGGTGACAACCAGATGCCCCAAACTAAACACTAAACAAAGAGCATGTGCTCTATCCCTGTTTGGGGGGGGGCACAGATCGGCATCATAAAGGAAGGCTCCCTGGACCTGGAGCTGGAGGAACCAAGAGGGCAGCGTGCTAAGTAAAACAAGTTAGTTGCAGCAAGACAAATTAGTCACGTGCCAATGTTATGGGCTCCCAGAAGAATCAATTTCATAGACATGGAGAAAAGAATGAGCTTCTGGGTGGGGGAAATCGGTCTGGAGACATGGCACCAAACATCACAGGACAGGGCGAAGAGAAACGGGCGGGATGGTGATTGCTCCACAGCAAACACGCAGACCACCCTGGCCCGGCCTCCTGCTGCCAGGCCCTTGCAGCTGGGACGCTGTCCACCCCAAAGGACGTTCGGGTTCTGCACACACAGCCATGGTTACCAGCCCCTCACCAGAGGTCACACTTCCTTCCAGGGCACAAGGGGTCATTTGACCTCACCTGGCAGCCCGCAGTGGCACGGCCCCAGTTCCGTGCTTCTGGAGCTCGCCTCTGCCATGCTGAACGGGTACTGGCGAGCCTGTCTGATCTCACCAGGACTGGGCAAGAACTTCCAAGACTGGCAAGGGTCCGGCCAATTCTGCCACCCCAGAATGCAGCGTGGAGCCCGTCAAACTGGCAAGAGTGTTCTGAGTCACCTGCAGGCACCTGGGAATGGGCCGGGTGGGCAGGGAGAGCTCACAGGGCTGAGCTTCCAGCAAAACACGCCTCTGCTTTCCAGCAGGAAACTGGCCCTCGCTCCCCGGTAGGAGGGAGGCTGCTTCCCACCCCGACGCTCGTCCATCTTCTGCACAGCAGCCGGAACGATCCTGCCACGAGCAGCCAGCACGCTTGGCTATTGAATGCATAGATCAAACGCTGTCACCCCCGCTGAAAGCTTTCCCTGCGCTCGGTGAGCACCGAAGCCGAGAAATTCCTGCTACCCTCGCTCTCACCTTCCCGCCTGCCACTGCTGCTCCCCCAGACTGGCCCCCATGTCCTCAAGGCACACCAGAGGCCTCAGGGCGGCCCTCTCTGCCTGGAAGGGGCTCCCCCAGAATGTGACCTGCTGCCCCCCACTCCCCAGCTCTCTGCGTCAAAGACTCTCCTCTGAGTGCTCTCTGTAGAGCAGCTACTAGGTAGCCCCGCTGCCCTTTGTCCTGACCTCTCTGGCCCCTGGCAGCACTAGCCATTGCCTGACACTGCATGTGCGTTGGCTGGGCTACTTCTTCCCACCACAATGCTCCTGAAGACAGAGACTTGGCTGGTCGCTGTCCACGGTGGCGGCTGCCCTACCTGACAGAGGACACACCTGCTGACTCACGGCTGAGGGGTGCAGTGTGCAAGGCAGATGGTGGACGGGTAGGTAAGGAGTCACTAGCTGCATGGATGCACAGATGATGGTCACCAGGAGGATGGATGGAGGGATGGATGGATGGATGGAGGGAGGGAGGGAGGGATGGAGGGAGGGATGGAGGGATGGATGGATGGATGGATGGGTGGGTGGATGGATGGAGGGATGGATGGAAGGAGGGAGGGAGGGAGGTGTGGACAGATGGACAGATACACAGACAGATGTGCTGAGTGATATGTGCACGCGTGTGCAGACTGCACAGGCTGGAGTCCAGCACATTCTAAACCGTCTTTCTCGCCCCTTTCCTTGCCTCCACTCCCGTCCGAGTGTAGGTACCCATCTCAACAACCCAGCGGCAATTGTCAGAAAATGTGACATAAGCACACTCACAAGAGTACGCTTGCTGGTCAAGAAGTCAGAGCAGACATCTTTGGTGTTAATTCTTTTTCATGGAAAAATGTCCTCTACCAAGTGTAGTTGTTAAAATGATCACCAGACTTCAAAATCAGGCTCTTCTCTGAGCCCGGGAGAGTATAAAGATATTGAGATCTCCCGGCCCCCTCCCTCCTTCCTGTCTTATAAACCCCATCCTTCCGTATCCTTTACTTCCTCCCTCCCCATCCCTCTCTCTTCCCTCTTCTCTTCTTCCCTCCCTTCCTCTCCTTTTCTCTCTCCCTCTTTCTTTCCTTCCCTTCCTCCTCCTTCCTTCCCTCTCTCCTTCCCTCCCTCCCTTCTTCTGTCTTTATCTCCCTCCCTCCTTCCTTCCTTCATTCCTCCCTTCTTTCCTTCCCTCCCTTCTCCTCCTATCTTCCCTCCCTCCCTCCTTCCCTCCCTCCCTCCCTCTCACCCTTCCTTCCTTCCTTCCTTCCTTCCTTCCTTCCTTCCTTCCTTCCTTCCTTCCTTCCTTCCTTCCTTCCTTCCTTCCTTCCTCCCCTGCCACAGCTGGCAGTGCTCAGTTGTTACTCCTGTCTTGGTGCTCAGGAATTACTCCTGCTGGAGCTCAGGGGACCATATGGGATGTCGGGGATCGGACTCAGGCCAGCCGTGTGCAAAGCAAGCACCCTAGCCCTCTGTACTATCTCTCCAACCCCAAATCCTCTGTTTTCTAACTTGTAAAAAAAAGGAAAGGAGAAAGCTACTGTGAATTGTAGTACATGTGTGCAATTAGTGCACGTGTGCACATGTACATATGTGCTTGTGTGTACACACTGAATAGATGCCTGATGTTTGTACATGTGTACATACACACATGTGCTCATGTATACACAAGTACATATCCATCAATGTACGTGACATAATGCAGTGCACAATGCACATGTGTGTATATATGCATAAATAGACATATACATGCATATAAGCCACGTAGGATTATATATAACAGTGTGTATATTTGTGTGTATAGTATATTTATAAATGGTGTAACCACAGTTTATTTTTGTGCATATCATATAAAGACATATATATGTATATGTGTACTCACATACACATACATATTGATATATAGCATTAAAGTACATGGGTGTGTGCATAATGTGATTGTGCACATATGTGCATAGGAGTGCACATAGATATAGACATACATATATATCATATATATGCATATACATTATGTGTATATATGTAGTACATACATAATATCCATGAGTGCCATATAAATACAGACACATGCATATTATGTAAGTATAATGCATATACACTATATATCTATACAGCACATCTATAATATACATGTGTGTCTGTATTCATATGCACATTCACTATATAATGAGTGTAGATATATGTGTATTGTGTATATATGTGGACACACTTGCTGTGTGTCTGTGTACATGTGCATGCATGTGTGGTGTGCATCTGGATATACATCCAAATAAACTGTGTTTGTGAATGAGTATGTTATGCCATGTGTACATGCACACACACGTGTGTGCACAAATACCCATATAACCAGATATAGGCTTGTGTGTGCACACAATCCTGTATGTCTACAGGCATATCTGTGTCCATGCATAGCTACAGACGCACACCCAGAAAAACTTCTTTACACAGGTGCCTGTGTGTGCCCACGTGTCCTGGTGCCAACATGCCTCTTCCCCAAGACCTGAGGCTCCCTGAGAACAGAATCTCGTCTTCCTGTCCCAGCCTTACTGCCCGGCTCTGCGCCTCATCCATGGGGGTTATGGAAGGGTGGGTGATGCATCCAGGACCCACCCCGCAGAGGGGAGCAGCGCTGGTGGCCCACCTGGAAAGGAAGCCGCTGGCGTTTCGGAACGCACGCCCGCACTTCCTGAGGCTGCTCTTCGTCCTGTTTCAAGCCCTCCTGCAAAAGAGCCTCTAATTTATTGGACCCTTTCAGAGTCTGCTTCCTGCTCACATTCTGCTCCTGGATTTCGTGATGTTAAGTTGAGACCTGGAGCCCAATTTCTAAGATTTATTATCGAACATCAACACTCTCCACCCAATTGCAGGAGCGATTTATACCCAGGAGACAGAACAAGCCTTGTAAGAAATAAATTGGATTCTCTCGTATCTCACTTTTCTATCATCACCAAGTCATAAATTTTCAAAGTGCTTGCCTCACCAGAAGGGGCTCGGAACTCGGAGCCCACAAATAATGAAGCTGCCCCTGAAACAGGAGAGGATCTCCATCCTCAGTGACACTTCGGCTCTTCTGTTGTTTGCGTTGCGTCTGGAAATCTCTAGGTAAGACTGGTCCAGAATACAGAGGCCAGGGAAGTTATTCTTGTTTTGTTTTGGGGCCACACTTGACGATGCTCAAGGGTTACTCCAGCCTCTGCGCTCAGAACAACTCCTGGCAGTGCTCAGGGATGTTGAGCATTGAACCCGGGTTGACCACGTGCAAGGTAAACGTCCTACCTGCTGTGCTTTAGCTCTGGGCCCTAGACTGGGAAGTTTTTTACTAAAGCAGATGGGGGAAGCAGCTCTGCGCACCACAGGAGGGAGGGGCTGGGGGATCACGATCATGATCACGATCACGAAATCCCGTTAATGATCGATTTCTCGAACTGGCTCAGTAACCTCTCCATTTGTCCTTTCCCTGAGATCTTAGAAGTCTCTCTCGACTCAGTCCTCCCAACGATGTCGCACTGGGGGCTCTTTCAGGGTCAGGGGAATGAGATCCAGCTTGTTACTGGATTTAGCATATGAATACACCATGGGAAGCTTGCAAGGCTGTCCCATGTGGGCAGGAAACTCTCAGAAGACTGCCAGTTTCTCCCAGAGGGAGACATAAGCTACATTCGTGGCCGTGCGCTTCTGAGAGCTCGCCCTCAGAAGTCTCTCTCTGGATGTTGGCCGTTGATGGGATTACACACACCTGGGTTCCTCTGCCGGTACCTTCATGCATGAGGCCTGTCCGAACGTGTGGAGAGGGGCCTCGAGCATGGCTGTAGCTAGGTTCCGGTGTCTTTGGCTGCTGAGAGCTCTGCTCGGGGTGGGGCAGGAAGCTGGAGCCCATTCCCTCCGAGGGGCCCCGGGGAAGACAGGCAGGCGTGCGGGCAAGAGACTCTCTGCCAGCTGGGGGATATTTAAAGGATAAGAGTAGATTTATAGTAACCAAACCAACTGTCTTCTGCTCATTGGGTGGGAGTGGGCACTGTGGCTCATATCCACTTGGTCACTTCAGCGCCTTCGCACCAAACCCTTAAAACTGCCCCACATAGACACTCTCCTAATTGGCAAAGTGGAGGGCAGTGGGCGGGAGGGGAGGGGGACATAATCCCCACCCAGGTGGGCCTATAAAAGATTCTCAAGTGGCAGACACTCCAGTGGACACAGCTAAGTCCAGGTGCCTGGTGCCAGGAGCAGGGCGCTTTGGAGGAGGAGGTTTCTAAGGCTCTGAATTTTTATCAACATCTCCTTGATTATCAGAGATGATAATCCATAACTCTACCCCCTGCAGCAGGCACTTTCCAACAAGGGCTAGACTAGAGAATATATGGGAAATAGGATCATTTAATGAGTATGAAAATGCACTGATTTTTAAGAAAAATACATGCATGTTTGAAAAAGGAAAAGACTGTTAATATCAACCTAGGGAAAATATTACTCTTGGAGAGACTCAACAGAGAATCCTGGAAGACAGCAGCTCACCAGAGATCTCTCCAGACCCCGAACCCAGCCAATTCCCCGGGGCCCCGCAGACAGAGTGGTTGTGCCCTCTCCGCCCACCCACATGAAACCCTGGTGGCCACGAGCTTCCAGAAGCAAAACCCAGGTATGTGGGTTCCAGGACTAAGATTCCAGCCACATGGTGGCAGTGGAAATGGGCCATCCCTCCCTGTCTCTCTGCCCACTTGGGGTCTGGGCTGTCACGCCCACGATCTGCCTCCGGGCCTCATCTCAGCGCACCAACAACCTTGACCCAGAGACTCCCAAATGAAGCTCAAAATTGATTGGCTCCCTACACAGATGTCTCTGGACCCCAACCATTTACAATTTTGGAATTTCAGAAGCATGCGACGTTTCATGATATTCATAATATCACTGTATCACTGTCATCCCGTTGCTCAAGCGGGCGCCAGTAATGTCTCTGTTGTGAGACTTGTTATTACTATTTTTGGCATATCGAATACTACCGAGAGTATCCCGCCCACATGGCAGAGTCTGGCGAGCTACCCGTGGCGTATTTGATATTCGATATTCATAATAAGCAATAGAAAATAAATTATCTAGCTTCTGCCCTGGCAGGCAGGTTTGAATGGTGGTGGGAAAATTTGAGCAAACCATAATGGCCAAAAGTAGAGCATATGGGGGAAATTGTCTGCCATAGAGACAGGAAGGGGGGTGTACTGAGGACACTGGTGGTAGAAAATTTGCACTGGTGGAGGGATGGGAGTTTGATCATTGTATGGCTGAAGCTCAAACATGAAAGCGTTGTAACTGTATTGCACGGTGATTCAATAAAGGAAAAAAATAAATAAAAGAAAATATTACTCTTATTGAAAAATGAATCCCCAAAAGCTCAGGTTTGACCAATACCTTCTCTTTTGGATAAAATTAACTATGCTTTGATTTTTCTTCATTAAGAGGATGACAAACTCATTATTGAAAATTTCCAGATAGAAAAGAGAAGAAAAGGGAGATTATTAGGAATCTTCTGAGTATCCTGGGAGATTTCTTTTGAGTCTTTTAAAAAAGTAAGCAGATATTTCTTTACAGTCACACAAACCAATAAGCTATAATTTTTTCAAAATCATAAAATAACTCTTTTCAACCTAGTGAAGTTTCCCGAGGAAGCTTCAGACACGGGAGTATTACAACCCCAAGTTTCCGGAGAGGGGGGTCTCTCCCCAGTTCACTATGCCAACACCTTTTCTTGAAGTTATTTCAAAAAGACAGTCACTGGAGCCAATGCTAGTACAGTGGGGAATGCCTTGCCTGTGGACACCCACCCCCACTTCGATGGCATCACATGGGGTCCCCTAAGCCCACCCAGGAGTAACTCCAAGCTTATTACTGGCTGGAATAAGTCCTGAGCATTCTGGGTGTGGCCCCCAAATCAATGAAAAGTTATCCAAAGTGATGGATAAGCACAAGTCACGTTCTGACCAATACCCCCGGGATTCGAGCTTCCTCTGAAGGCTGTACTGGGCCCGTGTGTAGGGTCAGCAGCTCTGAGGAGCCCTGACTTGAGTCTCCTGGCCTTTCCAAGGTGTTAAAGGATCTTTGTTTTTTCTTTTTGAGTCACACCCAGTGATTCTCAGGGGTTACTCCTGGCTCTGCTCAGGAATTACTCCTGGCTCTGCGCTCAAGGAACCATGTGGGATGCAGGGATTGAACCCGGGCCAGCCATGTACAAGGCAAATGCCCTACCCGCTGTGCTATCGCTCTGGCCTGTGTTACAGGATCTTGACTGCTGCCAGAAATGTGCATCCAGAATGTCCTGAGAACACTTCTCTAGATGCTTTATGGGGCCGCACTGCATTTCACTTTTTTGTTATTGATTGTTGTTTTGTTTGAGGGGGCACACCCAGCAATACTCCTGGGTCACTCCTGGCTCTGTGTTCAGTAGTTACTCCCAGTGGTACTTGAGGATCCATACTGGGTGCTGGGGATAGAACCTAGGCTGTGTGCGAGCAAACGCCCCACCCCGAGCACTGCTCTTCCGGCCCCGCACCTGCATGTCAGCTGGCACATCAGTGCAAGCGACACCCCCAGACCTGCCCTGTGGCTTCCCTTATCCCCATATCTATCCCCTAGAAAACAAACTAAAAAAACTCAGTGCATGTTTGTATACGTGTGCAGATGTCCAGGTGTTTCTGTGTGTGCATGTGTGTCTGTGTGCATGCACAGACCTGATTTACATCCTTACACGCTGACATCCTAAAATTGTCCACAGGAAGTATAGCACCGCGCTGTAGCACTGTCGTCCCGTTGTTCATTGATTTGCTTGAGCGGGCACCAGTAAGGTCTCCATCGTGAGACTTGTTACTGTTTTTGGCATATCGAATATGCCATGGGGAGCTTGCCAGGCTCTGCCGTGCGGGCGGGATACTCTCGGTAGCTTGCTGGGCTCTCCGAGAGGGGCGGAGAAATTGAACCCGGGTTGGCCATGTGCAAGGCAAAGGCCCTACCCGCTGTGCTATCGCGCCAGTCCACAGGAAGGATAAATGATGAATTTAAGATATATTTTGAGGGGGGGCCACAACTGGCAGTGCTCAGGGCTTACTCCTAGTTCTCTGCTCAGGCCTCAATCTTGGTGGAGTTCAAGGGGCCCTATGGGGGCTGGGCCCTGAACCCAGGCCAGCTGTGTGAAGGGAAGCCCCCCACCATGCAGTGCCATCTCCCCGGCTATGAAAGATGAACACGCGGGAGTCAGCACACGGACTCCAGCGCTGGGATGTGTGCTGACGGAGCCCCATGCAACGGTGAACTATAGTGGCACATACACTTTACTGCATGTGCTTCACACCGGATAAAATCCTTGGAAAATGGGGAAAAGCTTGCTTATTTCACTTATGCTCTTGAGTATTTTGGATTTTATAATGTATAATATTTTATAACAAAAAGTGTAGAGGTACTATCTTGTGAAGTAAAAGGTAAGAACTTAGCCCTATCTATCATTGCTAAAGAGAGGGGGATTTGCTTCTCGTTTCTTCAATGTATTAAATAAAGTGACAAATGATGAACTATGGAAACCAGGACCCGGATGCTGACCTTGGACCATCGTCGGGAGATGCTGTGGCATGCTAAGCCGGGCTGCGATGCAGACGCTGCTGATTTGAGAAAGGATGGGAGGAGTCTAGGATTGGGCCAGTGTTCCTAAAGATGAAAGGAAGAGGTGTCTGATGAGGCTGCTTGAAAACTCCCGTCAAACGGAGAGTGAGCTTCAGGGGTAGAGCTTCCCCCACACCTCGGACACTCGCCTGCGTTGGACCCTTGGACTCCCCATGCCTGAGGAGACACCAAGGGGTTTCTCTGATGCTGAGTGGGGGGCAATGTAGCGTGTGTGTGTGTGTGTGTGTGTGTGTGTGTGTGTGTCTGTGAGATGAAGTGACAGTGACATCCGGAGAGACTGTTTGGGTCCATGTAATGCTAATGCAGGGGGCACCGAGGTCAGCTGATCTCATGTCAGGGGCCAGGCAGGGGCACTGCAGGGGCTCTCAGCCGTGCTCGGAGCTCGGCTGGCTGGAGAGACCCACCCTGTGAAAACTTCCTCCAAGAGAAGTTTAGGACGTGGCGGGCCACGCCACACATGCTTAGCAACCAGGGCACCGCCCGCTCCAAACGGCAAATAGATTGTTTCTAGACGTGCAGACAAGGCCAGAGAGGAGCTAAAGCAGCAGGACTGAGAGAGAGTGACCAGACCCGCCGCGCCACCTGCACCCGAGACCCCTCCAGACCCATTTGTGTCCCCAGACTGACGGGGGGAGGCGCCGTCTGCTCGCGGTGAGACACCAGAGGCTTTCCTGGGCGGCTTTCTTAGACGAAAGCTCCTTGAAATTGACTTCACGTATGTGAGGAGTGGACGGCGGCCTTGTCTCGGAGACATGGCCTTGTCTCGGAGACGTGGACAGTGTTAAACGTGGGGTCCCAAGGAAGTCCATGTGTGTGGTGGCTTCTTGGCCCCCACCCCAACACTGCTGGCGCCTCATGGACAAAGGGACATTCAGGAAGTCACAGAGGCTGTGGACAAGCCAGCTAGAACTCGCGTGTCCAGGAGGGCCTGTCTCTCTTCTGCTCTTCCTTAGGCCCCCCAGCGCCAGGGGTCACGGTGGCGACTCCGGCTAGGCTGCGTGTGCCCTAGACTGTATGGAGCGGCCTCCTGCAGCGTCCCAGCTGGGCACCATGTCACAGTTTACGGGCCAAAGGAAGGGGACAGAGCACTTTGGAGGCGAGCAGGGTGGGGCGGAGAGGAGCCCCCCTTGGGTGAGAACTGCCTGCTGAGATGCAGCTTGTGTCCCTCCCATCTTGGCGCTTCCTGTGGCTGACCTAGACGGGACAGGAGCTTCCTGGACCATCAGCTTCCTTTCTGCATCCGGGAGCACGAAGGAGGGGGCAACAAGGCACACCCCAACAGGGGCCGCACGACACTGGTCCCAGCTCGGGAGAGCCCAGCCTGGGGCCGGTTCCCCGGAAGCATCATTGCTCTGGTACCGCCACAGGACCGGCAAGAGACTTGAGGTCATGATCCAGCAGCTGTGTGCCGGGGTCAAGTCACCCCACCTTTCTGCATGAACCAGCTATAGTGCCCAGAGCATTCCACAGGGGGGAGGGTTAAATGATATGACATGTGTGTGCATGCATGCATGTGTGCATGTATGTGTGTGTGTGAAAGAGAAAAAGAGAGAGAGAGGAAGAGAGGGAGAGAGGGAAGGAAAGAGAGGGAGGGAGGAAGGGAGGAAGGGAGGGAGGTGGAGAGAAGGGAGAGAGAGGGGAGGGAGGAACAGAGAAAGGGAGAGAGGGAGAGAGGGGGAGGGAGGGAGAGAGAGAAAGGGGATGGAGGGAGGGTGACAGGGGGAGGGAGGGAGAGGTGAGGGAGGGAGAGGGAGGAAGGAGAAAGAAAGGGGAAGGGAGGGAGAGAGAGGAAGGGAGGGAAGGAGGAGGGAGGGAAGGAGGGAGAGAACGTGCTTCCCAGTGAGCTGAGCCCCCCGAGTCACGGCATGCCTGGCAGGAGCGGGAGAGAGCACGTCCGCTCGGCCCGGGCCTGGCTCACATGCCCTGGGTTTGGTCTGCACCAGCACTTGGTTTCCTGCAAATTGCTGGGCCTAGCTCTGTGTGTGTGTGTGTGTGTGTGTGTGTGTGTGTGTGTGTGTGTACCAGCAGGGGGATCTGGGAGTCCCTGGCACCCGCAGGACTTTGTATACCATAATCAGCCGCTGCACCAAAAATCATGGGCCTCCTGAGTGCCCCCCCTTCGAATCATACACAATACATGGTACACATGGAACCTCTTGGACACAGCTATGTGAGCCTGCTTGGACACACTTGGAACACGAATGCTCAGGTGGATTCCTGGGGTTCAGCGTGGACAGTTACTGGCCTCTCAGCTGGAGTGAAAAGCAGCCTGTGGGGGTTTGTCTGGTCGTGTGGCAGCCGGGAAGCTGAGGCACATGCCAGCAGTGTACATACATATGCACACATACAAGTGCATGCGCATATACACATGCATGCACACACATGTACACACTTAAACATGCATATACTCACAATACATGTAAATAAATACAGGTGTGTCAAATACACAGTACATGTGTGCGCACACCTATGCCTCACGTGTGAACACACATGATATGTGCAGTGCCAGCATGAGAGTTTAACAAATGTGATTCCTTTGAGTTTCTTTGCTTTTTTGTTTGTTGGGCCATATCTGGCAATGCTCAGTAGTTCCTCCTGGCTTTCTGCTCAGGAATCACCCCTGGAGATGCTCAGGGGACCCTATGGGATGCTGGGGATTGAACCTGGGTTGGCTGCGTGCAAGGCAAGCACCCTCCCCGCTGGACTATGGCTATGGCCCAGTGGGGGATGCCCATTACAGAATGAATCCCCCACCCCCTGCATCTGGGTGGTCATGTGACTATTCTGGCCAATCACTAGCAAGGAGATATCAGAAGTTTGGCTTCCAGGAAATGTCATCTTCCTTCCTTCCTTCCTTCCTTCCTTCCTTCCTTCCTTCCTTCCTTCCTTCCTTCCTTCCTTCCTTCCTTCCTTCCTTCCTTCCTTCCTTCTTTCCTTCCTTCCTTCCTTCCCCTTTGGATTGGGGAACCATGCAGTACAGGAATCAAACCTAGGCTCCTGGGCAATCATACGAATGCTGGGGACTAAGGCAAACGCCCTCCCTGCTGTCCCCTCACGCAGGCCTCGATTCCTTTGATTTTTGTAGACTTGAGACTCCTGGCCAGGTGGTGGGTGGCGTGAGCAGCCAGCTCCGGTCACAGGGTGTCAGGCTCAGGGGTTACACATGGGAGGGGAGGAAACCCCGGCACACCTCTGCGACCCTCCAGTCTGCGTGGGCAGTGAGCGAGGTTGGAGCTCCTGCCGCCCGCCCAGCCCGGGAGAAGCTCGCCCCTCCTGCCCGCCCCGACACACCGGCCCCGCCCACCCGCGGGACGGGCCGCGGCCGCACTCACCTGTGGATGATGTGGTACTGCTGCAGGTACTCCAGCGCCAGCGCCAGCTCGCAGATGTACAGCTTCACGGCGCCCTCGGAGAAGTGCACGTTCTGCTGCAGGTGGTAGCGCAGGTCCCCGCCCAGCAGCAGGTCCACCACCATGAACATGTCCTCCTCGTCCTGGAAGGAGTACCTGCGGGCGGATGCACAGGCCGTCAGGGGGCCGTCAGGGGGCCGCCAGCCCACGCCAGCCCCCGCGGCTCAGAGCCAGGAAGGGGCCGGGAGCCTCTTTATCAGTGCAGGCGCCATGGGTGACAACGTTTCCACTGCTGTTTTTCGGGGGCTTGGTCAGATGCTTCCAGAATCCAAGGGTGTGCCCCCGCGGAAAAAGCAAAAGCCTCCTCACCCCCAAGCACCCACAACTCGCCCTGGAGCCCGTTCCCGCAAGCCGTGAATCGAGGAGCCCCTGGAAAGCCACGTCTAGCCTGGCGGAAAGCGGCGGTTCCTGCCTGCCGCCTCCCCCCGCTGCTCAGAGCACAGACCCAGGGGGATCGGGGGTGTCCCGGGGACGGGGGTGTCCCGGACCGTCCCACACAGAGCAGAACCGCCCCTCGGAGCCCAGACTCACCGCTCTGGAACAGTGGACGGTAACTGACAGTGGATGGTCATTTCTGTCACTGATATTTCCGGTTTGGGACCCACATGTGGGGGTGCTCAGGGACCACTCTGGGAAGGGCGTGGGGGGCCATGTGCAATGTGGGGAATTAAAGCTGGGCCCACTATGGGCCTCCTAAGTGTCCTCAGCCCTGTACTATCTCTCCGGCCCTGTTTCTTTTTTCTTTTTTTTCCCCCATTTCTTTTTTTCTCTAGCAGCAGGAAACTACGATCAAACGGAAATCATATTTTTTTTTAAAAAAATGCCTTTTGCTTTTTAAGGAATGCTAGTGTCTAGCATCAGTAGTAGTGTTGAGCTATTGCAAAATCAAATAGAAGCATCAAGAAATGCTGCCCACGTTGGTGGGCTGGAGACATCATGAAGTAAAGCACAGAGTGACTGAATGTGACAGGGAAGCTTCCACCTGTGCCCCAGAGCCTTGGCTCTGGAACCTGGACCATTCTCCCCATTGGACAGCAGGG
Source organism: Sorex araneus (assembly GCF_027595985.1). NCBI lineage: Eukaryota > Metazoa > Chordata > Mammalia > Eulipotyphla > Soricidae > Sorex > Sorex araneus. The sequence goes on from NC_073306.1 coordinate 145,756,417, forward strand.
GAAACCCGAGGCCCAGAGGGATAGACAGACTCAGTGAGCCGCGGCAGAGTGGGGGAGGGACCAGGTCTTCCCTCCTCCCTGTTTCGGCCTCAGCATGGCCTTCAGGGTTGCTGTGACCGGGATGCAGCCCTGGGCAGGGGACCTCACGGCTGACTCTGACCCGGGAGAGGGGCCTTAGGGCCAGAGCGACCTGACATGCTGAGCTGGGATGGAGCCGGAGAATCGTTCCTGGCAGCTCCCAGGGGACCTCGTGGTACCGGGGATACAGCCTGGACTCCTGCACAGCCCACTGAGGCCCCTGGCCTTTCAGCAGTGTGGCAAAATGACCAACAAGCTTTGTTATTTTTTAAAATTGATATTCTGAGTGGATGTTTTTAAACCCTCAGAAAAGAGCCCGGGGGCATGAGGGGGGTCAGCGGTAACAGCCTCCTGCAGATGCTCGGTTGGTATTCTCGGAGCCTAGGGATAACTGAGGCTCTGCATGATAAGCGGCGAGTTCCCCGAGCCACTCACAGCCCAGCTGCGGGAGAGGCCGGCTCACTCAACATTCCAGGCCAGCTCTTGGAGGAGCGGCGTGGGCTCTCAGGAGGGCAACCTGCAAGCCAGAATGAATTCTAAGGAGGAAGTCCCAAGCGCAGATGGGCTGTGATTGAAGGGCGCCTCCCGCCTCCCTCTCCTGTCCTGGGCCCATTGGACTTACTGGGGCTTATCAGAGAACAGAGAACGATCTTTCCTTGATCTCTCCCTTGGCCTGGAACTGCATCGTATTCTCACAGAAATACGATGCAGTTCCAGGTGGTGGAAGTGGAGGTGACCCAGAGCAGAAGCCCCCAGCCTGGCACACGAACTACTAACACAACGCTGGAGGGAGCTGGGAAGGCCCTGCCCACTCCCCCACACTGAGTCAGTGAACTTTACCCGAGGAACCAATAGCATGGAAGAGCAGTCCTTGTTACATCAGTGGGCTCAGCTTGTTCACACCTTAAAAGGGGGAGCCCAAGTTAGGTCCAAATAGCACTTTTATGTAGCACTTCTCATGGGAACTTTGTGACCACCTTCCGTTGGCTCTGAGCCCCATCACCGTGGTTTTGGACCCCGTTATCTGCTGTTTCAATATTCTGCTCCCTCCCTAGTCTCTGGCAGTTGACGAGGAGCCAACCTTCCTAAAACTGCTAAAATCCCAAAATTCTCTAAGCAGCGAATGTTCTATCACATCTCTCCCTTTTTGATTGTCCCTCGGACCCTTTTGCACTCAGATCGTACCTGGTCTTCCAGGTCCTCAGGATGATACTATCTCAACTAGCAGCTGGAATCCAGTGACTTCAGGGCGGGAGCAGATAAATCCTCTGGCCAGGTGCAGAAGTCACGGGCCAAGAAGGAGGGGACTAAGTGGGAAGGTGAGGGTGGCCTGGTAAGGGAGGAACCACGGAAGGCACCATTATGTGAGCATCCTCCGACAACACAGCAAAGCAGCACGAAGAACTCAACACAGCCCTGCAGAGTTAGCACAGGACTAAGATGCTTGACTTGTGCGAAGTGAACCCTTAGCACAGTGCCAGGAATCAAGATCTGAGCACTGCTGGGTATTGCCCAATGCCTGCCTCCTTCCAGCCCCTGCCTTGCTCTAAAATGACTGAAAATGATTTTGAAGTGCATGTAATCTTGATTTAAAAAAAATCACAACCTATAGATCAAGATAAAGAACAAGAAAGGAGTGAAGAGAACAGAAGAGGCAAAGCGCCAGCTCATGCCCCTCAACTGTTCCTGCCCAAATAGACCAACCAGTGTGCCTCTGACCGTCCCAGCCACTGGGGCAAAGGGAGAAATGAGGTGAGTTCCGTGACTCAGTGGGAGAGAATCAGCTATATAGAAAGAAGCCTGATTGTTCCTGGAACAGAAGCCACAAGGAGGTTTCTCGCGGTGGAGCCATCTAAAGATGACATTCCGTAGTGTGTGAGCCTTGGCTGGCAGAGACGAGCTCTACACAGGGGAGCGCTTTAATGGGGACTTGGGAGACTGATGCTCCTGAAGGAAGACAGGAAATCTCAGAGCACTGATGGAGGAAGCCTCAGTCTCCCCTTGCTGGCTTCTGTGAGCAGGCCCATTTTGACTGCTTCCATGCTACATTTTTAACTTTCTAGGAATCCCTGGGCTCTTTCTGATAAACAGGAAGTCAACAATTGTCCAACATAAAACTCTGCCTCGCTAGGCTCGCCAGGAGGTTAAGATAATGAGCAGTGCCCAAGGCAAATTGCCAGAGAGCGCCTGTTTGAACAGCGCATTCTCGTGACATTCTCATCAACTGATAAGAAATGCAAAGCCCAATTTTTATGTAAAAGGACCTACACAACAAACCCTTATCTTTAACCTCCTGCATTCTCTGTAACACAAAGTTAGTGTTCCTATGAAAAAACACACAGAGTGAGCCATAGTTAACCATAGGCCTATACTCAGTTCCTCTCTGTGGGGAGTTCCTCTTCCTTTCTCTCCTACTTTCCAATATGCTTTTTACTCTCTGACTCTGAGCATCATTATTACTCAATATCTTCACTCTTGAAAATACTAGAGAACCTGGGAAGCGTACAGCGGCACAGAGACCCGCTGTCACCGCCATCACTTCTGCATCCACATGATTCCAGAAAGCCACGACCCACAGGCCTGGGCAGAGTCCGGACGTCATCTCCCCTGAGTGTCTTAGGCAGAAACACCCAGCCGAGAAGGCAGGAGCAGTGGGGCCACCTCACCATGTGAGCTCACTCACACAGGCACTGGCCATCCCAAATACACTGACCCTGGCTGGCACCCGGCGGGAGGGCTCCCCCAACATCTGGGATGACCGTCAGGGTCCTGGAGTTGGATGTCACAAGCCATGACAGGCCACCGGGAAAATCGGTGCTACAGAGGCATTCTCTCTAAATGCTTATTGTTGGGGGGGGAGGTTGGGGCACTCAGGAATATATAACTGGAGGCACGTATGTCCCTAACATGGTCCCAAACCCCTAGAGTAGGGAACTGCAGGAAGAGGCCAGCGCCTGCTGTCTGCAAACTCCCTTACCCAGAGAGGAAATAGGAGACCTAAATTAGGCGACATTCATCTACAAAAATGAATGTTTTACAAAAGGGAATATTTTTATTTGATTTACACTTGCATAAAATGTCTCTGGAATTGTATTCACAGTCTGACAGCCCTGGCAGGATTGCTAGATGAACAGTTTCAGAAGGAGAAGGGAAACTTTTTTACCCATATTCTTTACACCTTTAAAATTATGAGCCATATGAATGTGCCAATCAAAACCATTTTTACTGAATTAAATCCAGTCACACTAAAGAGAAATGGGCAAGAGACTCGAGGAAGCTATTTGAAGTAAAAGGATGACTGTATACAGTGGGTGATTAAATATATTTAATGCCTGGCTTCGTGAAACTTTAGTGAAAATTGAAAAGGGATCAGTCACTACCACAATCAATAAAATGGCTAAAATAAGGATGAATAAATATATCAGGCTTTGGTAGAAAGCTGAGTCAAGCCTGGCTCGTGTGTAGGCTTGACTGAAATGTATATGAGTGAAATATTTTGGTAAACTTTAGGCTGGTATCTATGCAAGCTTTGAAATTATGTATATCCAAAGACCCAGCCATTTCCCTCCTTGGCTAGCTGTAAGGTAAGGGTGACAGCCCTGTTCCTTTGCTGAGGTGAAGATGAGGAGACTGCTCACAGGGGAACAGGCGCTGGTACCGCTCCTGTGAGCGCTTACCACCTACCACCAAGTGAAGCGTCTCACTGAATGGAAGAAGAAACACGAGTTTCACTTTAGTGGCCCCGTCAACCGGGGCCGGCCAAGAGGGAAGCTTTTGACCTTAAGAGCCCCCAAAGTGACTGCATCTTCGAGGCGGCAATGGTGGCTAAAGGAGGCCGGGGGCCGGCAGCTCAGGCAGCCTTGGAGGAGGGCCACTCGGGAAGAACAGTGTGAGCACCAGGCCTGCTGCGGAAACCCGGCCCCTCCGCTTCCTGCCCGAGACCACCTGCTCTCCTGACACACCTCGTCCCGGTCCTGTCGGCCTCCTCTTGTGAGACGGGCCTCGGCACCTCTGACCCCGAATGTCTGGCTTTGCCAGGCTGCTATTAACGAAACAGTCCAGGGGCAGTGGAGTCAGCTACAAAAATACGTTTCTCAGAAATGTGGAGGCGGGCAGTCTGGGGAGAAAACAGGGCAGGGTCTCCTGAGGGATGGGGCTCTTCCTTGGGGGTCAGGCAACGTTTCTTCCCTCTGCTCCTCCACGGCTCCCTGAGCGACTGTGCCAAGTCCTGCTCTCACTCGGAGCGATAGGACTGCACTGGGCCCTGCTGACGGCCAGGTTCACTCAATTGCGTTTTTCAAGATCTCTCCCAGCACACCCCTGAGCAGGGCAGGGGATGCTTAGGACTCGGGCAGAATTCTGAGAGGACACGGGTTGGCCCACAGCAAGGAGCGAGGCTGGGAGCCACTCAGGCCTGTTGGCCGTCTGGCCCTGTGCTCTGGGGCTGGGTCCGATCTCTCCTCAGTTACCCGGACAGGCTTTGACAGAGTCTCGCAGCCTGTGTCTCTACAGCCAGCGCCCACCTCCCTCAAGCTCCGACTGGGTCTGGGTCTGGGGACTCCATTTCTGTGTTCCCTTGAACTTGAGGTCAGCCTGACCGTCCCTTTGAACTACCTGCTAACGACAGAGCTAAGTTAAAAGCCTCTCAGCCAAGATTTAATTTGTGATTTGTCCTTGGATTTCCAGCAAATTTTGCTTCATCTAGTTTCCATTTTTATAACAGGCACAGCCAAGTTCCGAAATGTGGATTTTCTTATCATTTGTTAGCTATTATCCTGGAAATGTATTTTTGCTGTGGCATCAATTTTTGTCCCGTAGCTACCCTTTTTCCGAGTCTCTTTACTCTGCGCTATGTTCAGTTTTCACTATCTTCATGTTTTTTTTGCTGTGGTTATAAATAGACTGCACAGAGTTTTTGAAAAAATACCCAGATTGAGAGCTCGGGTATTCTTTGTTGAACTCAGCAAACCAATACTTATTGTGGTGGTCGGTTTCTTAGAATTGCTGCAGTTTACTGTGGGCTTTCAATCTGCCACAATTTCTTCTTCCTACATATATTTATTTAATTGCTTGTGCTTATTTATTTTCCCGATTGCCTATATATTCTATGTCTAATCATTTGTTGCTTACTTTTAAATTTTAACATCTACACCTTGACAAGACATTGAAATAAACACCTCTACCTATTAGCTTAAGGATATATACTAGCACAATTTTACCATAATCATCCCATCTTCGAGACTTTATATTATTGCTCTACCTGGGCTTTTTTAAACTTAGATTTTAGAGTACAATTTTACTTTTATCTTCACATTGTTCAAGTTTTATCCATTAAAAATATTTCAAAGAACAAAACGCCCATTTGTAGCCTGTGTCCCCACCTGGGTTCGATTCCCAGCATCTCATATTGTCCCCTGGACACTGCCAGGGATGACTCCCGAGTGCAGAGCCACGAGTAACCTCTTGGCATCAACAAAATAGAATGATGAAACAAATTCCATAGCCTTTCCCAAGGCAAAGTCAGAGGCTCATTCTGGGACAATGGCGGAGTCGGAATCACCAGCAGTGCCTCGTCTCACCTACCCACGACTGCAGGGGGGCACTCGGATAGTCATGAGGGAACTCAGGAGTCTACGGAAGGCTTGCAACTTATAGGATAAGGGTTAAGGATTGAGTTGTAATTAATTTAATTAATTTCTGCAGAGAGCTTCGAGCAGCTAAGTCACTTCTCCTGCCTCCCACGTCCCAACTCCGGGAGTGGAGGCTCAGGGTTCCGAGAGCATCTTGCACATGGTTTATAGAAATCAGGATAGACACAAGGACCCTGTCCTCCAACACTGGGAAGCTGGGCTCTGTGGCCCAGAGGCCTCAGATGCAGCCCTGGAAGGAGGCGGCCTATTGCTCCCCCTCCCCCACTGATGCCCCTCTCTGCAGGAAGTGATGTCAGAGCATGCCGAGGGCCAGCATCTTTATCCACCCGCTTTGCTTTCCTCTTCTCCCGTTTTGAAAGCGGAGGAGAAAATCAAGGATGACACTGATAGGAGTTAGTATAGGAGTTAGTCACTGTGCGTACAAAGGAAATCACCTGAGAACACCTGGCAATCATGTGTCAGGCTGACGCTCTGGTGTGCGGGGGGAGTCAATCAGCACACAAATACAGCAGGCCCTGAGAAAGGGGAACGACCCTGAGTCACACTGTGACGATTCACTGATAGCAACAACTCCCACAGGAACAGGAGGGGACCCAGGGAAAGCAACTCACAGCCACAGTCCCTGTGGAAGATGGAGCGGCCAGCTCCCGTGTCCTCCCCCAGCAGGGAGCATAACAGGACGCCCACTACAGCCACGCTGCCGGGCCCCGCGCCAGGCTGTTTCACTCGGGGCGCCCCACAGGGGGACGTGTGAGGCCCCTCCCTGTCCTCAGGGACCGGCTGAAAATCTCCAGAACTCAACTGCCTCCATGCTCACAGAGGCTCTCCTCATCTTGGGTCGAGCTTCACCCATGAGCGAGCCTTTTCCTGGACCGTGCGGCCGCACAACACTTCATAGGACACACCCCACCCACACTCCGAGAGTACTGCACCGCTTTTGATGGGATCCAAAGTAGGAGGCAATCAATCTTAGAGGGAAATATATTATTTCGGTTCTGCTTTGGGGCAGGGGTTGGGGTACGGGAAGGAAACACCCGAAATATGGTGGTGAGAAGGTGTATGGTGGTGGGATAGGTGTTTGAATTTTAAATGTAATCAAATATTGTGAACTACTTTATAAAATAAAAATATTTTTTTTAAAAAAAAGATGGAATGGCAGGTCTCTCAGATAAATATTTTATAATAATGGTCATAAAGATGCGAAAAGATCTAATGGAAGATGCAGGTGCAGTGAAAAATGACACATAAATAGTCTGGAGAGATCGTACAGTGGCAGGGTGCTTGCTGAGCATGAAGCTGACCCAAACTCAGTGCCTAGCACCCAGTCCCTTGAGCACCACCAGGAGTAATCTCTGAGCACAGAGCCAGGGTAAGCTGTGAGCACATCCAGAAGTTACTCTAAACAAATAAACAAAAAAGATAAATGAACAAAATTAAACTATCAATATTGACAGAAATACAAGAAGAAACCTAAAGGAAAATTATGCAGCTAAAAAGCACCATAACTTAGATTTTTAAAAATCTATTAGGAGGTTCAATGGTATACTTGAGTGAGGGAAAGAAAGAAATCAATGAACCTGGAGAGAGGAAAATGAAATTTTTTGATTTGAAGAAGAGAAAGAAAAAATTGCAAACATTAAACACAGCATAGGAACCTGCAGAATGTAGCGGAAGGGATCAATATATGCATTATGGGGGGTCCCAGGAGGAAGAGAAGAAAAAGAAGTGGCAGGGGGAGTATTTGGAGAGATGCTCTCTTGAAAATTTCACAAATTCACATGGTCTATGAATCACCTGCATAGAAAACTCTGTGAAGCTCATTGAAGCTCCAATAGGATGAAACTCAAAGCAAAGCACACTGAGAAACATCGTCATCAGACCGTCAGTGACAAAGACAAGGGAGAATTTTGAAAGCAGCAAGAGGAACAAGCCGTCTCAGTAAAATTATCTGTCAGTCATTCAGGCAGAAACTCTGGGGGCCAGAAGTCAGGGTGACTGATACATTAAACATTCTCACATAGAAAACAGATCACTGTTGACCCCAGATCCCAGATCAGGTAAAACAGTCCTTCAAAAGCGAGGGAGCAAATCAAACACCCCCAGATAAAACACAAGCTACTGAGCTCATGACGAGACCTGCTCTGCAGGCAAGACCGCCCGGGATTCCTGCAGGTCCAAGCTGCAGGGCAAGAAAAGGGACCTGAAGTCTAGTCCTCAACGAAGGAACGTAACTTCGAATACCCTGTGTTTTCCATGTGACTCATAAAATGCTTCCTTTTCAGACATAATCAGTCTAAGTGCTTAGACAGGCAGGCAGATAGATAGCGGACCCCTAGCAAAAAAAGACACCACAATAAAATCCTGGGAAGTAATTAAACCAATAACCCCAAAACCACAAAAACCAACCTTGTGGACACAGGAACTAAGGCTGGAGCAGACCCTTACCTGGTGCCAGCAGTCGGACACCCCCCCCTGCCGCCCCCCAGAGAAGCTCCAGCAGTACCAAAGGCCAGGAAGGGAATTCAAAGACCATCCACTGCTCCCAACTCTACCACTTGGGAACTGCCCTAGCAACGGACTCGTACCTGGGTATAAAGCCCCGCGTTGGTAGGCTGGGAGAAACCCTACAAGAGTTGGACAAAGGACAGAGGAAGCATGCCCATGTGCTGCTGCCAAGCACATGTGGTGCCCAAGCACATGTGTAGCCACATTTTCCCTTTTGAGATGTAGACTTTAATATCTAATGCTGGGGTGTGTGCGGGGGCTCCCTCTCCACTCTCTCCTTCCCCCCATATCCCTCTCTCCCCCCCTCGATCTTTTGCTCTCCTATCCCTCCCTCTCCCTCCCTCCCTCCCTCCCTTCCTCCCTTCCCCCCTCTCTCCTCTCTCTGTGTCTCTCTGTCCCTATCTCTCTGCCTGCCTGCCCGTCTCTCCTCTCTGTCTCTGTCTATCTGTCTGTCCCTCTCTCCTCTTTCTCTGTGTCTCTCTGTCTGTCTCTGTCTGTCTGTCTATTTAATATAGTCAGGCAGGTATATAGGGAGGCCGCCTTATACTGTCCCCTTCGATGGCAGTGTATTTCCTGGGAAGTAATAGCTCTGAAGTTGCAAAGGCCAAACTTGCAGAAAACAATAACTAAGGCCTGGTAAGACACTCACCTGGCGCCAGCAATGGACCCTGAGGAGACTGGACCCCTCCCCATGAAGAAAATTCCTCAAATACCCTCGGACCTCTCCTTTAATCTGATTAACTTTAGCGATTCAACCCAGAGAAGACTTCAGAATATTCCAGACCAAGACATCCCGAGAAGATACTCCATAAAAGCCACCTTGAACAAAGGAGGGCTGCCTGAGCCCAGGTGCTGCTTGCACCCACGTGGCCGAGCACATTTGGCACCCGAGCACATGTGTTGCCCGCATCTCCCCTCTTGCAATGTTCTTGAGATGTGGACTTCCATGTCTAATGCTGGGATGTGTGTAGGGAGAAACCCGACTTCTCCCTTGAGTGTGTTTCTCTCTCTCTCTCTCTCTCTCTCTCTCTCTCTCTCTCTCTCTCTCTCTCTCTCCCTCCCTCTCTCTCTCTTTCTCTCCCTCCCTCCCTCTCTCTCTCTCTCTCTCTCTCTCTCTCTCTCTCTCTCTCTCTCTCTCTCTCTCTCTCTCTCTCTCTCTCTCTCTCTCTCTCCCCTGCCACACCTTCAAACACCCTCCAAATAAAATGTTTTACTTCATTGCTTGTCTACTCCTGAAATTCTTTTCTGCGAAGTGAGATAAGAACCCTGGGTCCCGGGTGGCAGAGGTGGGTCGGGAGAAAGTGACATCTTTCCCTCCCCACTTCACATGAGCCGCCCGTGGGGCTCACCGACACTCCCTCCCGCCACGTGCGTTCGGTGGCCATGAGCCACTTCCCCACCCTGGCCTGCAGTCATCGCCAACAGACGCATGAAGGAGGGAACAGGGCGCCAGGCTGGCTGGTGATCAGTTGCCGTTTATGCCAATCTCAGTCAGGCCGTTTATTCCATTATCCCTGCGTGCCGGTTCCAGTCTCACTGAGCGCCCCATTCCAGTCTCACTCCGCCCCTCATTCCCGTCTCCTCCTGTCCCCACACTAGTGTCCCCGAATCCAGTCCTGAGCCTTAGTCAAGAGCCCAACCTCCACACTCAGGTCAGAGAGCACAATCAGCGCCCATAAAGCCCTTCCTCCCTGGAAGCTCTCCTAAGATCTCCCCCTGGGGATCTGCTCGAGGGCAGGAATTCACCTAAGGACACACTTCTCCTTTCCTTAGTCCATAAACAACGATCTTAGATTTACTTCAGAATAATCTTTCTAGTCATGTTGTGTGAACACAGTAAGAGATATATTATAAGAGAGCCACTAATAAGGTGGCTCTGCTGGGGACACCTCACTGTAGATCCCAGACTGCAGTGCTCAGGCCAGATAACTCTTCCTAACCCCAGCAGGGTCCTTGTCCAGTCACTTCTCTTTGGGTTATGACAGAATTTGTCCACAACTGTGCCTTTAACTTATTATAAGTTTTATGGCACTTGGCCTATCCTGTTCCAATGCTATGGTAGTTGACAGCTTGCCCTGGGTCCATCTAGTCTCTATGTCGGAACCTGATTTTGGGGTGCTAGGAATTCAGGGCAACTGAGGCCCTTAGTTGAGTAAATATGACAGATGCCCAGGAGTAAATATTATTTGCTCAATTAACTCCCAAGTTACAAAAGCATAGCATTAATTGCTTTCCTATGTCTATATAAAAAGGACATTGCTCTAAATTAAGCTATGCAAAAGATATAAGGGAGAGATAAAAGCAATATTTCACTTACAAATACAAATCCAGAAATCTCTGGGCTGGAGCGATAGCACAGCGGGTAGGGCACTTGCCTTGCACGCGGCCGACCTGGGTTCTAATCCCAGCATCCCATATGGTTCCCTGAGCACCGCCAGGGGTAATTCCTGAGTGAAGAGCCAGGAGTAACTCCTGTGCATCGCCGAGTGTGACCCAAAAACAAAAACAAAAACAAAAACAAAACAAACAAAAAAATCCAGAAATCTCTGAAGAATTTGACTTTACAAGTCCCAGGTACTGGTTAGGAGAAACGAGTGATTAACAGACAGGGGAAGCAGAGCACAAAGGAGAAGTCAGAGACGAATACCGAGGACATGGGAGAGCTTAGGGAGCCGTGTGACGGTGTTACTCAGTAAACCTCAGCTCCCTGCCGGTGGAGGAGAAAAGACAAACCTCCGTTACCTGACAATCAAGAGCACCTGAGATTTTGCTCCCACTCCACTCCCCGACTTCCCACCTGTGGAACTACTATTCTGGATTTTGTTTAATTTCCATCTTGCTGTTTCACAAGTTTAAGGCAATTGTGCATCTATCTCAAATGTGTTGCTTGGTCTGAGCCTAACTGGAAAGATTCACAGGGCTGTTTCTGTATTGCAACACTCCTCTGCCTACGGAACCAGACAGACAAGGCATCTTCAAGCCTCAGTCCCTGGGGGGTGCACACCTGGGTGTGCAGGTCTGCACGTGCGGGAATGTCCTTCTTCCCACAGCTGGCGGGCACTGGTCGGTCTTGGTCTTCCTGGCCCAGAGACGGACCCTCCACTCTCTGGCAGAATTTTCAGCGAAGGCCCTGCCTGCTCCAGCGAAGGGGTGCTAGTTCCTCTCCATATCTGCTCCCATTTCACAGTCACCGGAGGTCAAATTTTCTACCCTCAGTGCGTGCTGAACCCCCAGTTCTCCAAGTAACTGAGACCTGCCCCTCTCCCTGGCCAGCTGGTGTCAACTCACACCCTCCATGGTCTGGTTTTCTGTCACTTCTTTCCATCTGGTATGCAGGTTTTCCTTTGTTTCACACATAATTTGATGCACAAAGAATATCAAACTCTCCACTGCCCCTCCCAGCCCCTGTTTCTCTATGTTTCTGCTGGGAGATGACCCACCCTCCTGTCATCTTGACGGTAGCCTCTTGCTCCCTTGACACAACTCCCAAGCTCGAGTTTGGTCACGGATCATCAGTGAGAGGACCTCTCAGTGTGAGTTCTTGGTCAAGCATTACGAACAGCCCTGGGGGCCCAGAGAGGACACGGGGTCTCCCAAGCTGGCCTAGGAGTGATGTCTCAGCAGAGCTGGGCTAAAGAAGAACTGAGAGCTGCTTGGGGGGCCAGAACCAGATCAATGAACTAATCACAGAGCCTTAGGTCATGGCGCTGACTCATTGCACACAGGAGTGATGACTGTTCCTGGAAGCATCTCGGATAGTTCAAGACGGTTCCAGAGACCCATGACGGGTCTTTGAACAATATTTAAAATCTATGCCTTCCCCTGCATCCATCTAAAGCAGGAAAGAAGCCGACACAATGGAAAGGTCCCTTGTGGAAAGAAGTTTCTCCCCTCCCTCCCTTCCCCTCCTCTCCCCTCCCCCTCCCCTCTCCTCCCCTCTGCTCCTCTCTCTTCACCTCACCTCTCCTTTTTTCCCCTTTTCTTTTCAGAGAAAGAAGCCCCCACTGATTTCCACCTCCCAGCCAAGTGGGCCGGGAGAGATTGATCTTCTTACTGCAAATGGAGCCCAGGGGTCTAAGACGGGCCCTGCAGGCTGGACCAGTCTTCCACATTCCTGGCTGCTGGATCCCAACCACCAGAACCCTACTGAGGCTCTCAACACTGACTGAAGGCAAGTGTTTCATCCTCAAAGCCACTTCCAGGAAGAAATGAATTGGCTGGGGGCCCCAGACAGCGTTCCTGCTCTGGGAATGAGCCGCTGGCTCACAGTTCCTCCGGTGCCCTACGCTTTGAAAAGCAACAGTGAGGACTGAACTACACACTTGTGTGACACCAACCAAGCTGGCACGTGGGGGCTGGTCCCAGCGAGGGCATCGGCTCTGCATCCTGCTTCCCGGACATTCCCCACTCACAAACACAAAGGTGCTTCTTCGATGCTCTCGTTAGCCAAGCAAGAGCCAACCTAGCCAGGCCACATGCCCTCAAATGCTCACTTGGTGTTGGAGAGAACTTACTGATGGGATAGGGAGCCACAGGGAGCAGTCCCCACTGGCCCCAACCCTGGCCACAGATTTAGTGGGCAAGAGTCCAGGTGAGTGGCAAAACACACATCTGTAGCACTGTCTTGCATGTCTGTTAGCAAGGACACTGGGAACGCCCGTCTGACTAACAAGGCCCCTCAGGGCTGTGGGGCAGAGCTAGAGATCAGGCAGAGAGCAGAGTGGGGCTCAGCCAGAGCAGCCGTGGGGACCAGGCCTCCCCTCTCTCCATTTTCCAGTTAGCTGTCTCTCTAGGCAAAATATTTTTACATCTCCCCGCAGTAGTTCCCTTTGTAATATGGTAATATTATTCTTGAAAACATAATAACGAGTTGCGGGGTTGTTAAGAGCGTATGAGAAGTGTATGTGGAGGCAGCTTGAAAAATAGATGCAATTACTAGCCTAGTGCAAGAAGAGAAAGGAGAGAAGAGTCTGTTTTCAGTTCTTTGGCTGCATGGGGTGTGAGAAGCTCTGCTCTGTGTCAGACCTTCCGCGTCTGACATGAGCGTGTGCAAACACCAACTCTCCATCTCCAAGCTGAGGCCACAGAAACTGCCCGGAGGGGGCATCTGCATGAGAGGGTTGGGCAGGCCACCCAGACTGACCTCACTGTGCTGTCACTTTGCTTGGGGACGGTAAGAGATGTCTGGGAGTCAGCAGGACATGACAGGTGGACGCAGGGGACCGAGCAGGTCCCCAGGGAGAGTAGTCGATGGGTCTTCATTTAACAGGATAGTTGCTGGTTTCTGCCGCCGTTCTTTCAGGACAGAGGAAGTCACCCCAAGTCTTCTGGCTGCAGAACTGATCCTCTTTAGAAAGCTACAGTCCTTCGTGGGGTTCTCCTCGACTCCCCAGGTGACACACAGTGGGCCTCGTCTGGTCTTCTGGTCTGTCCTCACTCGGGCTGGGCTGCAGCCTGGCTCCTGCCTCCACTCTTCCCCAGCAGACCCTTCTGGAACTCCCTCTGCTCTGTGCACTGCCCACCCCCCACATTTTCGAAGCACCCACAGTGCCCCAGCTGCCGCGGAGGCTGTGTGTTCTGAGGCTAGTGGCCCTGTGCCAACATCAGCGCCACACGAGCAATGAAGAACGGGAACATCAAACGCAGGGCTGTGGTCAGGGGACTACAAAGGGGCAGGGGACCCTGACACAGGAGCAGCTCCTCCCAGACTTCTAGACCCCTGTCCCAGTCAGAGCTCCCAGAGGTATCTGCATCCAAATGAATTATTGGTCGTTTTTAACCAAATGAATGCAGTAGAGCCTCAAATCATAGCTGGAAAACAACAATCAGCCATGAAATCCGATCTGACATATTGGAACAGAATTGATTCCTTCCCTCCCTCTTTGTGAAACACCGGGAAGGCTAGAGAGGAAGCAGCCAAGCTGAACTTACATCATCATTGACTGTTACAGGGTTTGCCTTATTTTATCTGAATATTGTCTGGCTCCCCTTCGAAGGCTAGCTCTTTGAGGACAGGGAATTTGCTAAGAATCAACAGCCATATCCCTGCGTCTATTTGAGACTTGCATTTCACTGTTAAACCTGATGCCAGGATTCCAATATACTCAAAATATCTTGACTTAACTGGCATTGTGTCACTTGTATCACTTGTCATCCCGCTGCTCATCAATTTGCTCGAGCAGGTGCCAGTAATATCTCCATTCATCCCTGTCAAGTGCTAGTGTAGCCCAATGGCGTCTGCTTGCTTCAGGAACACAAAGAGCCTCAAACTGTTCACTCAGGGTCTTGACGAAGAAGTCTGACCATCTTGTAGGTGGGCGGCCAGCGTTCTTTTGACGTCCTGTGGAATCCAGTCAGAAACAGCTCTAGTCCAGCGGTCGTCTCCAAATTGCATTACATGACCAGCCCATCTGATTTTCGACTCCTTGGCAAATGAGGCAATAGCACAGCAGGTCGGGCATTTGCTTTGCAGGCAGCCGACCCGGGTTCGATTCCTCCGCTCCTCTTGGAGAGCCTGGCAAGCTACCAAGAGTATCCCGCCCGCACGGCAGAGCGTGGCAAGCTACCCGTGGCATATTCGATATGCCAAAAATAGTAACAAAAAGTCTCACAATGAGACGTTACTGGTGCCTGCTTGAGCAGATAGATGAACAACGGGACGACAGTACTACAGTGCTACAGTGGCAAATGAGACAGCGTCCCTGATTCTCGATCTCGAATGGAGGTTAGAACTCTGATTCCTTCTCTCACTTGAGTGAAATGTGATACTCCAAGCATACCTCTTTCAATTTCTCTTTGGAAGACCCAAATAGCGTTCTTATCCTGTTTTCGTAGGGCCCAGGTCTCTGAGGTATATGTTAGTGCAGGAAGAATGGTGGACTCAAAAAGATGTGCCTAGAGCCTGAGGTTCTTTATCCTCTTAACAACTTCTTTGACACTCTTGAAGGTGTTCCACGCTGCTCTCTTCCTCCTGAACAGCTCAGGTGTCAGGTCGTTCATCATGTTGAGTTCTCAACCTAGGTACACATAGCTGCTGCATTCGGAGATGTTTGTTCTGTTGAGAGCAAATGGAACATCAGGAACTAGTCTGTTTCTCATGAACATTATCTTCGTGAGATTCAGCTGCAGTCCGACTTTTCCACACTCACAGTCGAAGTCGGCCAGCATTCATACCACTTGGCTAATGTTTGGTGTTATTAGAATGATGTCATCATCGAAGTGGAGGTGGTGTAGTTGCTGACCGTTTATCTTCACTCCATTCCTTCCCATTTTAGTTGTCATATGTTGTTCTTGAATTTGGCACTGAAGAGTTTTGGTGGAATGGTATCACCCTGCCGAACCCCCCCTTCTTTTTTTTTTATTAGTGGATCACTGTGAGGTACAATTACAGAGTTATAAACTTCTGTGCTTGCGTTCCAATCACACAATGATCGAGTACCCATCCCTTCACCAGTGCCCACTCTCCACTACCAATAATCCCAGTGCCCCTCCCACCATCCCCACCCACCCTGTCACCCCCACCCACCCCACCCCACCCTTTTGTTCTCTCTCCTTTTGGGTATTGTGGTCTGTAACAGAGATATGGAGTGGCCATCATGTTTGGTCTATAATCTACTTTCATCACATATCTCCCATCCCAAGCGGGTTCTCAGAACACCCTTTTCCTGGTGTTCCCTTCTCTATCTGAAGTGCCCTCTCCCCCAGCATGTGAGGCCAGTTTCCAAACCATGGAGCTAACCTCCTGGCACTTATCTCTACTATTCTTGAGTGTTAGTTTCCCATTCTGTTACTTTATATTCCACAGATGAGTGCAATCTTTCTATGTCTGTCCTTCTCTTTCTGACTCATTTCACTTAACATGATACTTTCCATGTTGAAACACTTATATGCAAATTTCATGACTTCATCTTTTCTAACAGCTGCATAGTATTCCATTGTGTAGATGTACCAAAGTTTCTTTAACCAGTCATCTGTTCTTGGGCACTCGGTTTTTCCCAATTCTGGCTATTGTAAACAGTGCTGCAATGAACATAGAAGTGCAGATGTCATTTCGACTATACTTTTTTGCCTCTCCAGGATATATTCCCAGAAGTGGTATTGCCGGGTCAAGTGGGAGCACAGTTTCTAATTTTTTGAGAAGCATCCATACTGTTTTCCAAAACGGTTGAACCAGCTGGCATTCCCACCAGCAGTGAAGGAGAGTCCCTTTCCCCTCACATCCACACCAACACTGGTTGTTTTTGTTCTTTTGGATGTGGGCCAGTTTCTGTGGTGTGAGATGATATCTCATTGTTGTTTTGATCTGCTTTTTTATGTGCTTTTTGGCCATTTGGATTTCTTCTTTGAGAGTTTCTGTTCATTTCATAGCCCCATTTTATGATGGGGTTGGGTGTTTTCTTCTTGTGCAGTTCAACCAGTGCCTTGTATATCCTTGATAACAACCCCTTACCAGATGGGTACTGGGTGAATATCCTTTCCCATTCTGTAGACTGTCTTTGTATTCTGGTCACGATTTCTTTTGAGGTGCAGAAGCTTCTTAGTTTAAGATAATCCCATTTGTTTATCTCTGTTTTCACTTGCTTGGCTACTTGAACCCCTCTCTTTATGTCAATGATCATTCCTTATAGAATGGTGAGATCCTGGTGGTGAATCCATAATACAGCTCATGGAGGATCCTGATGTACTGAGTTTGAATGCCCTATTTGGCTAGGGCTTTGATGACTGCTTCAGTCTCAACAGAATCAAAGGCCTTCATTAAATAAATGAATGTTAGACAGAGTGGCATCTTGAGCTCTCGCGAAATCTCAATGAGCTTGGTCACCGTGTGGATATGGTCGATCATGCTGAATCCTTTTTTGGAACCTGGCTTGCTCACATGGTTGTCCTTTGTCTAGTGTTCTGCCAATCCTATTCAGGATGACTCGAGTGAATAACTTGTAGACAAGGGGCAACAGGCAGATCAGGTGATAGTTGCTGATGTCGTGGATGTCTCCCTTGTACAACAGAACAGTACTGCTGGTTTTCCATTGGGACAGAACCTTGCATTCAGACAGGTAGCATGTGAAGAACTGAGCCAGTGTATTGACGAGTGCTGGCGGCAGATTCTTCAGATGTTCAGGTCTGACCTTGTCTGGACCAGGTGCTTTACTTTTCTTTATTGACGAAATGGAGTGTTGAATTTTGGAAGGGAGAACGCTGGGAACGACATATTCATCCTTCAGAATTTGGTATGTGGGTAGGTGGATGTGGCTGTCAAAAAGATCCAAGTAGAAGTCGTGGATAACCTTTTCCATTGCCCTTCTGGAAGATGTGATAGATTCATCAGGACGTCGGAGGGTAATCATCATGGTCTTATAGTTGGTGAAGGACAGATGGGCCTTGCGAATACTTTTCCTGGTTTCTGCTGCATTGGCCAACACTTCTGCTCTTCTTTCTTTGAGGTCTTCCTTTATCACTTCTCTGCACAGCTTTGTGAGCTCGGACATTAGTTTGTGATTGCCTAAGGCTCGAGCCAAACCACATTGGCAAATGAGCTTGAGAGTTTCCAAAGACAGGCGTCTTTTTGTGGCTCTCTCTCTCTCTCTCTCTCTCTCTCTCTCTCTCTCCCCCCCCCCCCGGTGTTCCTTGCATAATCATGGAGGTGCTGAACCAGCTGATTGTATTCCTCATCGATGCTGTCAACGATGGCGTCTTCCCATATTGCTGCAATAGTGCCAAAGAGCTTACAGTTGGTGGTTATTCTGGAAGTTCTCTTAAACTGTTCTTAAACTCTGCAACCCTTTTTCTCCGCTCTGTGAAGTAGAATTTTGCACAAAGAAGATGGTGGTCTGATTCTGTTTGGAATTTTGGGACAACAGTGACATTAGTCAGGCAAAACCATCGATTGAATATGATGTGGTCAATTTTATTGTGGAACTATCCACCGGGAGATTCCCATGTCCAACGTTTAGATTTGGCCTTCCGGAAATGTGAGTTACCATGGGTGGTCTTGGTGAACATGATGAACTCAGACAGTCTCTCACCCTGTTTGTTCCATTCTAGGAGTGGGTCCTGATGTGGAGTTCTTCGGGCAACCTTCTCGGTCCTATCTTGGACTTAAAATCACCAACAATGACCTTGTAGAAGGTATGGTCTTCTTTATAGAATTTCTCAAGCTCCAGGTAGAACTTCTCAATTTCTCCTTCATTGTAGTTGGATGTTTGTGTGTAGAGGATGAAGATAGAAACTGCCAGCAATGAGCCACATCTATTCAAATGTAAGCATCCGATTCGGGTTGTTAGGCATTCGAATGAATCAATGCTCATGGCCAAGTTCGTGTTGACCAGGACACCGACACCATTAGATGCCCCTACTGTTGCATGTTCTGAGGCACATTTCTTCTCCAGTGTCGAAAGCAGCATGATGTGATTGATGCCTTCTCATCTCGGTCAATCCAATGACGTCATATTTGATCTTCTGCACTTGCATCATCAGTTCCTCAATGGATGCTTCTGATGCGGCATTAAAAGTGCAGACAGTGGGGTTGGAGCGATAGCACAGCAGGTAGGGTGTTTGCCTTGCACGTGGTCGACCCGGGTTTGATTCCCAGCATCCCACATGGTCCCCTGAGCACCAGGGGTAATTCCTGAGTGCAGAGCCAGGAGTAACCCCTGTGAATTGCTGGGTGTGACCCAAAAAGCAAAAAAAAAAAAAAAGACTTTAATTGAGAATGTACTGAATCTATGGATCAATGTTGACACCATAGCAACATTTAATCATAACGCTTCTAAACAAGGTGGATCTACTTGTGAATTGGGTCCTTTTCCCTTCCCTCAGAATGCTGTGTAGTACTCAGTGTCTAACTCTCTACATGTTTATTCAGTTTTCCACTGAGTAGTTTCTATTTTTTATATTGTTATAAATGGTATTTTTAAAGTTTAATTTGCTTGTTTGCTTTTGGGCTACACCCTGAACTTCTCAGAGTTTACTCCTGGCTCTGCCTCAGGAATTGCTCCTGGCAGTGCTTGGGGACCATGTGGGATGCTGGGGATCTAACTTTGCCAGGTTGGCACTACCCACTGCACTATCATTCTGGCCCCATGATTAGGACACTTGCATTGGTCGTTCTCTAGAGAAAAGATGCTTGAGTCATGTCTGACTTCGAGTTGGAATCCATCAGGCAGCTGTAGACCAGCCCTGGTGCTTCAGACTGTTCGTCTGGGCCCGGGGGCGGGTTGCATCTGCAGCAGGCTGGAAGCCCAGAGAGTAAGAATTCTCTGCCCACCACCTCCAGCAACTAAGAGGCATACCAACACCCATGGGTCCTCACTTCTCAGGTGCCATAATTAGGATGGATGTTTTGTGCCATTTCACAGTGTTGAGTTAAGAATCAAAGAAAGAAGGATACTGAAGGAGGGGGAATTTTTCTAAGATTTAGGACGGGAACAACTGGAATAAAAGAAATGTCAGTCCTATCTTATACCATAGACAAAATAAAATTTGAGATGGCTAACGGATGAGTGACTTGAATATATTTTCTAAAAGAAACATAGAATATTCTATGTACGATCTAGGTAGGTAAAATTTCTATGACGGGGACGATGAAGCCATAAACATAGAGAAGGAGAAGGAAAATGAATGCATTCAGTTATCTCAATTAAAGTCATACCAGAGAGAAAATGAAACAAGTCACTAGGATAAAATATTTACCCAATGGATAACTGACAAATAACCTTCATCTGCAATTTATAAAGACTCCACAACACAATAATTAAAGTAACCTAATTTAAAAACTAACTCAAAGACTTGAACAGGCACTCACAAGGAAGATTTATGAATGCTATTAAGCGGATGAAAAGTCTTCAACGTCATTCGTTATCAGCAAGAAGGAGAGTAAAAGCAAGAGGAAATGCCAGTCTGTACTCTTTGAAGAGTCTAATTAAAAAGTCGTCCTCCTCCAAACGTTGACAAGGACGTGGAGCAACGAGAACAACCACACAGGGGACTTCAGTTCTGCGCCAACTCTGGAAACCTCACTGTCGATTTAGAATGATGTTAAACATGTCATTGGCCTGTGATCCAACGTTCAACCCCACCTGCTTAGCCAACAGAAATCAAAGCAGGTGTTCACACAGACACAAGCACATTCACAGCCGCCCTCGATGTGAGAGCCCCAAACTGGAACCCCATGTGTGTCCGTAGCAGCAAGTATTTTAGATTTACGCATCATTCTATGAAATAATGCAGAGATCCTGGCACCTTTACCCAGTGTTCTCCTGGTCAGACACCTGCAGTTACCGTGTGGAGTTACGTCTAGCACTGCACGTGCCGTGGCTGCGCTCCACTCGTCCTGCTCGGCCTCACCGGAACGCCTGATGTGGATTTCATCCCCTGGCACTAACCCCTCTCTGGCTTCTGAATCTACAACCACCATGGAGGCACTGAGTGGTGTCAGCACCTGCAGGACCCCTGGGCGGCTTTCTGGGACCCTACCCATCACCCCCAACTGACCTGACAAGCCTCCATTTAATCTGAAATTTGTGCTATATAATGGAAGCATTGAGCAGGCAACCTTTTGGATTAGCCTTTTTATCCACTGGAACCATTTGGAGATTGTCCCAGGGTGTGTGTGCGTGCGTTTGTGTGTGTGTGTGTGTGTGTGTGTGTGTGTGTGTGTGTCGTCTGCTCCTTTTCAGTGGTGAGTGATATTCATGCTTGTACAGTGGTTTACCTAATATCTGCCTGCTGCTTTAGGGCATCTGGCTGTTTTTGGAGTTCAGCTGTTTATCTATAAACTGTTGTGACCAGGCCGTGCAAAGATGCATCTTCTTCCTTTCTGGAGAGAGCGCTGAGTCATGGCTGCTCTCAGCTCAGTCTCAAGAAACGCGAAGAGTTGGAGGGAGGCACTGAGCAGAGCAGCTGTGCCTGGCCCGACCCTCCAGCAAGGAAAGACTGTCTGGCTTCTCCACGTTCTCGCCAGCACTGGGGGGAGTCACAGCGCCCATCCCAGTACCCTGCAGAGAGGGGTGATTTATCTTTGTGGCTTAAGCTGCACTTCTCTTGTGTCTGGTGATGCTGAGTGGCCATTCACGGGTTTATTTGCCATCTGCGTCTCTTCTCAGCCAAGTGACTCTTCACATCTAACGGAATTTTGTCTTTTACCATTTTTACTGTTTTTGAAAATGTATTCTAGAGCCTTGTTCTTAGTCATGGGTGTGACCTGCAAGCATTTCTTTGATGATGCAGTTGGTCTTTTCATTCTCTAGATAGAAGAGATCCTGTAACACATTTTCATTCCAGTGAAATCCAGTTTATCAATATTTTGATCACGTTATTGATGTTGAGTCAAGGAATTCTTCACCAAGTCTCAGATTCTGCAGATTTTCCTCCTTCATTTTATCCCCTTGTAATTTCAACAAATCAAAGCTGAAACTATAAATGAGAATGTGGTTTTACTGGGGGTGAGGTGAGGAGCCTTAGGAATTGGAATTCAGGAAACAAGAACTCATAAGTAAACTGTGCTCCTTCCTGCCTTCCTTCTTGCCTTCCTTCCCTCCCTCCCTTCTCCGTACCTCTTCCCTCCCTCTTCCTCCCTCCCTCCCTCCCTCCCTCCCTCCCTCCCTCCCACCCTCCCTCTTTCTTTCTTTCTTTCTTTCTTTCTTTCTTTCTTTCTTTCTTTCTTTCTTTCTTTCTTTCTTTCTTTCTTTCTTTCTTCCTTTTCTTTCTTTCTTCCTTTTCTTTCTTTCTTTCTTTCTTTCTTTCTTTCTTTCTTTCTTTCTTTCTTTCTTTCTTTCTTTCTTTCTTTCTTTCTTTCTTCCTTTCCTCCCTTTCTTTCTCTTTCTCTTTTTTTCTTTCCTTCTTTCTTTTTCTATTTTTCTTTTTTGGTCTTTGGTTCTCACCTGACAGTGCTCAGGTCTTACTCTTGGCTCTGCACTCAGGTATCACTCCTGACAGTGCTCAGGAGTCCATATGGGGTGCTGGGGATAGAACCCAGGTCAGCTAATGCAAGACAAACTCCTTACCTGCTGCATTATTATCTCTCTGGCCCCCTGAATTGTGCTGTTACAGATCTGACAAATACAGAATATTTAAAGAAATAAGAAGATAATATAAGACTTAAGATTGATGTTAGCATGTGCCCCCCACAGGATGTTAAGGTTTATTTGTGGCTGAGAGGCACATGGGGCCTTGGGGACTCACAGGTTTTTGGATCGATCAGCTTCATCTCCCTTATGGTCTCTGGATCTCCTGGCTGGACCCTTGGAATGACATGTTTCATTTACAATTTTCTTTTTGAGCACGAACATGACAGTTTCTCAATTTCCATTCCTAACCCCGTTCTGAGTTGGCTTCTGTCTCAAGTGTGGAGTTTGGGGCTTTGGCTATTTCTGCTGGTGGGGCTCCAGTTAATCCTGCCTGGCTTGCTGGAAAGATTCTTCTCCGCTGAGATGCTTCTGACCTTTTCCAAAATGAGTATCACATTTTTTGTTCTACTTCTGGAGTGTTCATTCAATTCATTGATTTATATGTCTACCTTTATGCCAATGCAATTCTTCTTTTCAATTAATGTAGCTATAGAGGAACCTTATTACCAGGTAGAAGAAGAACATTTCTTCTTTGTCAGATTGCTTTAGCTAATTTAGGGTATGTATTTTTCCATATTAATTTCAGGCTTGTTTATGTCAGCAAAAAAAAAATCCTGCAGGAATTACTTTAGGAATTGCTGTGACCTGCATGTCTGTCCGAGATGTTTGTTATGTTGAGTTTCCCTGTGCATGAAGATGGGATTCCTCTCTACCTCTGTGGGCTCAGTTCATTTCTGTCATTAGCATTTGCAATTTGTAGCGCACAGAACCTCAGGTGTCTTATACAGAAGTTTTTCGCCATCTCTGACCTGATTATAATATTACTGTGTTTTAATTTTAGCTTCTGCTTGTTCATTGTTAGGATGTGGACATTGCTCTGATGTCTGCATGCTGGTCTGGTATCCTGAAACCTTGCAGAACTCTTTGATTTATTCTAGGAATTCTGCTGTAGGGTTATTTTAGACAAAATATAGACAGCCATGTCATCTGCAAATATGATCGTTTCATCTCTCCCTTTCCAGCCCCCGCACCATTTCCCTACTTGCCCTAGTGCTCTGGCAGAACTGTCCCGTGCTACAACGACCATAAATGGTGAGAGGGCTGGTTTCGGCAGCGTCCAGTCTGAGGGGTAAGCAAGAGCCTCCCAACCCAGATGATGCCAGCTGCCGGCTTTCCTACGGTTCTCTGGATAAGGTGCTGTGAGGGTGCAGTGCCTGATGCAGCTCAGCCTCCCATGACCCTGCGGGTGCTAACTAAGGCAACAGAAGGTCGTCCAACGGCCAGACTCTGGGAGGAGGGGAGTCCCAGGCCCCCAGGGGTAAGAGACTCCCTGCACTGGCACACCTGAGGAGACCTTGCTGAACCCTGGTATAGTGCCCAGTATCTGATCCCAATAAAGTACTAGAACCTGATGCATAATACTTGGAATCCAGTACTAACCTTAATCCTAATGTAGTACCTAAAACCTAACAGTACCGTAGTACCTAGTACTAACACGTCGAGATAGCACCTAAGACCTGGTACCTATATAATACTTGTATCTCTCACCTAATACAGTACCTAGTACACAGCACTTAACCGTCACCACCATGGCACCCACAGAGGGCTATGTGGAAATTACCTACGTGCTTCTACATTTTCTCCAAAGACAGAACTCTCAAGAGACCCGTGGTATCATGCTTCTTCCTCTCCGGCTGTGCGTGGCCTTGTCTGGGATCTGACACATGGCATATCATGAAGGGCTGGTGGCCCTCACATGGCTGGTCATATGCTGCTGGTCCCTGAGGGCTCCCACGGGACAGTGACCAGCACTTCCCACGCGCTGCGTCCTCTCTCAGAAGACAGAGCAGACGGGAGGTCGCCCGCTGCTCCTGCCAGAGTCACGGGGGGCTGGACCAGCCCTGTTCTGGGCTGAGAATATGCGCTGGCCAGTTAATTAGACTGCTGGCTGCCAACAGAGAGTGGACAAACATGGGGAGGAAACTGTGAGTGGCAAAGAGGTGGGTAACGCTGTCGGGGAGGGCGGGGATCGGCCATTTGTCGGAGGCAATGAGTCGCAGGGAGTTGGCCTCCTGCTAAATTACCATATGTGCTAATTGTATATGCACCAGTAATTGTTGGCTGCCGTTCCTTTAGATTTGATTATTATATTTGCAGTTTTTAATTGCACTTGAATATATCTGCCGCTAATACTGTCAAGATCATCACTGGCTGCCAGCGAGTCTCAGTGCTCTGACGACTAATGAAATGCAGACCAGTGACTGACCACCATGTCCCCGGACAGGGCTGGCGAGAGCCACGGATGGACAGTATTAAGGACAGCTGTCCTTCTGCGTGTCAGCTGTTTCCCTGGAGCTGTCCTAGGTTCCTGAGCTCCATGAAACTGGGTTTTACCCCTGGCTCAGTTGCTTATTACTGTGTGACTTTAGCCAACTTACTTATGCCCTCTGATCTTTGACTTCACACTATGTCTAAATGTGCACTAGGTGGAACTAGTGTGTTGGCTGTGCAGCAGGACTTACTCAGTGGGGGCTGTTCCCACCCCCCTGCCATCACCTTTGCAAGGGCTTCCTCACAGCTCCCCTGGGCGGGAAGCATCACTTCCCTTCTGGGGCCGAGCCCCCTGCTCCCGCCCCCTCCCCCAGGCATCACACAAGCAGCCCGCACGTCTGTGGACGTGGATGGTTCTCCACACCCTGCAGGACCAGGCTGGATCCCACCCCGGCGCAGACTCACCCTCCAGCTGCTGGGAAGCAGATGGCTGGGAAGCGCCCTGCTGGCCAGGGGCATTGCACTGGCTGGTCACCAGGCAGATGTGACAGCCTGGCCCTGTCCCCACAACTTGGGATAGCTCTGGGGGGCCATATGAGGTTTCACCAGACCACAGCAGAGCCCGGTGTGCCCTTTGCTTTACCCCACTCCTCTCCTCTCCAGCTGGTCCCCGCTGGGACTCTTCCTAGAAGTCCCTTGTATGTGAATTCTCACTGCAAATATGCCTTCCAGGAGCTGGAGAGATAATACAGCAGGTGGGGCACTCACCTGGCATGCAGCCAACTTGGGCTTGATCCCCGGAATACCAGATGGTCCCCCGGCACCACCAGGAGTAATTCCTGAGCACAGAACGAGGAGTAACCCCTGAGCACCTCTGAGTGTGGCTCCTCTTCCCCCCAAGACATGCTTTCCAAGAAACCAACATTCCCACAGGCTCTTTCTACGCATGTGTCCCTCTCTCCTGCTGGCTGTGGGAGGAACCATTTGTAAGTTCCACGTGTGACCCCAGGATTGTCATTTCCTCTTTCTAGGTTTTGTGTCTGCCTTTATAGGAGGGTGGGGGCCAACATCAAGTCTAGAACCCAGGTCACATGACCTTCTAGTCTCAGACTGACTGTTACAGGAGCCAGGATACAGCACAGCACGGATGTCCCCCATCTCCTGGCACATACTTGGTACTCCTCATCTCACGTTCCTCTGAGCATTAGGGCTCTGACCGTACATGCTCACTGTGGACAGTAGGGAATTACATGATGGGGAACGGGAGGTAAAACAGAGAGTCTGAGTGCAAGAAGTCATCTCGTCCCCAGATGACTGTGTTCCTCTCCTGTTCCAGAAATGCAGATGTCCGAGCAGGGGACACTGCAGCCTGGCCCTTGTCTGGCTGGACCCCCTCACAGACTAGCTGGAGACGTGATGTGGAAATGTCTGGATTGGAGCAATTCAAGGAATGTGAACCTTGTAACATAAACCGTAAATATATTTATTGACATATCCATATCCAATATGCACGGGTAGCTTGCCACGATCTGCCACGCGGGCTCGATACTCTCGGTAGCTTGCCGGGCTCTCCGAGAGGGGCGGAGGAATCGAACTCGGGTCGGCCGCGTGAAAGGCAAATGCCCAACCACTGTGCTATCGCTCCAGCCCACCGTAACAATAAGTCTCTCAATGAGAGACGTTACTGGTGCCCTCTTGAACAAATTGATGAACAATGGGATGACAGTGACAGTGATATTTATTGACAATTAGTATTTCTCAAGGCAATTTCGCAGCCTCCTCCAACCTCAGCATAATCCCCTGGGAAACATCGAGGGCAAAATTATTCATCTTGTATCCCAGGTAAGGAACACGGTGACCAGAGGGAGCTTGACATATCAAGTATCACCTGTCAATGGGAAAATCAGATCCTAGGAAATAAAGCTTTCGACCTATCTCCATGCTTGGATCAAAGAAGGAAGAAATCATGCTGAGAAAACAATGGGGGTCATTCGCCACCGTTCAGAACCAATTGGACAGAGAGGTAGGAGTTTGCAGTGATGGGATGGGATGCATGCAGAATCTTGCGATGGGGGAGGCAGAACCGGCCCAATGAGACCCCGAGTGGTCACCCATGAACAGCTCCTCTGCTCCTGAACAGCCATGATTCCAGCACCACAGAAACCAATCTTGGAATGCAGTGGCTGTGGCAGAAATACCTCTGGACTTAATACCAGAATCCCAAAGCTGGTCGGCCGATTTCGAGACCGTGCAACATCTTATGCTCTTTGTTACCAACAATAGAAAACATATGATCTAATGATGCCATTCCGACAGGTCTGACTGTTGGAGGAAAAACTCCAAATAATGATAGTGAGTTTCCTGTTGAAAATTAAATGTAATCAAAGTAAGGAAAGAGTAAAGTGAAAATCATCTGCCACACAGGCAGAGGGGGAGTAGGAGGGGGGGTATGCTGGGTTTTTGGTGGTGGAACATGTGCACTGGTAAAGGGATGGGTGTTTGAACATAGTATGACTGAGACTCGATCCTAAAAGCCATGTAACTGCTCTCACGGTGCCTCAATTAAAAATATATTTAAAAAAAGACAATGGGGGTCATTAAACCTATGTGTTTCCATGAGTTTTGTCATTCTGGGGTTGTATGGGCTTCTGAAGATACACAGATATACTTCCTCTTAGTTCAGTAGGTCAAATGCTCTCTTAGCTTCCAGCAATTTTACAAGTAAAAGGAGTTGATTCACATGTCCCTCACTGGCCCCTTAAGACCCAGAACCACATTTAAATTTGGTCTACATTGTGATCCTGACACTTGACGTAACAATGAACAGAGACAGAAGAAAGAGAGAAGGAAGGGAGGAAGGTGTTTCGAGAGGGCTTCGGCTTTAGGACCAGGGAGTCTGAGTTTGAATCCCGTATCTCATCACTGGAACCTACGTCGGTCACTTCACCCCTCCAGTAGAGAGGGCCAGGGACTAGGACGACCAGCATCACTGATGAATTTGGCTGAACTGGTGTCATTGATAAGAACCCAGAGGCTGACAATGTGCTGAGGTTTTGCAATGAGGAACTGATGACCCTGGCCCCGTCTGTGCTCCCCAATCCCAGGGTAGGTAGTGGGAGGAAACAGACCCTCTCCCTCTGACTGCTTGGGGGCTCCTGACGCTTCTTCTGAGTGTGTAGCGTCTTTGTTTCGCTGACATGGGACTGGGGCAGGAATGAGAGTAGAACAGTTCCCGAGCTGAGAAGGACAGCTGGGTGCTCAGGACCACGGACAGAAATGATTCGGATTCTTTTTTCCGATATCTGATCATGAGTCTTCAAATCTGAGCCTTGATCTCCCACCCCTTCCTGTGGGCCACCCTATGGAATCTTTTAATTCACCCTAACATATGGTTCATGCACGTTAGAACTAACACCTTCCTCTGTCTCCTCACAAAATAAATCAGGCCCTCTTACTGCCCCAAACATCTTGACTATCACCCTGAATGAACTGTGGGCTTTAAAGTTGTCAGTGAAATTCTAATTTGGAGAGGGAAGCGTCATTCACTCATTCTTTAAATAGTATTATTTCCTCTCCATCCCTCACCAAGATCAGAAACTGGGGGTCACTCCAGGCAGGAAAAACCTGAAAGTTCAGTAAATGATGACTCAAAAAAAAGCTAAGACTTGAGTGGGCAGTCAGTGTGGGCTTTCCAGAGTAGTGGAGCAGGCAGGAACAGATTATTTGAAGAGACTTAGGGAGTGAGACGCTTCAGGAGGAAGCCAGAGTGCAGCTAAAGACAAGGGTCTGCCTGTGGGCTTTCTGGAGGGGAAATGTGAGGTCTGAAGAGGAATCCGAGGGCCAGTTGTCTGAGATTTCAATTCCTGCCAGAGGCTTGAACTTGGGGTGCGAAAGACAGGTGCCACCGGGTTTTAGGGGAGGAACAAAATCTGAAGAAAACACAGCTAGATGGGAGATGCTAAGACACCGGATTGAACAGAAATATGCTGCAGTGTCACGGAAAGGAAACAGAAGCTTTAGAGTTTGGGGAATCTCATGGGATGTTCCAGGGATTAGAGGGGAAAGACCCGCAAGCCCTAATACGCGTGAAACTCGTTACCAAGGCATATGTTGAACCTTGTGGAGGCCAGACCCACAAAGGAGCGTCCCACAACTCACAGAAGTGAAAATGTTTGTAAGTGGGTAGAGCTCACTGGCTTGGCTCTGGGTGTGCAGGAGTCAACGGGAAGGAAGGGAGGCGAGAGGACAGAGATCACCGTTAGCCAACGGCTGCTCTCAGGCACGACTCCCAGCCACACTCGAGAGGTGAGCCGTGAGACGGAGCTGGCCTGGGGCTGCGGTGGGGCCAGGAGGGACCCAGGCTTGTTCTCTAATGGGATGGCCACAGGCAAACAGTGGCCCAACTCGCTCCCTCCCCAACACCACACCTCGCTCTTACCCAGAATGGCACCGGCCTTAGGACACATTGACCGAAGGAATGACAGGACTCGGGCATGCAGGCACTGGTCTGGCTGGGTCTCTGCTGACGCTGCTCTGAAGGGCCCCTACAACTGGAGGTGGGTTCCCCGGTCCGTAGCCAGACCCCCTCGGCCAGGAGCAGAGCCCCTTAGCCTACTGCAACTACCAGAGAGACCCTTACACCCCAGAAATAGGCCTGCCCTCACCTCCGGCTCACAGAATTGTGGGCTCAGTAAGCAGCCTTTGTTCGGAGCCCGACGTTCTGAAGGGCCCGGGTGCAGAGAAGTGAACTGTTCTCCACACCGCTAGTGGTGCCCCCGCTGAAGGCTCTAAAATGCCAATGGGTGTAGAGTGGGGGTTGGAGGAAACCCTCCCCTTCCGTCTGACACCCTGGATGGGATTTTACTCTAGACGGAGTGTAAAATGCATTAGCAATGTTTGGAGCTTCCCCTCTGAGCTGAGAGATCTGCCTGCCCCAGGCCCTGCCTCATTGCCAGAGTGATGGTCAGGACAGAGTGGACACAGGTCTTTGCTCCCCAAAAGGCCACAGAGACTGTGGGTTCAGGATGAGAAGGTGCTTGGCTTGGCTTGGCTCCTGAGGGGGTGCTCTCACCTCTCCTGCAGAACTGTGTCCACTCCCGAGAAGGACTCAGCAGGACTCTGATGTCCCAAGGAATCCTGGAAATCACAGGCTGGTCAGGGTCCTGAACTGGACTGCAGAAAGTCTGTCCCCTGTGAGTCCCACACATGAGACCTGGTCACCGTGGGACTGCAAGGAAACGGGTGACCCTGTGGGATGGAACCAGGGTCATTCCAGGGATAGTTGTGATGGTCGCCATGCCACGACCTCACCTTTGGAACCGCTGGAAGGGAAATAGATGAGACAGTGTGTGTGAAATCACCCACACAGGGGGTCACGTGCGGAACCAGAAATGGAACGGGCTGGCTGCGTGCAGGACAAGCACCTTGATACTGTTCTGGCCCCTCAGTTTCATTTTGGTGTCAATAGTAGCAGAAACGTCTGGAAGTAAAATTTTAAAGAGTGTGTAAAAAACTGAACAAACAAAACAACCGTTTATCAGGAAAAAGTTGGGGGCCCCAGTCCACAAAGATGGTCTCACAGAAGAAAAATCTTGGTGTTAAAACACAGCACCAGTCGCGTTGAAAAGCAAAGCTATGCTACAGATTTAGTAAGTCCAAGGAAAATGTAAGATCTGAGACTCATTTATAATAACAACAAACTATATACTAGGAATCAGCCTGAAAAGGGCGTTTTATGAAAACCTACAGTAAACGCCTTAGAAGCAGCCCTTTAAAATCAGGAATAAGACATTGCACCAAAGATCCAAGCCGAGGTTGTGTGATAAGAAATAGAAACAGACACTTAAGGAAGAGACAAATGATACATTGTTTGCAGAAGACACAATTGCTTAACCAGGAAGATCCAGCGGAATCCAATAGAAACCATTAGGATGTTTCTGTAGATAAGATCCAAAAAGGAAGCTGAATTGTACCCTAGTCCTTGGCCACAAACACTCAGAGTGTACTGACTCAGCAGTGAGGAAACCCAGCGGGCACAACAGTGGAGAACCGTCCGGGCTCCATACCGAGCCGTTATCTCCAGGATCCCCAGATGGAGCAGGTGTAGTCTCCCCACCTTCTCCAGATGGAATCCTGGCGACCATGAGCTTCTACGAACATGGCTCCGGTGTGTGGCCACAGGACTATTCCTCTGACTTCTCCTGATATGCAAAGTGAGCAATGGAAAATAAATGATCTAGCGTCTGCCCCTGCCCCAAACTAGAGAAAGATCGGTGACACACGGGGCCTTGAGGAATGGGGGGTGGAACCGGCCCTTCTCCCCACCCCGACAAGGCCCGGCTCCTTGCTCCTGAACAGCCATGATCCCGGAGGCACACAGACCAATCTTGGAACCCAGCGGCTTCTGGCAGAAATGCATCTGGACTGAGCATTAAACTACGGCACCATGCCACCCCAGGTGGGGAAAGGTGTGTGTCCCTTCTGCCTTTTCTCCCCGATGGTTTGGTGGCTGCCAACTTTTCAGAGCCTATTGGACAGCCAGGTATGAGACTCCAGTGATGTGACATGAGGGGCCTCAAGGGATGGGGGGTGGAGTTGGTCCCTCTCCCTGCCCCCATGAGGCCCTGAGTTGCCGCCCATGAACGGCTCCTGGCTCCTGAACGGCCATCATCCCAGAGGTACACAAACCAATCTCGGAACCCAGCGGCTTTTGGCAGAAATGCCTCCAGACTCATTACTAAAGTATCAGAAATCCAAAATGCTCTTCATAAGAGCAATAGAAAACAAATTATCTAATGATGCCTTTTCGGCAGATCTGAGTGTTGGGGGAAAATTCCAAATAATGATGGTGGGTCTTTTGTCGAAATATTGAATGTGATCAAAGCGGAGAGAGAGTAAGGTGGAAATCATCTGCCATATAGGTGGGGGGAGGGGCGGATGGGGGTATACTGGGGATCTTGGAGGTGGAGGGTCTGCACTGGTGAGGGGATGGGTGTTTTATCATTGAATGACTGAGATTTAGACTGGAAAGCTTTGCAACTGTTTTCAATTAAAAAAAATCACACGCAGAAAATGCACAGGTATGAGTTCACTTGACATGCAATGTTTATGGTGAAAAGATAAGCCTTTAAGATGCAAGGAGCCAGAGAAATGAGAGAAACTCACGGGCATAGAAACATACATCCCAGCTCTCCCCAAGCTGGTCCTTCGAGTCCACTGGTCTCCTGTCAAGACTTTAGGGTTGAGGGGCTGGAGGAATAGTGTGGGGGTCCCTCCCTGTCCAGCAGGGAGGACCCTTCGTGGGGTTGAGGAGGGGACGCAGCCGAATGAACAGACACAGAGCCAGAAAGCAGCAAGAAAGAGGAGAGAGCTTCATTCCACTGCCAGCTACAGTATTTATACTTGCCTGCTGGGAGGCAGTGGTATGGTATGCGTGCCCGGACCCCCATACAAGCAGTAGTCAATCACAGACTGTGACATGTCCATGTATCATGTCAGGCACAGGTATCTGTTAGTGTAAACAATGGCGGAAAGGTAAGGTCAGTAAGGTCAGTAATGGCAACCTTGTTACAGGAATTTTAAGTAAGCCCCTGTTTGAGAATAGCCAGGCTCTGTCTTACTTGAAGATAAGAGCCAGGCTTGTAAAATGGCTCCCTACAGAATAGCACAGCGGGTAGGGCGTTTGCCTTGCACGCGGCCAACCCAGGTTCGAATTCCAGCATCCCATACGGTCCCCTGAGCACCGCCAGGGGTGATTCCTGAGTGCAGAGCCAGGAGTAACCCCTGTGCATCGCCGGGTGTGACCCAAAAGGCAAAAAAAAAAAAAAAAAGACTTTAGAGTTGAAACAAACTTGACAAGCACATAGAAAGCCTAGAAGGGTGAATGAAGCATGAGGATATATAAGACAGATTTTGAAGAAGGGCTGCAAAGTCTTGCAAACCACAAGCCCAGGCTTATCATGGAGCTGTGAGTATAGCGGTGCACAGGCAGAGGACAGACGCACATGCACACGCGTGCACACAGACGCACGCACACACGCGCGCACACACGCAGCAGAGAATACGCCCAGCATTCCTGGAACCCTGACAAGCAATGATGTCACTATTTGTAAATGTCAACTGCATGTCATTCCCACAAATAATGCGGCCTGACCCAACTTCTCTCCTCCTGCGAATAAATATCGCACTTGAGAATTCACAGTGAAAATGGAAGTTGGTGGCCCGGTTCTGCAGCCTCCCCCTCGAGGCAGGAACTCCGTCTGCGGAACAGAGCGGTTCCCGAGGGCCAAGCACTGGCCCTGCAGATGCCAGCAAGGGGGCCTGGGCACAGGCGCTACTCCTGCTGAGGTCAGCGTCTTCTGTGTGTGTGTGTTTCGGGTTCGTGTCTTCCCGCAGCCAGGGGTGAGCATGGCGGAGAGAGCTCACGGGCTCCGGCTCCGGCGCTGACACTGCACACGGTCCCTCGAGCTCCACCGGAGGCTGCTCCCGAGCAAAGAGCCTGAAACAGCCTCTGAGAACTGTTGAGTGTGTCCCACAACAGAAACAGAGTTTGGGGCCGGGAAGTAGCTCAGGGTGTGGCATTTATTCTGCACGAGGCCCTGGGCTCGGTCCCCAGCATTGCACAGAGGAAAGAGAAGAGGCAAGGCGGACGCCCTGGCTCCCTCCCCTGCCCCCCACCCCCGCCTCACCCCCACGGCTGCCCC
Source organism: Sorex araneus (assembly GCF_027595985.1). NCBI lineage: Eukaryota > Metazoa > Chordata > Mammalia > Eulipotyphla > Soricidae > Sorex > Sorex araneus. The sequence goes on from NC_073306.1 coordinate 145,789,687, forward strand.
ATGCTGGCATCCTGGCTCCATGCCTCACTAAAGGTCAGGCGCCTGCCCTGCCTGCAGTTGGGGGGTACAGAGAGGAGGACGCTGCCTGCTGAGAGCCAGAATGGCGGGGACAGAGCAGCACCCACCCAGATGGGCCGGCAGCCTGGGGTGGCAGGGGGACAGAGGACAGGCGGGCACGGGCAGGTGTGAGCCCTGCAGAGAATGGGGCAGTCGGGCGCCCAGGGCACAGCCGGATCAGGGTCGGGAGACGTGAGGACGCCTCACCTTGCTGGCCTTCAGGGTGCCACTTGGGAATAAAATCACGGGGAAAAAAGGACAGACACAGTGTGTACTTTCAGTCTCGTTTAGGAAAATAAATACTTGTGCCTTTTAGTATGGTCAGATAACTAGGTTGAGTTGCTAGGCAACACCTGGCTCCTGCCCCACCCAAGAGCTGGTGTGACAGCTGGGCTGGCCAATCCCATGACCCTAGCAGCCTGGCTACAGGGCAGCTCGGGCTCGGACACATGGCTGGTCAGCACCCGGGGCCCTTCTGAGGTGGCAGAGGCCGGGCTACACTCGGGCTGCACCGCCCAGCACCTCGTGGAGGATTATAGCGATCCCCGTGCTCCTCGGTCAGCAGATCAACACCGGCTTCTCCAGACACACTTACGGGCACGTCTTGGCAGCTTGCCAAGGACGGCGCAACGGACAAAGGCAGCTGGTAGCTCCTGTGGCAGCCCGGCAGTGTCTGCTCAGTTTGAACATGAGCGAGTAGCCCCGTACCCCAGAAATTCCTCAGAGGCACCCAGAACGGTTCATGTGTTTGCACCTCAAGGCAAGCTGTCGAGTGTCTGGTGGTGTTCTCAGTAACGGCCGCAAGCTGGAGAGGCTCGAGAGCCATCCTCAGAGACTGTGCCCACTCTGCACCAGGGATCACCTGCTGGCAAGGAGAGCACAGCCTGGCAGCGCTTCCACAGCACGGAGGAGCCATGAAGTGACGTGGCCCGCCGGGCCTGGGGACGCGTCACGCCCTGCGTAGCACTGTGATGCTTTCTATCTCGTGTCTCCTCACTGCTTCTGTTGGCGAAGGCAAGCCCACACACAATCACACGAGGGGCCGCTCTGCTTCTCCCATTTGGGAGCGGGGCCACCTTTGAGGACGAGGCCAGGACGGGCTCCAGGGGCTTCTGGTTGTTTCTTATTCTGGGTGCTGGTCCCACATCTCGTGCCTTGAGTTTGACATTCTTGAGCTGGACACGTCTCACAGGGGTGCTCTTTTGGTTGTATCTAATTTTGCTTTAAGTAAGCAGTTTTCTGGACAGGATAAAGGGACGAGGCAGACAGGAAGGAGGCGGGGGCCAGGAGAGACCCTGCAGCTGGGAGTGGAGGGAAGCTTTGGGGGGGGTCAGAGCTTCACCCCCACACCACCCCGAGGGGCAGCTCCCCCCAGCACACCTCCACCAGACTCAGCCCCGCCTGCAGTCCCCATGCACTGGGCTCTGCTCTGCTCCCTCCCCTCCTGCCGGAGCCCCCCCCAAGCTGGGTGCCTACTTCTCGGGGTGTGTACAGACTACACAAGACAAGGTCAGGATTTCTCTGCCCCATCTGCTGCCTGCTGGCTTCGCATCCTCACTGCCACAGACACACAGGGGGTGACACCGAGCCCTCACGGAATGGGTCTGATTAAGAATCTCGAGGCTGAGGCCCCTTCTCCAGAGTCTATTTTTAGCCAAATGAGACAGAAGCAGGTGAGACTGTTCGTACTGGGCTCTCTCCCACAAAGACAAACACTTAATCCTGCAAAATAACCCGTTGTCTTAAGATCTTGGCTTTACTTGGTTATGATCCTCAACATCCCAACCACGGGCAAATCTCTTGTGCTGACACATAAGCTTTAACTTATCTCATCTTCTTTTCCTATGGAAAGGTCTTAGAAGACTCAGAAGAAAGGTCTTAGGTGCCGTTGCTAAATTGGGTTTGGCATGCAGTGGAGGGGGATGGCACTCGAGGGAAACAATGTTCTTGCTATGGGGAGACTCGAGAAGACCAACACCCACTTACTGAGAGCCAGTGACTGCCCCAGACCGAGCACCCGACACTGCTGACCTCAACTGAAAAGCAACCAGTTATTTCCCCCATGCAAGGAGTTTGTTCATAGGAAAAAGCACAAAAGCAACACAAGGAGCAATCGTGGGGCAGGAAACGTGAAATGACACATACAGATTTGAGAGGGGCTGTTGTCACCAACAAGTTTATTAAAGGAACTGCAAGATTGATGTGTGCTGTCTGTTCACTGGGTTCATTTATGGCATCCCCCATTGGCTGGGCAGAGAGGAATCTTCTTCCTTCTGTGGGGCAGGCAAACATGACCACTTCCACTGGAGATGCAGGACACTTGAGGCCCTGTAGTTTGCTGGTTGCATGTGTGTGAGGCCTCGTTTAAATCAGTTTTCTGAGTAGCATTTCCTCATTCCTTCTTCATACTAATGCTAAGGGCTGGGGCGATAGCACAGCAGTTGGGCATTAGCCTTTCATGCGGCCGACCCAGGTTCAATTCCTCCGCCCCTCTCGGAGAGCCCAGCAAACTACCGAGAGTATCGAGCCTGAGCCGTAGAGCCTGGCAAGCTACCCATGCGTATTGGATATGCCAAAAACAGTAACAATAAGTCTCTCAAAGAGAGATGTTACTGGTGCCTGCTTGAACAAATCGATGAGCAACGGGATGACAGTGACAGTGACTAATGCTAAGATGGACACGCCATTGTCATGTGGAAGTTAAGTCAGGTCATGCAAACATGTGAATGGTGGAGCATGGTAAGCAGTATTTCATTCCACAAGTCTCATGCAACACGCAATGTCACCTCACAGATGAGAAATCCTTACAGAGATTAGGGTTGTTTTTGGGGGGGTCATACCTGGCGATGCTCAAGGTTACTCCTCGCTCTGCACTCAGGAATTACTCCTGGAGGTGCTCGGGGACCATATGGGATGCTGGGAATCAAACCCGGGTCAACCGCATGCAAGGCAAATGCCCTACCCACTGTGCTATTGCTCCAGCCCCAAGATTAGAGTTTCTTGACCAAAGAATCCAACTACTAAAGGATGGAGTCAACTCCACGTCATTTCCAAATCTATTCATTATATGAACACAATTTTATTGGTCACCAGCACAAAGCATGTGTCTAACAGGCATACATTTAACAGCATTTAGCTAAATGGGGTGGATGGATGGATGGATGGAAGGAAGGAAGGATGTATGGATGAATGGGTAGGTGGGTGGGTAGGAGGATGGGTAATTGATGGGTGTATGGGTGGATGGATTTGAGAAGAGTTGGATGGAAGAATAGGTGGGTGGCTGGGTAAGTGATGAGTGTGTAGATGAATGAATGATGTATCAATGGGTGGTTAGATGGTAGGTGACTAAAGAACAACTAGATGGGCTGCTTCTGCTTCTCGCCTTCATATTTTCTCTTCAGGCTTTTGGTATCAGCATATGACTCTGCTAATGCTTCCCCTTTAAAAATATCCTCTCTCGTCCCCCAGGTCCTCAAGGGGCTATTGATCTCTCTCCCTTCTATTGCTCACCGTGGTGTTTCTGTAAAGAATTGTTTGCACTTGATTCCTCTGTTCCTCCCTGACCGACCACAGATATCAGCTCTGTGCGCTCCAGCCTCTCTGCCACGCGCACACACTCCACTGAGAATTTAAGGTCCCAGCCATCTATTCATTAGATCGATCAATATTTACTGAGCGTCTGTTGTATGCCAGGCAGGCCGCCAGAGCCCAGAAAAGGGCACTGCTCAGGAAGCCCAACCCTGGCTTGAGAGTGAGTGTGCGATCACGCCCGATGACACTGGGGACTCAGAAGAAACCGCTGTTTATTACCAGCCATTCAGAGTCCAAATGAACAAAGCCTGCCGCAGGCTTCAGGATAGCGGATCCCGTTTCTTCGGCCGAGAAAGTGCAAACGAGAGCTCAGAGACTAATAAAGCCTTCTGTGGCTGACGTTGCTGGATGCCTGCGGATGACAAGTGAACCCCAGAAATCGCAGCACGGCAGCAGCTCGCCTGCAAGGGAGAGGTCTGCCTGGCCGCAGACATGAGACGGAGCCACCCCACCCCTGCAGGACCACACGCCGCCGCCCAAGCAGGCAACTCTCAGCAATGGCTCGGACTCGTCCCCAGGGCAGATGTTTCAGCACCTTGCATCAAACACAGGGCTGCTGGGAGAATCAAAGCGCAGGGGGCTTGCAATGTGCCCTCCCAGGGAGGGGCTGAGGAGGGGGCCGCTCTGCACTGACTAGAGCAGGGGCCTCCCCACCGCTGGGTTTCTCACCGCTACACATTCACCAAGAATAGCTTGTTTCTCTTCAGAATCACCCTGAGGATTGGGGCCAGGGCGAGAGCAGAGCAGGAAGGGCATTTGCCGTGCTTGTGGCTGACCCAGGTTCGACCCCCGGCACCCCATAGGATCCTGCTAAGTTCTACCAAAAGTGATCCCTGAGAGCCAAGTCAGGAGTAAGCCCCGAACACAAGCAGGTGTGCCTCCCACCAAAAAAAAAAAATCCAGCAAAAAATGACTCTAATACTGGGCTAAGTGCAGGTTGTGCAGATAGGACACAGGGTTTCATCCCCAGCACTGCAGGGGCCCCTGACAGCCACTAGGGCTGAGCCTCCAGCACTGAGCATCATCCAGGGTGGCCCTAGAGATAAATCATAAAGGCGGGGGGGAGGGGCAAACCTAAGGAAGCAGGAAGCATTAGTGCCGTCCCCTTCTCTCCACGGTGCGTTCTCTTGCTGTTCGGTGGAATGAGATGGGAAGTATGTCAAAGGCTGCCTTCCGCTGAAACAGACTTTTACAACCACTGTGCAAGCCGCATTAGACACCATTTTTCTGTAGAGCATGAATGATCCTAAAACCTGAGGCTGGATGAAGCCAATTAATACATTAAGATAAAACATCTGTGTTTGCTGCCAGTAATAAAAGCCTGAGTTTTCAAGTGAAAACTAGACTTTGGGGACACTTGTATCCCTGCTCCTGGGCCAAGCTTGCCACCGTCTCAAGACTGATGCTGCTGCGAGTCTGGTGGTGATGTGAGTAGGTATGCTTTTGAATCCCACGTGGCAGACCGTGTCCATCCTCAGGAGACTTGTGTGAATCAGTGACTCACTGCCAAACGACGAAGGAGCACGCACAGTTTAAACAGATACTTAGATGTGAAGACAGCTTAGAAGACTTGAATGCTACAGAACACAGACAATTCTCGGACATAGTTCCGGATTCCAGATCACAACTAATCTTTAAGGAGAAATCCAGCATTAGAGTTTGGAATAGCAGTGAAGGGGACGATCCAGAATCGGAAGAAAAGCTATCAACCTATTCCTCCCTCCTGCGGCTACACACCTGTGTGAGGCTGGCTTGCCCACAGACACTTCATTCAAATTATCACAGTGCAAAGATGGGCTGAAGAAGCATTTTCAGTAGAGCGAAGTATTAGAGAGAACTTCTTCAAAAATGTAAAGGGATGGGGAGCTGCTGAGAGTGAAACGGACCCTCTGCGCCTAAAGACTTTGATTCCAGTGACCTTCTAACACATTTTGGCATCCAGCACAGCTTCTTACAGCAATGCACTGGGACTGTGAGCTGGGCTACAATGGATATTTCCTCTCCACCTTGTTTTTCTGCATGGAAAATGGCGGCGGCAGCAACATCCACATGGCAGGAGCCACCTTCTAAGACTCCTAACCCAGAGGCATACAGTTTTTACACTTGGAGCTCCTATGGAATCATGGGAAGTGGGTGTAACCGGCACGCCCTAGGCCCAGATAAATCCGGAGCTGCTGAGAGTAAAACGGACCCTCTACGCCTAAAGACTTTGATTCCAGAGACCTTCTAACACATTTTGGCATCCAGAGCAGCTTCTTACAACAATGCACTGGGACTGTGAGATGGACTATGCAGTTTCTGGCAGAATTTTCCCTGGACTTTATACAGAATTCCAAAACCATGCAGCCGCTGCTGCAGCTGCGCAACTTAACATCTCTTAATTGTCAGCAATGTGAAACAGTTCTTTTTTTAGCAGGTCTGACTTTGGGGGGAAACTCCAAATAATAACAATGAGTTTTTTGTTGAAATATTGAAGGTAGTCAAAGTAGCAGCCATTTCTCTAGACTGAACTAAGCAACAGCCCCACGCCAGCCGAGAAGAGGAAATATCCCTCTTTCCCGGTTGTTTCCCATTTTCGGGGAGAAATGCACCGTGGTGTCCACCATACTATGAGGCGTGGGAAGAGAGATGAGGGGGGGGGGAAGGAAAAGGGAAAAGGAAAAAAAAAAGAGTTATGTACTTGGAGCAGTGGGGCTACATATCTCCTCAATCTCAGCAATGGAAAACTAATTATCAAAAGCTTCCTTGGCAGTAGGGCTGTCTTTCTTGGGGGAAAACTCCAACAACAATAGTGAGTTTTGTGTTGAAATATGGAATGTAATCAAGGTAAAGAGAAAATGAAGTGAAATTCATTAGTTATCCAGTTGGGGGTGGGGGGGCGGGGGCGGGAGGTATACTGGGGTTTTTGGTGGTGGAATATGGGCACTGGTGAAGGGATGGGTGTTTGAATGTTGTATAACCGAGACATAAGCCTGAGTACTTTGTAACTTTCCACATGGTGATTCAATAAAAAAAAAAATTTAAAAATTTTTTAAAAAAATGTAAAGGGATGGAAATGAAGATTTCAAACTATTACTATTTGCAGATGGCATGGTATTACACATTAAAAACCCAAATAACTTCACAAAAAATCTCCTAGAAATAATTAATCAATACATTAAAGTAACAGGTTACAAAATCAAAATACAAAAATTCATAGAACTTCCATACAGAAAAGCACTATAGCACTGTTGTCCCGTTATTCACTGATTTGCTCGAGCAGGCGCCAGTAACGTCTTCACTGTGAGACTTGTTGTTACTGTTTTTGGCATATCGAATATGCCACGGGTAGCTTGTCAGGCTGTGCTGTGTGGACAGGATTCTCTCAGTAGCTTGCTGGGCTCTCTGAGAGGGATGGAGGAATCAAACCCAGGCTGGCCGCATGCAAAGCAAACACCCTACCAGCTGTGCTATCGCTCCAGTCCAAATACATACACTTAAATAAACTTAAATAAATAAACTTAAGTAAATAATAAAAATGAATTATTATTATTAAATAAACTTAAATTTAAAAAATAAACTTAAATATAATAAACTTAAATAAATAAATAAATAAACCAAATACATACATTTAAATAAGTAAACTTAAATAAAAAGAAATTAAAGTCAATTACCTTCAAAATAGTGCCCCAAATTATAAAATACGTAGGAATCAATTTGACAAGGGAGATGAAAAACGTACACAGTGAGAACTATAAGTCACCACTAAGAGAAACAGAGCAAGACACTAGCAAATGGAAAGACATTCCCTTTTCATGGTTTGAAAGAATCCACCTTGTTAAGTGACCACCTGACACAATGTACCATACAAATTTAATGCAATGTACATTCAAATGTCAATGATGTTTTTCAAAGAGTAAATTTGTATGAAACCATAAAAGTCCCTGAAAAGTCAAAGCAGGAGGGAAAAAAAAAGAAAGAGGAATTATAGCTCTGAACTTTGAACTATAACACAAAGCTACAATAATAAAGACTGCATGGTGCTGGAATAAAGATAGGCTGCAGTCCAGTGGAATGAATTGAGAATCCTGAATTAAATACCACATGTATGGACAATTTATCTATGACAAAGGGCTAACTTTAGAAAGTGGAGAACAGAAAACCCTTAAGTCTCCTCATTGTCTCCAGGACCAAATCTAAATTCCCAAATCACATCTAAGGTGCTTGGTGATCTGTTCCCAACAATTCCATCCTCAACTCTGCTCCTCTGACACTTGTGGAGGCTTTTGGGATCACCTCCAGTGGCACCCAGGGGCTGGGTCCTGGCTTTCTTCCCAGGGATCACTCCTGCAGTGCTCAGGGGACCATGCCCAGCATTGGGGATGGAGCTGGGTTCAGCTGCACACAGGACCAGTGCCCTAGCCCCTGGACTATGGCTCAGATGCCTTTCCCTTGCCTCTCCTTAACCCGAAAGCCTGCCCCCACTTCCAGTTCATCTCAGAGCCACCTCCCACCAGAAAGCCTTATGTGACCTCAGCAGGCCTACCTGGGTGGCCCTGTTCCACACTTCTACATTTCGCACGAATGGCACTGTCCAGAGATTCTCACATACTAACTGACCATCACAACCGTGCCGAGAGCGCAGGCCTGTCCTGAGGTCCCTATACTGATGTGCGTCAGGGTACCCGGCACAGAGATGAACTGGATGACTAAGAGGCCAACTGTCACCAGCTCCTGGGTGCATCTTTGCTGTGATGAACCCAAAGCCAAACTGAGTGTCTGTTCCGGGAATCACTCCATCTTCTCTTCTGGATTCAATGGTTATGGGTCCCTCATATCCTAGAGACTGGCTCTATATTTAAAATGAGTCTATAATTCAGTGCCTTCGCCCCCGTGCATTGCCAGCCTGCCCGGAGCCACTGTCTGTTCTAGATCACCACAAAAGCTGCAGGCAAAGGCTGCTTGCTGCCACAGCCCGGTGTCTCTTCCACTCAGTAGTCAAAGGGAAGTTTCAAACACACAAACCGAAAGGCTAGTGACTGAGAGTGGACCTGCTCCCCGGCACTGCCCCTGCGGGACTGTGATTGACTTTCTCTGCCTTTGAATCAAGCCAGTCTAGTGCTGACAAGCAGGATGTCTGGGAGACCTCCGGGGTCGGGTTCTGGACAATCATAATACTGACTCGAAACATTTCCTGAAGAATGAGGTACCCACTCACTGATATGTAATGCTGGGAAAATAACAATAGAGGCAAAACGTCACAATCGCAGCACGGCACTAATGGCCTCCATGGAAGGTGAGTTTGGAGGCGCCCTTACCTCCGATTCCTCCGATTCCTACTACGTCTCCCATTCCCGTGGCAGGGGAGAGCTGTTCCGATGTCCCACAGGCGGATGCAGCTCCGTCTCTGAGTTTTCTCAATGAACCAGGAGTCAGCACTCAAGGCCAGCGTAACAAATGACGAAGGGCCTGGTGCTCCCGCCTCCCCTCCCCGGGGGAGAAACCCTCCCGCCCGTGGTCCTCTCCTTGGGAGCTAGGACAAATACTCTGCACAGGTCCACACATCACAGAGAAGAGACGAGCCCAGTGATGAGATCGCCCTTCCTGCAAGTATTAAAGCAATAAGTCAGTTGGCTCGAAGATGCTGCATTGTGTGGCTCTGATATTGGTCCTGGGCTCCGATATTCCACGTGAGAACAAGGGCTGAGCTGCGTAATTGAAGCCATATGTTAACCGACGCCCCAGCACACCCGCGCATCCCGCCTCCCAAGTTTCACTGCTCTTCAAAAGCCCCGGATGCGGGTCCAAAGGACGGACACTACTGCAAGTCCAGCAGCAGCAGAGGCTGGGTCGGTGAGCTTCCCTGGGTACCTCACCCCTCTCCACCCGTCTCCCTCCCAGTTCCTTTCTCCTTCTTTCATGAAACGCACAATGGCCTCCTGGTAAGGGAGAATCAAAAATATTTCTGTTCTGAGGGTCAGCGGGATTGTTATGAACCTTAAATTATATCAATCAACCAGAGCCTTGCCTTTAAATCTGAAACAATGCAACACTATGGATTTCAACTAAAATTTCAATTCTCCCTCGAGGAGAGCAGCCTCGCAGCGTTGTTCACAGGACATATGAGCTGCCTCCGGAGGCTGAGCAATTGGCACTTCTGGCTGCTACATGGGCTGATTTTGCTGTATTTTAGTTATTTATTTACTGTCTCACTGGCACACGTACACAGTGACTCCCCCATAAGCTGTAGTGGCGGACACACATGTACATGCATGCATCCACACAGAGATCACCACTACCACCATAATCAACATAATCTACCATCACCACCATCAATAGCACCATCACCACCATCATCACCATCACCATCATCACCATCACCACCACCAACAGCACCCTCACCACCATCATCACCATCACCATCATCACCATCACCACCATCAACAGCACCATCACCACCACCACCAATAGCACCATCACCATCATCACCATCACCACCATCAATAGCACCATCACCTCCACCATCATCACCATCACCACCATCAACAGCACCATCACCACCATCATCACCATCACCACCACCAATAGCATCATCACCACCATCAACAGCACCATCACCACCATCATCACCATCACCACCACCAATAGCACCATCACCACCATCAACGACATCACCACCACAATCACTACCATCACCACCCAGTAGCACCATCACCACCATCGACATCACCACCACCATCACTACCATCACTACCCAGTAGCACCACTCACCACCACAACCAGAAGAGAATGAATATTTCTGAAACTTTTACCATGCACAAAGCATAGAACACGAAGGCTACTCCGTATACCTACATTGTGTTGGAAATAAAGCTAACCAACCCTCAATTTTTATAAATCAGCAAATCAATATAAATGAACAGAACAGTCATACCTATCCCATGTTGTTTAAAACCCAATGGGTTGTTAAAGGCTTCCCATTTACCTTGGAGGAAACAATCCATTAAATTAAAATGTTTTTTTAATTTTATAAAATGGTTCACAATATTTGATTACAGTTAATATTCAAACACCAATCCCAATACCATGACACCTTCCCACCAACAAACTTGGGATGTTTCCATCTCAAGCCCCAATCCCTGTCCCAAAGCACAACCGAAATAATGTATTTTGTATTGTCTGTTATGGAAAACTGTCTTATGATGTGTCATGTGGCCATGAATGTGGCCACGTAGTCCAGGAATATGTTCAGTAGTACATGAGGCTCGGCCCGAGCCTGTGGGGAAGGGCCTTAAGCATGGTGGTGGTTGGGTTCTGGAAGTTTTCGGCTGCCGGGGTTGGGTCCCTTGGGTCAGAAGGACTCTCACCCGCCCCCTCTGAGGCGCCCTGAGTGGAACAGCCTGGTGTGGAGGCCGGTGGCCTGGTTATGGCAGGCATCATGTTCCCCATTAAGTTTCCTAAGTTAGCTCAGAAGTCCCCCCATGGCCCCCCCCCTGCCTCCCTTCCCTTGACATCCTGCCCTCTGCTATTTCCATGCTCTTCACCAACCCCGTGCTCTGCTCTCTGATGCCAGAACTCGCTCTGCCTCCCATCTGCTCTCTCAGGTTCTCAAAATGCCGCCGTGCTTGGCAGGTCATAGTTCATGTACTGTTTCTGCAGGAAGCCCCGCTGCCTCTGAGGGTCCCCTGGATGAGGCCTGTGCTTCCCCCTCCTGGGGCCCCGCAGCCCCTCACTCACCCAGTCCACACGCCACTTCCTGCTTCACATTTCCACTAAGGCCACTGGCCCGCAAGCTCCCGCGGGAAAGAGCCAAGCCCACCGAGTGCCCCCCTATTTCTGTCGGAGTTAGCAGATGTGTGCGTGGAGAGGGATGCTCTTTGCCTTCCCCAGTTTCCCAGGAATTAAAGGGTTCAAAGGTTATGGTTTTAGGGTTAGGGCTTTAGGATTAGTCTCTTGGGTCCAGCCAGGGCCCCGGAACCTGCTTCCCGCACTCATGCGTCAGCTTACACCAGCCACCGGGTGCAAATAGGACATTTCTGCCAAATCAAATGTGCAGAAAATGTCATCCTACCCCCAGCCTAGTGCTGTGGCTTCCAATTATATCCTGTTCCAAGGGATGGTGACAAACATAAGAGAAATGGCCTAGAGGTCGAAGTACTATTACCAAATGCTCAAACGTCCGCTCTCTTCTGCCTCCCATAAGGGTAGTTTGGCCGGTCAGATGAGAACCCCCGGGGTGGGAACTCCCCTGAAGTTTGGGAGAGGCTCACAGTGCCGGCTTCAGGGGCAGAAAGGCGGGCTCAGACACGGGCTGGGTGCCATGGGGAAACGCACTGAACCTTGCTGAAGCACAATCTCTGTGCCCTGCGTGGAGGTACAGTGAAAGCGACAGACAGAACAAGGAAAGCGCTCTGCACTTGGCCATTCACTGGAAGAGTTCTGAATAAATATGCCTGCCAGTGCAAACAGATCTGGAGGGCAGGAAGGAGTTGCCCGGTCAAAGGCCACACCTTTGATCAGGGGCATTAGATCTGCTGGACTCCAAAGTCAGTGCTCCCTCCATACTGCACCGAGGTGACGATGACAGTGGTGATGAATACCTGATGTTCACTGAGTGCCTGCTCACCGTCTTGAGCTCCTTACTGTATTGATCAGTTACTGGGGGGGTAGGGTCCCTGCCAGAAGTCTTCAGGGGCCACTCCCTGGAGTAGCTGCCTGAGGTCCAGTGCTCAGGCCCAGTGACGCTAAGCCAGACTCACCACCAGACTCACCCTGGCAGTGCTTGGGGAGCACCAGGGTTATACCATGCAGTGCTCTGGGGTCAGGCGACATTAGGCATCAACCCCAGGGCCCTGCACAGGCCAGGCAGACACTCCCAGCCTCAGAGGCACCTTTCGTGCCCAGTTACTCACTCTCCATGAGAGTCCAACCAAGTGGATACCTGAGAACGCTTCACAGATGGGGAAACTAAGGCTCCGGTTGGAGAGATTGACAGCGGAGAGGCGCCCCCACCGAGGAAAAGGGAAGTCCTTGCAGTGAGGAGGGTCTCTCAAGCATGACGCCCAGCTCCCCCAGCCCCTCCGGCCCGCTCCTCAGCGGCGTGCTGGCCCCAGGCAGGAGCCATCTGGCTGGGCTGGACCAGTCTCCTGAGCCACACAGGCCCCTGATTTGCATCCGGGGGCTGTGGGCTCGGTCTGCGACATTACACCTTCGTGTCGAGATGCTATTTTCAAGGCAAAGGCTCCGAGACCACATATGTGTGGAGCTGTGGGGGAGTTTGACATTTTAGCGCCGGCGTGGAAATGTTGAGAAGATGCTCGAGTAAGCCTCCAGGAACGGTGCCGTAGCAGCCGAACCAGCGGCTGGCCTCGGAGCCACGACATACGTGACTTCCTCACGCCAGCGACACCGTCCCTGAAGAAACGGCCGTAGGAAGGTGGGTCATGGACACGGAGGGCCGAACCACATCCTGCTGCTGCTTCCTGTCAGCCTGGAGACTTCACAGCAGGCGTGCAAGGCTCCAAGCTGCAATCTCAACGTGGAGTGGGCCGGCCGCTGCTTTCGTGGGGTTAGAAGAACGGGCTGAGAACGGGTGGCTGAGGCCTGCTGTGGGGACCGGCCCGCACTGGGTTCAGTGTGGACTGCTCACAACAGCTCACACGTTGATGAATGCAAGCTCCAGCAGCACCGAGCCCGTCTGTGGCACCAGCCTTGGCTGGCATGTGAGCTTCCAGCTGCCTCTCTAAAGAGCTACACGTGGACCAGACAAGAAGGAAAGGCCAAGGCCCTTTCCTGCCCTTGAAAAGGATCAGAGGGGCTGGAGAGATAGCACAGCGGGTAGGGCGTTTGCCTTGCACACGGCCGACCTGGGTTCAAATCCCAGCATCCCATATGGTCCCCTGAGCACGGCCAGGGGTAATTCCTGAGTTCAGAGCCAGGAGTAACCCCTGTGCATTGCCAGGTGTGACCCAAAAAGCAAAAAAAAAAAAAAAAAGAAAAGAAAAGAAAAAGAAAAGGATCAGAGACTGAGAGCAAACCCGTCGCCGCAGGTCATGGCCACGGGCCTCGTTCCCTCCACTGTCCTTAAAATGTCCGTCCCCAGTTTTGCAGCCTGGGGTAGGCAGGACTGACTTCCTGTGCCTAGCCCTCCTCTCCCCACGCCTCCTGCTGCTCGTGTCTTCAGCCGCAAGGAGCAGCGGAGGGGGCTGGGGGGGGGGGACAGGAGGCCCATTGGGAAGCACCTGGAGACTCAAGCGAAAACACTTGAACATTTTTTTTTCTGGAAAAGGGAGTTGCAGACTGAGTTCAAGGAGGGAGAGATGTGGTTCCTAAGAATGGGCCGATGGAGACAGTGCGGGGCTTACACGGGACAGAGCGACGCTCTTCTCACAGCATGGAGCCAGGATGGGACTCTCCGCTCCTCCCCCCAGGGAAACCCGTGGGTCCCAGTGTGGATATCTCCCAGTGAGCAGCAGTTGGGACAACGGCCCAACTCAGCAGAAGCCAAAGCCAGAAACCCCTTCTGAAGTCACCACTGCGGGACCCGGCCTCTGCAGGGCATGGCTGGACCTCTGGCCGGGATCCACCAGTCAGCCTCGTTTGGGCTCACTCTTCTCACCTGGCAGGGATCGGGGATGTGGGGGACACTTCTCGCGGCAGGTGTGGAGGTGAAGTGCCCTGACAACGGCAAAGAGCTTGTTTGCAGTAAAAACAGTCCAGCCCCAGGAAGCCTTGATTTGACTCAGAGGATGGAGTAGGTCTGGTTCCCACTTACCTCAACAGGACCTGTTGCACAATCATCTACTCTCCACAGTAATCCTGAGTTTCCTTCCTCCCGAGCATACACACAGACGAGTGCAACACACACACACACACACACACACACACACACACACACACACACAGGGGTGGTCCTGATCACATCTCTTTAAAATTTTTTTTTAAATTTTATTGAATCACCATGAGATAGTTACAAGCTTTCATGTTTGGGTTACAATCTCACAATGATCAAACACCCATCCCTCCACCAGTGCACGTTCCCCACTACCAATATATTGGGTATGGCCCCCTTTCCCTCCCTCCCCCTGCCTCCATGGCAGACAATATTCCCCATACTCTCTCTCTACTTTTGGGCATTATGGCTTGCAACACAGACACTGAGAGGTCATCATGCTTGGTCCATTATCTACTTTCGGCATGCATCTCCCATCCCAACTGGTTCCTCTAGCCATCATTTTCTTAGTGACCCCTTCTCTGTTCCATCTGCCTTCTCCCCTCCGCTCAGGAAGCAGGCTTCCACCTACAGATCACATCTTAACTGGACACATAAACCGTTCTGGAATCAGTTGTGCCTGACTCGGAGCTGAGAGCAGCACCCAAGTGCAGCACCTCTAGCCTGGGCTCCTTTCCCTGTGGCCCTGCCACCACCAGTCCCACAGGGAGGTGTCCTGCGAGGAACAAGACCCTTGCCAAGCCAGGCCGGACGTTCCGGCATGAACAAGAGCCCTGTGCTGTCCTAAGCCACTGAAAATGGGCATGTTTGTCACCGCAGCTGAGCCGAGCCCTCTCTGGCTGGCGTCCCTGAGCCTAGACTGTGCTGTGATGCACAAAACACTTTCTTTTCCAGAACACACTTACAGGAGAATTGGAATTTAAGGGTGGACAATGTTTATAGTGAAAGGACACAAACTTTTGTTAACTGCTTTTCTGCCTTTCTTTTTTGTGCCTCTGCCTCTCTTAAATCATACGACCATATGATTTTAATCTT
Organism: Sorex araneus; assembly: GCF_027595985.1. Taxonomy (NCBI): domain Eukaryota; kingdom Metazoa; phylum Chordata; class Mammalia; order Eulipotyphla; family Soricidae; genus Sorex; species Sorex araneus. The sequence continues at coordinate 145,805,081 of NC_073306.1, forward strand.
TCACTGCGTTGATATATTTACTTGTTCATGTAAGTTGAACCATCTTTTCATCCCAGGGATAAATCTTACTCAAGATTTACACAAGATCTTTTTTATTTAATGTGCTCTTTTATTAATTTTGTGTGTGTCTTATCGAGAATACTGGCTTCCACATTTGTCAGGGACACTGAATTGTATATTTCTTTCCTTGTATTGTCCTTATCTGGCTTTGGTGTCAGAGCATCATAAAAATGGCAGCTTCAAAAAAGATGGAAACGCTCGTACTCTTCAATCATTTTGGATTGAAGAGCTGCCACAATTCTGTGTGTGGTCACATACCTATGAAGATATTTATATTTCAAGTCTTGGTCTAATCTTTGTAGGAAGGATGGAATTTGATTACAAATTCAATCTTCTTGCTAATTATTGGTCTATAATGTAAGTTGTATCTTTTTAGAAATTTATACTCTTTTTCTAGGTTATCCAGTCCATTGGGATAGAATTATTTATAACACCCTCTTATGATCTTTTGTATCTCTGCAGTATCCTATGCAATGTCTCCCCTTTCACTTACGGTTTCATTGGTTTCTTCTTTTATGTCTTTCTCAGTCTAGCTAAGACTTCACTTTGGGTCAGCAAGACAGTACAGTGAGTAAATGGTTGCCTTAGAGCAGCCAACCTTAGTTTGCTTCCCAGCACCACATATGGTCCTCGAGCACTGCTGGAAGAATCCCTGAGTAGTAGCAAGTCCTCAGCACCACCAGGGAAAGGGAATCCTCAGCACTCCCTCCTTCCACCAAAAAGAGGGAATTTCTCTCATTTTTACAAAAATTATTATTATTCTCATGTCTATTGAAATACTTCTGCTCTAAACTTCACTACTTGCTTCTGCTAACTTGTGGCTTAGTTTGTTCTTTCTTCTACTAGTGCTCTGATAGATAACTTACTTGGGGTCTTTCATGTTTCTTCCCCTTTCTAATTGTTTTTGGAACCATACCCATGGTGCTCTGGAGTTACTCCAGAAGCAGTGCTCAGGAGTGACTCTGGGAGCTCTCAGAGACACCCTGTGATGCCGGGGATTCAAGCCAGGGTCAACAGGAGCAAGGCAAGTGCCTGAGCCCTGTACTGTATCTCCAGCCATATTTTGATTTTTAATTTAGAAAGTTGTTACTATAAATGTCTTAGAACTACTTTTTCTATACCACATACATTTATACATTTTAGTATATTGTATTTCCATTTCTGTTTCCTTGAAATTTTGGGGGTTTTTTTTGGAGGGGGGAAACTCAGTGGTCTTCAAGGGTGACTCCTGGCTCTATGCTCAAGAGTATAGTGCTTGGGGGACCATGTGGGATGCTAGGGATCGAACCCAGGTCAACATCATGCAAGGCAAGTGTCTTACCCACTGTACTATTGCGCCAACCTAAAACTCAAGATACTTTTTATTTCCTTTTTTATTTACTTTATGAGCCATCTGTTGCTCAGGACAGGGTAATTTATTTATTTATTTATTTATTTATTTATTTATTTATTTATTTATTTATTCTTTTATTGAATCACCATGTGGAAAGTTACAAAGCTTTCAGGTTTAAGTCTCAGTTGTACAATGCTCAAACACCCATCCCTTCACCAGTGCACATATTCCACCACCAAGAATCACAGTAAACCTCCTCCCTTCCCCCCACTTCCCCAGCCCCCCACCCCGCATGTGTAACTGGTAAATTTCACTTTACTTTCACTTTACTTCGATTATATTCAATATTTCAACAAAAAACTCACTATTATTGATTTGGAGTTTCTCCCCCTTAAAGTCGATCTGCTGAAAAGAAAGAATTTGATAATTTGTTTTCCATTGCTGAGAATGAAGAGATATGGGGTCAAGAGGCCGCACTTGCAGCCGCATGGTTTTGGATTTCTGTATTTAAGTATTTTAGTAACTAAGTCCAGAGAAATATCTGTCAGAAATTGTAACATTGTAAGCTTGTACCTCTCAGCTACTTTATATTCCACATATGAGTGCAACCTTTCTATGTCTGCAGGACAGGGTAATTTACTGTCTACTTATTTTAATCTGTTAACTTTCCTTCTGCTGTTGATTTCTAATTTTGTAATACAGTGAATGATAAATATTCTTGATTAGATTTTCATTCTCTAAAATTTATGTTGCTTGGGGGCTACCCTGCAGTGCGTGGGGCTTACTCCTGCCTCTGTGTCCAGGGATCAATCCTGGACGGGCTCAGGGGACCACATGGGGTGTCGGGGATGGAACCCAGGTTGGCCGCGAACAGAGCAAGCGCCCCATCTGCTAGACTCTCGCTCTAGCCCTCGGTTCTCTAACGTGTTGAGGCCTGTTTTGTGGCCGATGACTTGCTCTACTCTGGAGCAAACTCCCAGGAGCCCAAGAAGAGTAGGTGAGCAGGTCTGAAGGACCAGGGGTCATAAGCAACGGCTGCGCCAGCCCCGGGGCTTTGGCACCAAGCTTGGCAGTCCAGGTCTACATAGTTGAGTCTGTGGTACCCAGAGGCCAGAAATGGAGGCGCTGAAACAGGTGGGACGGGCCAGGCCTGTGCAGGTGCCTCAGGCTGTGCAGATCAATCTGCTCCAGGAACTGCCCGGGGGCCCCCGCCGCCCCCCCCCCAGCGCGGGGCCTGCAGGGGGCAGCTTGGCTCCTTCTGCTTGTCCTGCCCAGTCTTTAGGCTGCACTTGGCCCCCATCACCCGCCGCACGCAGAGAGCAGAGGCAGCGCTTCCTTCAGGAGGCCGTGGCTGGGCTCCGTGCTCGCAGGCTTTCTGAGTGCCCCTCGCTCTCAGGTACACAGGCAAGAACGCAGGAGCCTCCCGGAGCACTGCTGCCCTTCTGGGATGGGCGGAACATGTGTCCTCGGTTCCAGCAGACCCAGGACACTTTCTCCTCCCCACTCACTCACACTCAGCTGAAGGAGCTGCTTGGCCTCACAACGCTGAGAAACAGCTGGGTCTTCCTCCAACCAGGGGGTCCGGGACAGCGTGGGTCGGAGGGGGGCTACAGGTCTTTGCCTCTTTCCTTTCCATTCAACAGGCACTTCCTGGTACCAGGGGACTCCGTGTGGCAGCATCAACCCTGGCTGTACCGTGAAAGCCGGGAGGGCTCTGAGTGGCTGTCTGCTCTGTCACAGCCTCCCTGGCTGGGACCCAGCACCCACAGTGTCTGGTGTCTCACCCATGGGGCACAGACGCGTTAGACCACCCAGGACTGTGATCTCTGGGTCAGAGCGATAGGACTGTGGGTAGGGCATTTGCCGTGCATGTGGCCAACCCGAATTTGATCCTATACAGTCCGTTAAAGCACCAGGAATAGTTCCTGAGTGAGAAGCCAGGAGTAACCCTCGAGCATTGCCAGGTGTGGCCCAAAAGGAACAAAACAAAACCCTGTTTGCCACAGCCCTTCCGGCTTCTGCAGCTACATGGCGGAGCCCTGCACTGAGAGAGACCAGAGCACACGATAGCCCATGGCGGCGTGGACGCCAAGGCAGTCTTTCCAGACCTGCCACAGGCAGGACTCTGCCGCGAGGCCCGGAGCTACGATGCCACGTCCCAAAGGCACCACTCTCCCTTCCTGCTCAGCACCTGTTCCCTGTGTGCACCAGGCAGAGAGCCGTGGGGGGGAGCTGGGCGCCAGGACCCCCACGGACACCTCCGCAGGCCTCCTGGCATGTTAGAAATACACAGGACAGTTGCCTTCAGCACGGCCCGGCCAGACCACCAGTGACTCTGAGTGCTTTACAGTGTAAATGTAGGAAATAATGACAAACTCCGGCCTGGGTTGGGAGCCAGGGATTCTGACACGACAGAGGGAGCCGCCAAAGGGGGGGAGGAGCAGACACAGTCACAGCAGGGCCCGAGCAGGCGCACGCTGCAGTGCACCACAAGCTCAGGGGCGCTGAGGCACTTAATGGCACACCTTTAAGTGGAACAACTCGGCATCAGGCCCACCGACAGGTGGTCAAGCTCAGACTCAACAGATGATGCCAAGGGACGCAGTGGGCAGCCGGAGGCTTTGGCTCAACCTGCCCGCCGGGGCCTCTGCTTGTGTTCCAGGGTGGGGGTCCCCCGAGCAGAGCTCAGATGTGCCGCCCCCCTCTGCTGCATCCTGAAAAACTGGGCTGGCGATTCATCAGGACCCACCCCAGCGGAGCTTGGGGGTGTCGAGGGCTGCACCCAGCTATACTCAGCGGACCACTGACTGCCAGGAATCAAACCAAGGCCAGCCGCATGCAGGACACGCGCCTTACCCCCTAAACTAACTCTCCAGCACAGGGACCCTCTGTTCTTACGGTGCTACCACCGCACACCCCATCTTTGTGTTGGGGATGAGGAAGCATCCACCCGGCACCTCCGGAAAAGGTGACTGTCCCCACCAACGCAGAGTGAAACAGCCCCTCTCAGCAGAAGGCAGGAAAGCTGGGCAGGCAGGCAGTGGGTGGGATGTTTGGGGTCAGGAGGGCTCGGCGGGTGGACAGGTATGGGAGGATATTCTGGAAACGGCCCGGCATCCGCAGAGATGGGGACAAGTGTCTGAAACCACCTATGCTGGGGTCTCCGGGGCCCCCACATACTGAGTACAACTGAGCTAGTCTCTTAATGCTGTCACGCCCAGCCAAGCCAGGAGCCCAGAAGTGCAGAGAGCGTTCGCTGGAAGAAGCCAGTGAGATCCCATTATGATGGGCTCCACTGGCGTGGAACGTGCTGGAACTCGGAGAGGTGAAAGCATCTCCGAGGAGCTTATTTATATTGTGAATGAGATGGGAGTCGCTGGTGCAACAGCATGTAGGAGGCTAAGGGGTTTAACTATTCAGGAGTACGTGGTCACATAGCAACAAGGATATGCTAATGGCGAACGCTTAATATATTCATTAAAGTCAGTCCCCATGGGACCGCTCCTGTCTGCACCTTATTAGGCTTTCTCCTTTCTGCATAATGTCGGTGTGCCTGCCTCAGGCTCTTTCTGTACAAATAACCACCTCGCATTCGTAATTTAAATAACCCAAACCCACGGCCCCGACTTTAGCTGGACTTGGAGTTGAGAAGGGCCAGCTAGGTGACCGCTATGATTTATAACGTCTCCTAGAGGGTCTCTGTAAGGCCAGAGCCTCCCAGGAGATCAGCACCCAGATGCAAAAATCTGTTATTGGTGCACCCGAAATCTCATTTCTCCCAGTTCAACCTCAAGGGTGTGGATGGAATGGAAATTGTCAGTTTAGATGGATTTTCCCTTTCACTGCACCTCAGACAAACGTGCTGCACGAGAAAGGGGGAGTGACCTCGGAACAAACGCTGTGCACAACGGGAGTTTCAGACCCCCGACGCTGCAATCTGCCCCTGACCCATCCGCCACACACACACACACACACACACACACACACACACACACACACACACACACACACACCAGGCCACCGAGGTGCTCAATGAGGACTTGGGGTTTGCAGGTGATGCGCCAGCCCCCCCTCCCTGCCTCTGGAAACACCGCCTCTCCCGGGAAGAGAACACCACCATCACCGGACTGTTGGGCTGGAGTGTGGGTCACGCCACTGAGTGGGCCAAGGGCTCTACCCTCACCCCTGACAAATGGACTCCCCAACTCCCCCCAGAGAGCAAGTCCTGCTTGGCCCAGGGCCAGGTTCAACCCCTTCCAGCAGCACCTGAGCCTTGAGAAGCTGAGTGGCCAGACAGAGAATCTCGGCCCCCGCCTTTCTCTGCTCCCACTATTGTCACTGCCTGGGCCTCGAGTCAGGACTCCTCAGGAGCCCGTCTGGCGGAGCGCGACGGCCCCCAGAGCAGCCACACTGCAGCGCTACGGTGATCCTAGGAGCCAACGTCAAAGGGAGTCCGTTGTTCCAGGCACCGGGCCCTGATTTCACTCACCCCTGTGATGTTCTTGCACGGCCTGGACAGGGTGACGGAGACGCAGACACGTGGCCATGCAGTGAGTCCTAAGTCAGAGCTTTACCCCCACTTCATTGCAAGAACAACAAAGGAGGATTTATTCCAGGCAAGACGGTCCTACTGCGGATACATTTAATAGAGTAACTACCCACACATCAAGCCCCAAGAAAATCAATATCTCAGCACCTTGATGGCTCCCAAAATACAGCAGGTAAAATTGAGAGCTTGTTTGGAGGTTCTAGCAGGGGAGCGCAGCTACTTGTATACCCTCCACCGAAGACCGGTCCGTCTCTATTCGGGGAAGGCCGTCCTCTTCGACCGAGCGCGCAGCTTTGGGAGGGACGCACATGGAGTGGTGAGGGAGGAAGGGGACACCCGCCTAGCCAGCCAGATCAGCCGAATCAACCCTGGCGATCAATGGGGTGACAGATGTCGCAGCCAGATCGCCCTCACATCCACAGCAGGTAAAATTGAAACTCAATCCCAAAGATTAAAAATAATCTCGGGAAGCCGAGAATGAAAGAATAAGTCCTTATAATCATCAGTACAAACAGAGATGCTAGGCAAGAGGCGTAACTGCGCACAGTAGCACACGCCCGGCTCCAGCCCCTCCTGCTGGGATCCCACCCTGCAGGTTCTTCACCACCAAGTTCCGGGACCCGGAAATGGCCCCTCCCCTCCGAATGGACATTAAGTTCCCTCCCAACCAAGCAAATGGCCAGGGCTTAAAGGTGGACTGAAGGAGGGAGTGGCTGGGCAAGGTGTCCGCTGCATCCCCTCATCCTCCCCCTACCCCCAGCACATACCAGGATCCACAGATCTGCTCAAAATCCAGTGTGGGGGGCCAGAGAGATAGTCCAGGGGTTAGAGCAGAAGCCTGTCTGCAGCTGATGCCTGCAGAGACCTGAGCACCACAGCCTACCGTGGCCTCCAGGTAAGGCCCAGGAGCCCCCCAGAGCACCTCCAAGCACCTCGTGTACCCCCTACTGGTAATCCCTGGCACCCATGCCCTGCACTGAACTGCCAGCCTGGTGGGCTGGGAATCCCCAGGAGTGGAGCCACGGCCTCTTGATCTAAAAGCAAAGAAAGAGTATGGGGTCAGGGGGGAAGAGGAGGAGGAGAGGGGAGCAAAGGGGAGGGGAGGGGTAGGACGGGAGGGGAGGGGAGGGGTGGGAGGGGAGGGGAGGAGAGAGTGGGGATTCCATAACTCTACCTACCGCTCTGCCACACAGCAAATGAGAGAAGGGGTGAGATGAGAGCAGAGCCTCAGAGGGGGGTGTCGGGGGTCTTCTAGCAGCTTCACCCTGTGCTGGCCCTCAGGACCTCCCGCAGTGAGCTCCCTGCTGGCCACTCCCCCACTCAGTAGTGCCCTCACATGCCTGCTCTGCCCCTGCAGTGCTCCCACACCCTGCCCTACCCCGCCCTACCCCCCAGCACACCCCCCTGCCCTACCCCCTGCAGTGCCCACGCCCACGGCGTCCCAGAGAATCAGGCACCCAGGGACAGGGGTGCCCGGACCCTGGCTCAGCTCAGGAGAACCTCCACCCCCTACACTCCCTCGAGGCTTTCACATGCTTTCCTCGCTTGGTGATGCCATCTCTCAGCGTAACTCTGAAAAAGAAGTGTGTGTGTGTGTGTGTGTGTGTGTGTGTGTGTGTGTGTGTGTCTAAGCCGTGTTTGCAGCCGAGAGAAGAAAGGAATGAAAGAAGAGGGTGGGAAGTACTGACTTGCAGGATGGAGGCTGACCCCAGGGTGCTCGGCCCGACCCCTCTGACCCCTCAGCTGACTCGGGTAGCTGCGGGCACGTGAGGCAGGCCAAGGACAGTGATGCCCCCGCCCCGCCACACCTCTGCTTGCCGCCCTCCGGCTTCACAGGTCTGCTGCTGGGGTGGCCGCGAGCCTGTCCCTGCCAGCCCCGTGTCCATCCATCTCCGTCTCAATGGTGGACGCCCTGAGCTCGGGCAGATGCCTGGGCACGCAGGGGCCAGGGCTTAGAGAGTGAAGGGACACCCGGTGTGTCCCCTTCCTGCTCCGTGCCCCCAGGGTTGTCTTCCCTTCAGCTGGTTCTTCCCCGGCTCGGCCCGACTACTGAAGACCTCCCGTTGCACATCAGGCTCCTCTCCACCAAGGCTGGCGTCTGTCGGGCCCGCAGGAGGGGGCCCTCCCCCAGCGTCCCCTCGGCACGTCACAGACCAGCTGCAGCAAAGCAGGCCGTCCCTTTGCCATGTCGTTCCAACCCTCCTCAGGGTCCCAGGGCGCAGCGTGTGCCCGGCTCTGAGTGGGCAGAGGTGGACAGGAGGGGGGAGGTTCCCAAAGGCTGGTCAAGAGATGTGAATGACGCCTCGCTTCCCAGCCTGAGAGCAGACGGCCCATCCCGAAGAGGCCAGGGGCAGATCCAAGGGAAATGCGGGGCCTCGTCAGAAGGGTGTGGGGGGGGGGAGGCTTAAAAGTGAAAGTCAGATAGGGTGTGTGAGGGCACGGTGCTGGAGGGTCTGCCTGTCCTGCCTGCTTGCTTTGGGGGTGCATGCGTGACTTCTCACCCCCGACCACGCCAGGTGCTGGGATGAGGGCAAAAGCAGACAGGGTCCCTCCAACCCTTCCGTCGCATCTCTGGGGTACGCTGGAGAATCCAGCTGGCTCTGCCCTGTCCAGCAGACTGACCTCGCTCCCTCTCCCCCCTGCACTGAGTCTCCTGTGTGCGTCACTGTGGACTGAGGGCAAACAACCGACTCAGCAGAGCAAACATGGCGCCCCGTGTGGCGTGCGCTGGGTCACACTGGCGGTCCTGCTGGCACACAGGGACGGCACAAGCCCCCGGCTTCTGCTGTGACGGGGCGGGAGAGAAAGGGGAATAAAGAAACGTGCAAGGGCGAGACACGCAGACGGCACACAGCCCAGTGCAGCTGTAAGAGCCCGGGGCAGCTGAGCCCGGGGAAGAGCGGTCTGGGGGCTGCTGTCGGCCCCCTATCCACCTCTCACGGCACAAAGTCAGCGCTCCGGGAGACGCGGGGGTAAGCCCTGAGCACCACCGGGTATGACCCAGGAAGTCCGAATAAAGGAACAGATAAATAATAAAGATGATACATATCAAAATCTGTCCGAGTTCACTTCCCTTCTGGAGCCCCCACCATCCTTATATCCTTTCATTCCATCTATCCACGCACCTCTCACCCTCCCTCCCTCCCTCCCTCCCTCCCTCCCTCCCTCCCTCCCTCCCTCCCTCCCTCCCTCCATCCCTTTCTCTCTCTCTCCCTCTCTTTTCTTCTCTCTCACACACATGCGCGCGCGCGCACACACACACACACACACACACACACGTTCTAGAACGGAAGGACGACGGGACGACGGGTGTGTGGGAGCTGGAGGGGGCCGTGGTGGGGGACTTGGCCGGCACCCCACAGAGCTGGCATGACGGGGGCACCAGCGCTCCAGCCCTCACTGCACCTGGAGAGGCAGAAGGGGCCTGGTCTCTGGATGCCAGGGGGCAGTGCTCAGAGACACCCCCTGGGGTGCCCCCAGAGACCCGCCTTCCCTGTTGGGGTCTGCTGCTTCTCTCGTGAGAATGCTCTCCGTCACCCACAGGCTGGAGACAGGACAGGGGAAGGCGACGGACTGGCACACAACCAACCCAGCCCCTGCGGTTCCCAGAGCTCCACCAGGAGGGACCCCTGAGCCCCCTCAGGTGTGGCCCCACACCAGACAGAAGACCCCTTGCAGGAGGGGGGCGGAGAGTGAGTGGCTGGCCTGAGTCATCTCCGTCCAGGTTCCGGAGAGGTGTCCACAGACCTGACCGGGGGATCGAGCAGAGGGGGCCAGAGAGGGGACAGGGACAGACCAGGAACGGTCTCATCGGTGGGACCTAAGGATCCCTGGCAAGGGAGCGACAACGCGCCGACGGCAACACAACGGGAAAGCTGAGCGACAGTGTTGAGCCTGCGGGGAGAAGCTGGGGTCCCTGGGGGCGGGAGGTGGGTGCCCTGGTGACATGCGTGGTGTCGGAACCACGCGTGTGAAAAACCATTATTAATAGCATGGTAAACCACAGCACTCAAGCAATAGGAGTTTTGTCTTTAAAACAATAAACTCGAGACCAAAGCAGTAGCGCAGCAGGTAAGGCATTTGCCTTGCGTGTATGTGGCCGACCCGGGTTCTACCTCCGGCATCCCATAGGGTCCCCGAGCACCACCAAGAGCAATTCCTGAGTGCAGAGCCAGGACTGAGCCCTGAGCACTGCCGAGGGTGAGACAAAAAGCAAATAATAAAAAATATACGAATAAAAGATTCTGATTACTTTTAAATTTTTGATCAAATTTCCCCCAAAAGGTCCCCTTGTGCGCAGCCCTCAGAGCCCAGCGACCTTCCCCCAGAGAGCAAGGCGCCTGCCGCCGTGTCCCGAGCCCTGCCGGGCCGCCCGCCCCGCGCCACTCACCACAGGTTGACCAGGAAGGGGTGCTCCAGCCCTTGCATGATCTGCAGCTCCCGGAACACGTTGCGCACCTCGTCCCTCTCGATGCACTTCTGCTTGTTCATGTACTTCATGGCGTACATCTTCTTGGTGTCGCGCTTCTGCACGATGCACACCTGGGGCAGCATGCGAGAGTCAGGGTGTGCCCGGCGCCAGCCCGCCCCACAGGACCCCGCCCGGGCCCCAGAGCCAGCAGGGTGGGCAGAGCCATCCGTCCATCTGTCCATCCCACCTGGGGGCTGCAGCCTCACCCCACCCCAGCGTGTCTCTCCCGAAATATGGCCGGCCCCTGGCCCTCCCGGGTACCCGCCTCAGTCTGCACAGCAGGGGCTGTGGGTGGCCGCTGCCCCCTCGGCTTGGGGGCTCTGGCCCTGGGCCCCGCAGAGGGGAGACAGGCACCAGCCGCCCCTCAAGCCCCCGCTGAAACGCTCCCCGTGCTCCTGCAGAACCAAGGTCCGTGCACGGCCCCGCCCAGCTGTCCTGAGCGAGAGGGACCAGGCAGGGCTGGAGCTGGGCACCGCCCAGGGGACCCTCGGGAGGCCCCCTGGCTCAGGTGCCCCCAGGATGGCACCTACACAGCTGCCCTCCGCTCTCGCGCTCCCCGCGCCCGCAGGCTGCCCGCCGGGGGGCCTCCTTGGGGACCCCAAGTAAGGGATGGGGGTGCCCGGACACTCCGGGCGCTGCTGAGGGCACGGACAGGGCTCGCGTGCAGGTCCCGGTGACTGACCCCCGACGACACCCTCCCCCTCCCAGGTTAAGTCCTCAGCGGTGCTGCTGGGCCCGACGCTGTTCCTGCACCACACGGCAGTCTTGAGCACTGTGGGGAGCAGCCCCGGGGACCCCCGCTCCCACAAACCATAAAAATAGAGGCCCAGAGTGGAATCGCTGGCTCATGAGGCGTTTCCACTTTTGTGTCATGCTTGGCCACACGCAGCAGTGAGCAGAAATCACTCGTGGCAGTGCCCAGTGTCCACAGCCACCTCCTGGCCCTTCTGCTCCACTCCAGGGAAACTTCATGCCGCCCTCACAGGCCTCCCCGGTCACCAGGTGTGAGGGGACACAGGCCACCAGGAGTGAGAGCACACAGGGTCCCCTCTCAGCCCAGGACACTCCAGGGCACCTCCATCTGTCCCCACCTTTCCCGAGGGCGCCCACCGCCCCTCCACGCCTGCTCTCAAACCCACCCGCACCCGGGACTCCCAGCCCCTCTCTGGCTGCTGGGCCCATCGGCCCAGCCCCGCCCCCCCAGACTGCAGCACCAGCACCCCCTGTCCTGGGCTTGCCCCCTGCGGCAGGCACCCCCCAAGTGCTGCTGGCATTCCCACGCCTGGGCGCAGATGAGGTGCCCTCAGGAGGGGGACTGACCCTGGCACAGGGAAGGCACCTCAGGACTGTGAGCGCACGGCAGGTTCTAGAAGGAAACTGGGCTCCCCGCACTGGCAGGCGGCTGCACCCAGGTCCCAGCTAACGGGGAAGAATGGGGTCCCCACAGATCCGAAGGCCCCGGTGGGGGCAGCTCAGACTAATGAGGCAGAGAAGGAACGAGGGCCGAGAACGCCCGATTAACACTCCGCATTAGTCTGATCCAATTAGGAACCGGAGGGACATCCTTCATCACGCCCGCAGGGACCCCCGGGCGGCTGCGGGGACTCCGCACAGGGTCAGACTCCTCCCACCATGGCCCCTCGCTGGGCTGTCCCCTGAACAGGACAGTTCTCAGGTCTTTGAAAACAGAATCCAGGCAAGCAAACATGTGCCCAGGGAAGAGTGAAACCGACTACAGGGAAGGCAGAAACAGGCCCAGGAGAGGAGAGTCCAACAGCTCGGGCCTGACTGTTGGGGGCTACACGGGCGGGGGAGCAGGAGAGTGCGGGGCCGGCACTGTGGGGCCCCTGCCGCGTCCTCGGGCTGCTGGGCCAAGGCTCTCACGTCCGTGCTGGCTCCCGAGAGAGGGGCCAGGGCGAGGGTGGCCCTCTCCCCACGCCTGCAGGCCCGAGAGGCCACCTCAAGCGGGGCCGTCCCTGCGTGTCCGTCTGTCTCATCCTCTGTGGTGACCCCGCTGCACGAGGTCGAAGGTGCTGACGTGACTGGCTTTCGGCAGCCGAAACCCCCGCGTGCCCGCATGTGGGCGGGGGTCCCAGGGAGAGGAGAAGGCCCCAGGGAGAGAGCCGGGGGCTCCAGGCCAGCTCCACGCGCCCGGGGCGGTTCTGCGGGGGGGGCCCAGCAGGGTATGAGGACAGGCAGGCGGGAATCTCTGCTGGAAAGTTCCAGCCTGCCTGAGTGTTCCCTCCACCCAGAGCCCGGCCCGTGGGCACGCCAACACGCCCGCCGCGGGGAGGGGAGCGGCCTTGAAGGCTGTCAGAAGCCAGTGCTGCCTCTCCCGGTCAGCTCTGGGTCGCTCCACTCCGTCCCGGGACGGCGGCGGGCGGGAGCGCAGATGCCCGAGGCGGGCGGGAGACTCTTCACAGGAGCGGCTGATCGCCCCCATTCTTCACCCAGGACAGTGGGGTCCCTCCCCCAGGAAGGCCATCCACTCAACAGCCCCCTGCAGCAAGAGGTGGCCAACGAGACGATATTAGTCTTCTGGAAGCTTCTAGGAAAGGCCTGGCTTCCCAGACAACTTTATCCCTCAGGAAAAGGTCTTGTCCTTCCTTCCCTGGCTGCGCCACGGCCGCTCAGTGGTCAGAGACATGACCAAGGCCCTGCGAGGTGCTGACCATCAGGCTTCACTGCCTTTGAAGACGGGGTCTGTAAGGAGGGGCCAAGGCATAAGAGGGGCGCTAAAGCCCGGAGCCATCGACAGAGCGGAAGGCGCTGGCCTTGTAGGCAGCCGACCCAGGTTTGGTCCCCGGCATCCCATCTGGTCCCCCAAACCCACCAGGAGTGTTCCCTGAGCACAGAGCCAGGAGTCAGCCCTGAGCACAGCCAGGTGTGCCCCCAAACCAAAGGAACAAATAAAAATGAAAGGGGGTCCCTAGGGAGTTCCAGCTGGCACTGTCTTATGGGGAGGGGACACTCGGAGCCAAGGCACAGACGACGCTGGGCGTCTGGGAGCCCAGCCCTGCCGGGGCCGGGCACAGCCTTGGGAGCTCCTTAGAGTCTCGCCTGTGGATGTTCGGCAAACAGTCAGCCACGAATGAGCGCAGGAAAGAAACAGAGGACGGAGAGTGGCGCGGGGAGCTGGGAAGCAAGTCCGGGGGGGTGGCGGGGCTGGACAGCCCCTGGACTCCCGCCCTCCGTAGCCGCCCCCTGCAGCTCAGGGAGGCCAGGTGAAGGCCCACGTAGGCCGGCCCAGCGCCCCCAACCGGGACAGCTGGGGACGTGTCCCACGGCGGACAGCACGGGCGTCTCCGGTGCGCAAGGGACGGCCCCCATGGCCGGGCCTCTGCAGACCAGTGAGAGGGGTGAGGGCCGCAGGATCTGCCCCCAGGCAGAGTCAGCCCAGTGCCGGGCCTGTGTTTCCTCAGGCGTGGCACCACGAGGGAAGCGTGCCAGGGGCTGCCAGTGCCTCCACAGTCGGGCTCATGGGAAATGCAGAAGCGGCATCGTGGCTGAGAACTGTGGGCACGGGTGGGTCTTACAGTGCACGCTGCCATCTCCACCCTGGCAGATTTCAGGAGCCAAACGCTTGAACCACGATCTTCAAAGTGAGCGAACTGTATTTTGCTGAAGAGCCCTGCAGGTGGGCAGACACAGTGCCAGTGGGCATCTTCCATGGCTATGACCACTGACCCCACAACAGACAGTCCCTGACGCAGGACCTTTGCACATGCTGCCTCTCTGGTCTGGAATGTTCTTTCCCTCAGAGCTGTGCTGGTCTCTCTCCTTCTTAGTGAGAGAGTATTTCCTTCTCAAAGGGAAGTTCTCTGTGTTCCAGGGGGACTGTCCTACGTGCCTGGTCACGACTTGGACAATTTCTGAAGATGAGCCGTCATTGCTGAGATGGCTGTGCCGGTGCTGGTGTGACCGTCTCTTCATGACACAGTCAGCCTCGTGGCACCCCCACAGAGCCCGTGCCGGTGCCTGAAGTGATGAGGAATAAAGCCACGGCCTGGACTCCGGCGTCCCACTCAAAGCCCAGGTGTCACCCCACCTGATGGGCCAGCAAGTTACGACCCCAACGATCCCACACGCTTAAGGGGAAAAGAAGAGAACCTGGACAAGTCACAGTCTCTACGAGGCAAACTTACAAACTGTAGCTATAGCCAGATCACTGCACTCCAGGACAGAGCCGCTGTTGTCTGGGTGCGAATTAGTTAGTTACTCTCTATCCGTCTCTCCTGTCTCTCCTCCCACGCTGGGCTCGTGCAGAGCTGGGAGCTGGAAGGAGACGGATAATATGCCTGGGTGTGAAGTGATGGGCGCTGCTTAATAAGCCGGTGTGGGGTCTGGATTGATCATTTGTGCAGCTCCTGCTCAGTTTCATCCAGAATCTTCCTTTGAGGGACATAAAGAGCTATTATCAGATAACTCTGGGCCGCTTTCGGCTGGTTTATGTGCAGCAGGCCTCGGGCTGGTCTGTGAATGTTAATTAAGTCCGTTTATTTTGCTTCTGCCCCAGGGCCCTTTAAGCAGAGGGAACACCTGCTGACCCAGGCGCGACAGCTGGGCAAGTTTCTCAGGAACTCCCCCAGGCGCCTCCCCCTCCTTCGGAAGTCAGGGAGCCCTGCTGACTGCAAAGGGGACGCGTCCGCCTGCCCTGCTGGCACCCACAGGAAGAAGATCCGAGTCGACTGTGCGGGGGCGTGGGGGGGGGAGAGGGCCTGGGGTCCCCTCGGGTGCGGCCGGCCCTCCCCACCAGCCAGCCTGTGCATGCAGCAGGGGCGCCTCCACTTCTGTGTATCTACCTGCACCGTACTGATTGATGCACCCTCTAAAGAACATGCATGCTACATGCATCGTGTGTGTGCACACAGGTGGTACAATGTTTGGGGAGGGGTGTATGTACACCTGTCTTATATACCGTGTGGAAGAGACGTCCGTGTAGACTGTCTGCTGGGCATGCAGGTAAACGCGTATACACACCTGTGTATGCACTCAGTGGCTGCTTTAAAGCTGTGTCCATCTGTGTCCGCGTGTGTGCATTAAGGTATGGACAGATGCTCCTGTTTACTGAGCGTGTGTATGCAGAGACCTAGCGCTCAGCCAGCCAGCACCTGCACTGGTGCATGTACCTACATGTGTCTCAGTGCATGTGCAATGACATGTGTGTCTATGTCCATATTCCCACTGAGTGCATATGTGGAATAATAAATGCGTATGGACTCTGCTGTGCATGCAATAATAACACACGTGTATGCTTCTCTGTGTATGAGATGAATAAATGTGCATAAGGTACATACAGTGAGTGTGTACATGTATTCATGTATATATATACTTCTTGCAGAGTGCATGCACAAATAAATTACATATATGGGGACTAAAGCAATAGTACAACAGGTAGGGCGCTTGTCTTGCATGTGGTTGATGTGGGTTCAATCTCTGGCACCACATAGGGTCCCCCAAGCCCCACCAGGAGTGATCCCTGAGAGCAGAGCCAGGAGTAAACCCCAAACACCACAAGGTATGGCTCAAAAAGAAAAGAAATCGTTCATACATGCTGTTCAGTAAGGATGCACATGTATCCATAAATGTATATATGCAGCTCAGAGTGTGTCTGAGCACAAAACAACATGTATATATGCTGATCAGGGTATACTGAATTAATATGCTGCTCAGGGCATACTGAATTAATATATGCTGCACACACATGCTTTTCAGCGATACATGCATTAATAAATGCACCTGCATGCTTCCCTACAAAATGAGCATGGATAAATGTGTGCGTAACACTCCAGCAAGTGTGCCCCGGCATTAATGTATATTCTACATAGTGAGTGCATGCTACATGAATAAATGTGCATAGATACCTCCCCGTGTGTACATGCACTTATGGACATATATTCCATTAGTGAGTGTGCATATAATTGTTTACATATAGACTGTCCAAAATGTGTACAAGCATCATAAACTGTACATGTTTCTCAGTGAGTGCAACATACATTAAAAATGCATATCTGTGCTGCCCGGAGTGCATGCACACGTTAAAGGCATGCACTCTGCTTAGTGTTTAGCGTGTGCATAATAAGCAGCTACACATTCCATGCCGCTGAGAAGTGTGTTTCTGAATCTCGTGCTGCCCGCATTGGTGAATGTATGCATATATGCACAGTTCCGTGAGTGCCACGTGAACATGTACCTATGTGTGCTCAGTGTGTGTGTGCAGCAGTAAACGTGTGCATATGTGTGTGCTTGTGTACCATACATCAGCATTTCTGAAGCTCTGCCACACGCCTAGCACTGGCCCTGGAGCTGACGGAGCCTCAGCGGAGTGAGATGTGGGACCCTCGGTGTGGTGGCAGAGGCTGACGCACCCCCAGCGAGAAGTGCCGTGAGACGGAGCGGAGAGACCACGCTGTGCAGTGACGGTGCGTCCAGGGCTCTCGGACAAGCAAGGCTGCAAATGTGCCGCACTGCGAGCAGAGTGGCTGTCAGGCTGACTGCAGAATGCCCAGGGGTCAGCGTGGCCGGACCCTCTTCCTGCCCAGGCCCCCTCGCCCCTGTGGCTTGCTTCAGCCCGGGGTGAGAGCGGGGAAGCCGGCCGGTGGAAGGGGCTGAGTAGTGGAGCGTCTGCCTCGGTGGAGCGTGAGGCCACGACCTCCCTCACCCGTCCCTGCCCCCACAAACACCGTGTGTGACCCTGGGTCACTGCCACTGCCCAGGACCACAATCTATTGAACGGCCCCCAGATGTCACAGCAACAACAGCAAAGGGAAGAGGAAAATCCAAACCTGTCAGCTCCGAGAACCTTCCGTGGCCTAGAGCCGAGCTGCCCCTCAGGTCCCACCTGGGGTGAGCACGAGCGCCCTGGGCGCAGGGCTACCTCCATGGCCCCTGGTCTCCGTCCTCGTGGCCCAGCTGGGCAGTGTCTGGCAAGCTTGACTCGTACCAAGTTTCTTCTCTCCTTAGCGCCTTCCAGAACCCGGGCGCAGAATGCTGTGGGAGGCAGGCCAGGAGCCCAGGAGCAAGAGCGGGTGGCAACGCCCCTTCTATACGCCCCTGAGCCCTGTTCCTGGGTGTCCCCCACCCCACGGGCCCCATCTCCTGCCCTGAGGCAGCCACTCTTTCTGGGCTCCTTCCCCCCTTCTGCAGTCCCACCTCCCCCACCAACGCTGGTGGCCACCAGCTACTTGGGCCAGTCCTCTTAGTGGACGTGACCTCGTGCAGAGACCAGGGAGGCAGGGCGAGCATCTCTGGCCACTCCTGGGCCCACAAGTGGACTGGACGAAGTAGGTCAGGCCAATGCCCACCTTGGCGCGTGAGTGGAGGCCAAATTCACAGTCCCGTGCCCACGTGGAGGGAGAGGAGAGGCCCCCTCCCCGGGAAGGGGCACGCTGTGACGGCGCCTGGGCCTGAGGAGCTTGCGAGGCTCCATCCACAGGGTGTCCTGTTCCCTCTGTCCCCAGAGGGAGTGACAGAGGCTCAGCACAGCTCATTTCCTTTTTGAGGAACCCACGACTAACATCAGAGCCCGCCTGATTCCCACATCTGAGGCGTTTTCCCTGGATCCGAGGAAATCCATCTGCCGTGCCTCCCCGCCTAAGGGCTCACCATGAAAGGGTTTGGGGCACTGCAGAGACCCTCGCGGAGAGCCGGGAGACCGCGCCCCGCGCCCACCGCTGTGCGGGCGAGCACCACTTGGCCCGCGCCAGAGTGAAATGCGATTGCCGTGAGCTCACATCTGCTCCGGCCTGATAACTGAGGCCATTGTCATCGCTTAGCAGTGAAATGTCTTTCTTGAAAAGCTTCAATAAATGCCAGATACTGAGCCCAGCAAAGGCAGAAAGCAAAGTCAAAGCAGCCATTTGATATTAGGAAGATGGTTTTCTTCCTCCAAATCGAGCCTGTGTCCAGCTGCGAGGAGACTTCACACCCTTTGCTGAAGAGGCAGTGGTCAGCTGCCGCTTTGACCAGAACACGGCAGGCCTCTCTGGCCTGGGAGTAAACTAACTCCTTCTGAGTATCGGATGCTTGTGTATATTCTGCGCCCATCTGAGTCTGCGTGTCATCCAAAAGAGCCCCAGTTTGGGGAACAGGACAATAATGCAGTGGGGAAGGCACTTGCCTTGCATGTGACCGCCCCCGGCTCAACCTCTGGCACCACACAGGGTCCCCCCAAGCCCTTCCAGGAGTGATCCCTGAGCGTAGAGCCAGGACCAAGCCCCGAGCATCACCAAGAGCATCAGACTCCAAAACAAAAATGACTCCAATTCAAAAATGACTCAAAAATAAAATATCTAAGAAATCTGCATAGTTCAGAATACCCAGGTTTCGGAACACTGTGGTCTTGTTCCACCTGTTCTCAGGGCTACGGGATCTGAGTTCCAACTCAGCAGCCACACTGCACCGAGGTGTAGTCAGCAAAGGGAAGAGAAGGCTGTCGACAGGACTGATATGCAAATTCAAACACGTGTGACCATGTGCTCAGAGAGCTGGTCATGAGCCACGAGTGGCGAAAAGAGCTCAGAGCCTAAACTGCCTGGGAAAGGGTAAAAGTGGAATACTTCGAATGTGGTACTGTTAAAAGACAGATTAAAAATTAGATGCCTGATTTCCTTGCATCGACCATGAAATGCATGGAATTAGGATGAGAAACAGAAGGTAAAGATGTGACTATTTCCAAGTGCTTTGCTGTTAAGTCCCACTGCTGTGCGTGAGACATCAGCAAGTTTCCCCAATTCTCCAGGCCACAAGACTCCCCTTCTGAGAGATCCAGAGAAAATCTCATCTAAGATCTCAAATCTCCAGCTGACCCTAAAGATCACACGTCAGGACAGTGTCCACAGTCCAGTGAAGAGAAAAAATGGAGTGAAACTTGTTTTCCTGCCCAAGGCATAATGCACAACACAAATCCAGCCCAGCTCCTCACCTGTTTAAATTTTTTTCCAAATAAATATAATCTAAGATTCCCTCAGCTTAATGTTCCCAGCATCTAGGATGCAATCCCAAACTACCCAATAGACAAAGATTCAGGAAAATGTAACTGAGTTCCAGTGGAGGCAAACCCTAAGAAGACCCAGAGATTGGAATTAACACAACAGACTTTAAAACAGTCACTATGACTGCAATACGTCAACGGCAACGTGGTCAAAATGAGTGGAAATATGAGAATCTAAGCAAGGAAAGGGGAACTTAAATTCAACTCAAGAATTTCAACCTGAGCACAGCCTATTCAAACTTTGAAGATCAAGACAAAAGGAAAATCTTGAATGGAGAGAAATGAAAGCGCCACCACACACTAGAGGGTGATGCTAGCTTGGTGACTCTCCACCAGAAACTATGGTGGTGGCATGACGATGGCAGGAAGGCTTGAGCGGTGAATCCACCAACTGTTCTGAAATATTGATTTGTTTATTTAATTATCTAAATGTATTCATTATATTTTAAAAATTAATTTCAAAAAAATAATTGTAAAATTATTTAAATGACTTATTTAAATAATTTTATTATTTACCAAATAATTAAATATTTATTTGTTGTGAAAATAATGCATTTCAGAGCAAATAAAATTGAAGCAAGCCATGCAAGCAGATTGGGAAGAGCCCCTGTGGTAAAGAATTTCTGGGAATAATAAAACTAACAGCCCCAAGACTGCAAAAACAACAACAACAATAACAACACTCCTTGTGAGCAGAGGAACGGAGGCCTGAGGAGGCCTCCACCTGGCTCCAGCTCGGACCGAGAAGGCTGGCGCCCCCCAGAGAGAAGCTCCAGCGGGAACAGAGGCCAGGAAAGGAATTCCAAAGATCATTAACTGCTCCCAAGTCCACCCCGTGGCGATCGCCCTAGCAACAGACTCCTTTTACCTGGGTGGAAAGCCCCGCGTGGGGCAGCTTGGGAGAGACCCCACTGAGGCCAAGTTGAACAAAGGAATCAGGAGCACGTGCTGCCCAGCCCATATGCTGCTGCGCCCAAGTGCTGTGGCCGAGTCCATGTGGTGCCTGAGAACATGTGTCGCATGTCCCCTCTCGAGATGTGCACTGTCATGCTTTCACACAGGATGCAGGGGTGAGTGCAGGGCTCCCTCTCCACTCTGGAGAAGCCCACGCGTTGTCTCTCTCTCTCTCTCTCTCTCTCTCTCTCTCGCTCTCTCTCTCTCTCTCTCTCTCTCTCTGCCTCTGTCTCTCTGTCTCTCTGTCCCTCTGTCCCTCTGTCTCTTTCTCTCCCACCTCAAAAAAAAAACCTTACACAAAATCTGTTTTACGTCCCTGCTCAACTTCCCCTGAAATTCATTCCTGTGAGGGAAAGGTGGGACCTGGCATACTAGGGCTGACTTTCCTTTTCAGCAGAGAGCAAGGCTCAGAGTCCTGGATGTCCCTAGACGTTCCTGGGGCAGAGGTGCATAGGGAGAAAGTGGCAGATCCCCTTCTCGAGGCTGCCATCTCCCCTCTTCACCTAAATTCCCTGGGATGCCACCAGAACCAAAATGAGGAAAGTGTATAGACAGGGAAGTGGTGCTAATTCTCGGCCTGCACAGAAACGAGGCCAGGCTGGACCGCAGGTGTTCGTGAGACAGACATAAACACCAAGGACATTTCCCTCATAATGTTTTAAAAGTCAAAAATGTAATACAGATTTTATATAAATGTCATATATATTTAATAACACATATCCTGAAAATGTATTCTACATATATATCAAAGCCAAAATATAATATTGATCTGGGTATTTATAATATGATTATCATACGGTTGACAACTGTAGTCCAAAGACTGACGGGGTGGGGAATGGACATGTACAGTTGCCTTGCATTTTTTCACACTTAAATGAAGTTTAAATACAAAGTGAAGTATAATCTGTGAACTTCAAGCAGACTGTTAATAAATTAAGGAGATGTATGCCTATGTATTATAATACCTAGGGAAAGACTTTAAAAACAAAATACAATGAAGTATAACTATGCAGTAAAAAGGTAAATGGGCATAATAAATATTCACTGATTCCAAAGCAATACAGAAGCAGAGAAATAAAAGAACATTTGTGAGAGAGAAATTGAGGAAGAGAGAGAGACCTAGATAAATTTGTACCAAAATTACATTTATTGTGAGTGAATTACATATGCCACTAAAATTAGGAGACTAGGCTTTAAAATGAGTAAACTCTCAGGAGATTTTTTTTGTTAAATATAAAAACAGAGGGGCAGGAGTGATAGGACAATGAGTGCTGGCTTGCCTTGCACACAGTTGACCCTGGTTTCATGATTCCCAGTACCCCAAAAGATCCCATGAGCACTGCTAGGAGTATATTCCTGAGTGCAGAGCTAGGAGTGACCCCCGAGAAACTCTGGGTTTGACCTAAAATCTCTCTCTCCCTCTCTCTCTCTCCCTACCTCTCTCTCTTTCCCTCTCATTCTCTCCCCCTCTTTCTTATGCATATATAGTGAATATGTATCTATAATAAATGTAAATGGTTGGGAAAGTATATGTGAGTGAAAAATAAACAGAGGGAAAAAGAAAATAGTTTCATCAGAAACTATTTCACCATGATAATAGGAGCCACCCATTATAAGAATATAGCAATCGTAAGTGAAACTTATACCAAATAATAAGAACATCAAAGCACAGAAAGCAAAACTGACATAAATGAAAGAAAAAACAAAAACAAAACTCCACAGGCAATATCAGAGAATTGGCACAACAGTCCCTCAAATGGATAGAAATGACTAGATTTTTTTTTTCATTAGTGAATCACCATGAGGTACGCTTACATATTTGCAAACTTCCGTGTTTGTGTTTCAGTCATACAATGATCGAGCACCCATCCCTCCACCAGTGCCCATTCTCTACCACCAACGTTCCCAGTATCCCTCCTACTCCCCCATCATATCCCCCCACACCCCACCTCTGTGGCAGGGCATTCTCTTTTGTTCTCTTTCTCTTTTTGGGTGTTGTGGTTGGCAATAGAGGTATTCAGTGGCCATCGTATTTGGTCTATAGTCTACTTTTGGCACGTATCTCCCAATCAGAGCGGGTCCTCCCAACACCCTTTACTTGGTGTTCCCTTCTCTATCTGAGCTGCCTTTGCCCCCAGCATGTGAGGCCAGCTTCGAAGGCATGGGGCAAAACTCCTGGTCCTTATCTCTACTATGGTTGGGTGTTAGTTGCCCTATCCTGTTACTTTACATTCCACAGATGAGTGCAATCTTTTTATGTCTGTCCCTCTCTTTCTGACTCATTTCACTTAACATGAAACTGTCCATGTTGATCCACCTATATGCAAATTTCATGACTTCATCTTTTCTAACAGCTGCATAGTATCCCATTGTGTAAATGTACTAAAGTTTCTTTTTTTATTGATTCACCATGAGATATAGTTACAAGCTTTCATGTTTGAGTTACAATCACACAATGATCAAACATCCATCCCTCCACCAATGCACATTCCCCACCACCAACATCCCCAGTATACCCCCCCTTTCCCACCCTCCCATTGCCTCCATGGCAGACAATATTCCCCATACTCTCTCTACTTTGATGTACCAAAGTTTCTTTAACCAGTCATCTGTTCTTGGGCACTCAGATTTTTTCCAAATTTTGGTTACAGTGCAGCAATGAACATACAAGTGCAGATGTCATTTCTATTATAATGTTTTTGCATCTCTGGGATATATTCCCAGAAGTGGTATTGATAGGAAAAATGGGAGTTCAATTTCTAATTTTTTGAGAATTATCATACTATTTTCCAAAAGGGCTGAACCAGGTGACATTCCCACCAGCAGTGAAGGAGAGTCCCTTTCTCCCCACATCCACGCCAACACTGGTTGCTTTTGTTCTTTTGCATGTGGGCCAGTCGCTAGGGCATGAGATGATATCTCGTTGTTGTTTTGATCTCCATCTTCCTGATGATTAGTGATGAAGAACATTTTTTTCTCGTGCCTTTTGGTCATTCCGATTTCTTCTTTGAGAAAGTTTCTGTTCACTTCATTGCCCCACTTTCTGATGGGGTTGGATGCTTTCTTCTTGTAGAGTTCAACCAGTACCTTTTATATCCAATTCAACCCCGTATTAAATGGGTAGCACTGTAGCACTGTCATCCCAATGTTCATTGATTTGCTCAAGCAGGCACCACTAACAACTCCATTGTGAGACTTGTTGTTACTGTTTTTGGCATATCAAATACGCCATGGGTAGCTTGCCAGGCTCTGCCATGTGGGCAGGATACTCTTGGTAACTTCCCAGGCTCTCCTGAGGGATGAAGGAATTGAACCCAGGTCGGCAGTGTACAAGGCAAATGCCCTACCCTCTGTGCTATCGCTCCAGTCAGGTGGGTATTGGGTGAATATCTTTTCCCATTCTGTAGACTGTCTTTGTATTTGGTCACTGTATCTTCTGAGGTGCAGAAGCTTCTGTTTAAGATAGTCCCATTTTTTAAATCTCTGTTTCCACTTGCTTGGTCAGTGGAGTGTCATCTCGAAAGATTTCTTTAGCTTCAGTGTCAAGGTTTGCCAACATTGTCTTCAATGTACCTTATGGACTCTGTTCTGATGTTGAGGTCTTTAATCCATTTTGATCTGACTTTTGTACATGGTGCTAGGTAGAGATCTGAGCTCATTTTTTTGCATGTAGCTGTCCAGTTTTGCCAGCATCATTTGTTAAAGAGGTTTTCCTTGCTCACTTCACATTTCTTGCTCTCTTATCAAAGATTAGATTATCATATATTTGAGGTTGTGTGTAAGGATATTCGACCCTGTTCCATTGATCTTCAGTTCTGCCTTTGTTCTAGTACCATGCTGGTTTAATTATTACCGCTTTCTAGTAGAGTTTGAGGTTGGGGAAGCTGATGCCTCCTATCTTCTTTTTCCCACGAATTGCTTTAGCTACTCATGGGGGCTTATTGCTCCATATGAATTTCAGGAGTGTTTGCTCCATTTCTTTGGAGAATGTCATGGGTATCCTTATAGGGATCGCATTGAATCTGTACAATGCTTTGGGGAGTTTTGCCATTTTGACAATATTAATTCTCCCTATCCATGAGCAGGGGATATCTTTCCATTTCCTTGTGTTCTCTTTTATTTCATGAAGTAGCATTTTGTAATTATCTTTGTACAAGTCCTTTACCTCCTTAGTTAAGCTGATGCCAAGGTACTTGATTTTCTGAGGCACGATTGTGAACGGAATTGCTTTATTCATGTCACTTTCTTCTTTCTCATTATTTGCGTATAGGAAACCATGAACTTTTGCGTATTGATTTTATAGCCTGATACTTTACTATACCAGTCTATTGTTTCTAGGAGTTTCTTGGTAGAGGCTTTAGGGTTCTCTAAATATAGTATATCATCTGCAAATAGTGAGAGCTTGATTTCTTCCTTCCCTACCTGAATGTTCTTAATATCATTTTCTTGCTAATTGCTATTGAGAGTACTTCCAGTACTATATTGAACAGAAGTGGAGAGAGTGGGCATGCTTGTCTTGTCCCTGATCTTAGAGGGAAGGTTCTTAGTTTTTCCTCATTGAGGATAATGCTAGCATAGGCTTGTGGTAGATGGCTTTGACTGTCTTGAGGAAAGTCCCTTCTATACCCATTTTGGTGAGAGTTTTCATCATAAATGGGTGCTGGATCTTGTCAAATGCTTTCTCTGCATCTATTTATATGATTATATGGTTTTTATCTTTTCTTTTGTTGACATGATAGATTATGTTGATTGACTTCATCTTGGGAGTCTACATTGGTTGACTGACTGCAACTTGGGAGCCCAGGTGAGAAATGTACTGTATTGAAAAAATCACTAGTCCATGAGGTCACTGGGGGCAGCCCAGGTGACCCTAAAGTTTGGATGGTCATCGTGTGTTCATCTCATTCTCTACACTCAGCCTCCCACAGACAGGGATATAGGACCAGGTGAGGCAGGATTCCACATGAACATAGATGTAGAACACTCTAATAAGATAATAGCAAATAAAACTCAACCACATGTAATTGAGTAAGATATCAAATCCATGTGGGATTATCTCAGAAATGGCAGGCTGATTTAAAACTTGATAATCAATCAATGCAAGTTACTATAGTAACAAAAGTACTGAACAAAATGATCATTTCAATAGACACAGAAAGGCGTTTGTTATCATTCAGCATGCAAACTGACAAACACCTCCAGAAAGTAGGTAAAAAAAGAAACAGTTCCATCTGATAAAGGGCCTCCCTGATAAGCCTGATGAGGCTGAAATACTGAATACTCTAGCACACCCTAATCCTGACTTAGACAAACAATGCCAATTTTTTTTTTTTTTTGAAGTAAATAGATTTTATTCAGAAGTTTCTGAGGGAGGAAGGAAGGGATAAGTGGGAGAGAGAATAGTAATAACGCGCTCAAGAGAGAGCTCGGGCTTCTCCAAAGGTGGAGGAAGTTTTACACACATCCTAGCACTGGACACAAAAGCATGAAAGTACACATCTCAAGGGGGGAGATGCGGGCAACACATGTGCTCGGGCACCACATGTGCTCGGCCACATGGGCACAAGCAGCACATGGGCTCAGGCAGCATATGCGCCAACAATGCCAATTTTTCTATGAAAATCCAAAGACCCAGAATGTCCAAGTAATCTGGAAAAATAATACACTGATTTTTATAATATAAAATTTTATAATAATATTAATAATAATTTCGGGATATCCAATATGCATGGGTAGCTTGCCAGGCTCTGCCGCGCGGGCTCGATACTCTCAATAGCTTGACCGGGCTCTCCGAGAGGGGCGGAGGAATCGAACTCGGGTCGGCTGCGTGAAAGGCGAACGCCCAACCGCTGTGCTATCACTCCAGCCCCCAAAACAGTAACAATAAGTCTCTTAATGAGAGACGTTACTGGTTCCCGCTCGAACAAATTGATGAGCAATGGGATGACAGTGACAATGAATAATAATAATAAAATAATAGTCACACTACCCGATTTCCATATTTGAATATGATACGACATTATATTCTTTCACATATCATTGAAATTGATGACCCCAGAGGATAAAGGGTTTTCCAGCATCCTCTCACGTCAGAGAAATGGAGAGGGTGGTGCTTGCAAGGAAACAACAAGAAAGGGATGAGTCCAGGAGCCCCCAGGGAACCGCCTTCCTCATACTCAGCCTCCCCCTTCCTCCACCCACACTGAGCAAAGAGAAATGTTTGCAAACTATGGATGGTGCCATACAGAGGTATGAACCTCGACTGCATACCCCACAATTATCTTATATGAAAACGGATCAGTCCAGTCCATTCTAACTTGAAGAAACAAATCTGTATACTAGAGCCATACACTTTTTAGGATAGGAGCAAACATAACAAATAAACTATCTTCATGACTTCAATATGTTTTTGCTTTGTTTTTTGGGGATGGGGTTAGTTGGTCGGTTGACTTTGGACTTCTGGGCTTCATACATGCAAGGCTGGCACGCCACCACTGAGCCACTTCCCCGGCCCTTTCGAACGTTTTCTCGAGCTGAATTTTCTTATACAAGTCGCATCACAATTACCCTAAAATAAAAAGCACTCAGCAAATCTGACCTCATCAAAATGTAAAACCGTTATAAATCAAAACACCATTATTGCAATTCATAGGCAAAGCACAATCTGAGAAAAATCACCTCTCACTGGCAGAGGCTGGCATCTGGGTAGATAGCCTACAACCAAACAGCACAATAAGATCAAGAACCAATCCCATTCCACATACTATTTTAATTTCCTTCAGACAGACACCCTGAGGTAGAGTTGCTGGATCCTAGGGCAGCTGTGTTTTGAATTGCATGGGGAACTGTTTTCCA
This sequence comes from Sorex araneus, assembly GCF_027595985.1. NCBI lineage: Eukaryota > Metazoa > Chordata > Mammalia > Eulipotyphla > Soricidae > Sorex > Sorex araneus. The sequence goes on from NC_073306.1 coordinate 145,832,295, forward strand.
CAGGAACTGCACCAACTTCCACTTCCACAGAGTCCACAAGTTTCCTTTCGTGGACATCTTCAATACTAGTCACTGTCTCTTGTCATCTGAGTGACAGACTGTAATGGGTATGAGGCGATGTCTCATCACAGCTTTGACTCAGATCTCCCAGGGGTCAGTGGTGTTGCACCTATTTTCCTGTGCCGGTGAGTCATCTGTATGACTTCTTTCTATTCAGATGCTCTGCCTGGGTTTTAAGAGGATTGTCTATTATTGAGTTAAATGAGTTCCTTCTATATTTTGATTATTAATCCCTACCCTAGTCGACGATTCACAAGTCTTTTCTCACATTTGCTAGGTTGCCTTTTCATTTTGTTGATGATTACTTTTAACTTGCAGCAGCTTATAGTTTTGTCATCACCTCATTTGCTCAGTTGCTGATTCTGGTTTTGCTGCTTGTGATTTTTGTTGTCATCTCCAGAAATATCACAGTCAAAACCAAGATTCAGTAGTCTCTTTGCTGTTCACTTACACTCGTCCTACACTTATCTTGTCTTCTGTATAAGTCTTTCATCTACTTCCAGTTAATTTTTCTGAGTAGTGTCAAAGAGAAGTCCAATTTCATTTTTCAGCATGGGGTAACTCAATTTTTAAACCATTTTTGAAAATATTATCCATTGCACATTTAATGGTCATCGTTTCCTTGTCAAATATTGCTTTTAAATATTTGAAAGGCATGTGATTCACAGTATGAATTAACAATAATCACAGGGTTTCGTGCATGCCATACTCCAACATCACAACCACCACCAGTGTCTACCCTCAACCTATGACATGCCTCCTGTTCTCCCCCATGCTAAGCACAGTTCTGTAGACAAACAGCAACAGAGCCTGAAAGCTAGGCTACAGAACTCAGCTTGTCAAATATTGTTTGAAAATCAAAATCTGTACTTTTGTTCTTGTTGAAGTACTGCTCACAATAGCCAGGATATGGACCTAGGAGTTCATCAACAAATCAAGATCAAAGAAAATGTGATCAGAGTATTTTTCAACTGCGAGAAAGAAGGAAGTCCTACCACTCGTGACAGGACGGCATGCCATGCGGCCACGCTTAGTAGAACAAGCTACAAAACTGTCTGACCACGCAATGACTCATATTGGGAAGTTTTTAAAAGCTGAATTTGTCCAAACAGTAGATTTCTGGGCACCAGGAGCCTGGATGGAGGCGCAGAGAGGTGTTGCTTCAGGGGATAAACTTACGGCTCAAAGATGAATCAGTTTTGGAGCGCTGAGGCACTACATAGCGATTAGAGTTAACAAAAGTGTTTTTATGTACTTCAAAGTTGCTAAGAAACTAGATCTTAAATGTTCTCATCAGGAAAAAGAAATAATAATTAGGTGATGTGCAAAGAAAAGAGGTGTTAGCTAAAGATTTGGGGATGATGCTAAAGCAATACATAAATGTATCAAATCATAACCAAACTTAAACTAACACAATGTTATATGTCCATTATACCCACCTTTTTAAAAAACAAAACCCACAGGCAATAACAGTGTTTATAAGAGTGAAAAAGCAATCCACTTTTTCAATGGTGAAAAGCATTGAATAGAAACTTCATAAATGATATATGACTGACCAGTAAATGCACACAAAAATGCTTGTCATCATTAGTCCCTAGGGGAGCACTGATTAAAACCACACCATGTTATTACAAAACACTCAAATGCTGTTTAAAACATCTAAAATGAAAAGTGTTAATAGCACTATTGGCAAGAATGCAAAACGAATGGAATACTTTGTAAAAGCATAAAATGCAACAACTAAGAACCCTGTTTGTTACTTTCTGTCTAGCTGATCGTACACCTAGGCAGGTCTGCCAGCAACTCTATTCCTGGATATTTACCTGGGAAAAATCACTTCACATGATCACCAAGCCAGACTTAGACATTGTCATAGCAACTTTTGTAAAGTCACGAAAACTAGAAAGTCTAAGAATTTATCACAATGCAGAAGACTTGACCAATCACTACAAATTAATAGAATATTATTCATGTAGAAAAGGTAAAAGTACTAATAAGTATAATGTCCAAAATATCTTGCTGCAAAAATGATATGCAAAATGCAAACTATTGCAAGGTCTTACACAAAACCGTATGTTTTTTAAAAGTCCATTATTTTAGATCATAGAGGACACAGCTCTGAGCTATAGGGAATGAAGTGGCGGGGGGAGTGATGAGCTGTGATTGGAAGGCTTAGCAGGACAGTTTTGGACAGTGCAATACTCTGTATCTTGCTAGATGCTCATGCTTCACAGATGTACGCATGAACTCAGAAATGAAAATATAAAGTTGGTGCATTTCATTGTGTGTATGTCTACATGAAAAACAGAGACAGGGGCTGGAGCGATAGCACAGCGGGTAGGGCATTTGCCTTGCACGCGGCCGACTCGGGTTTGATTCCCAGCATCCCATATGGTCCCCCGAGCACCGCCAGGAGTAATTCCTGAGTGTAGAGCCAGGAGTAACCCCTGAGCATTGCCGGGTGTGACCCAAAAAGCAAAAAAACCAAAACAAAACAGAGACAAATATCTTAACACAATATTTAGGAAGATACAAATAGTTCTAATTTACTGTAAATCCTATAAAATAGGGACCAGAGAAACAGTGCACTGGTAAGGCGCTTGTCTTGTACCCAGCTGAGTCAGGCCCTATCCCTGGCCCTGTCTGTGTTTCCAAACCCCGCCAGGAGTAGTCTCTGAGCACAGAGCCACGAGTGAACCACCTTGAGTGTGGCTCCCAAAACAAAAAGTAAATAAATAAAACAAATAAAGTTCATAAAACAAGATTGATGACTGGTGTAAAGGCAAGGTCTTATAAAATGAGTTTGATAAAAGGTTCATGGTAGACGTAAGGGGTGGATGTGACATTAACTATAAAATTCAACTTTGTCAAATTTTTGCTTCTTCTGACCATGTGCAAGAAACAATATATTCCACAGCCATTCCATCCAAGCTCCCCCCACAGAAAGGTCACTGCCGGAGTCTGAAGTAGGATCCATCACTGCCGACCACCCCTTCCTGGGCTTTGCCCTGGTGTTTTCAACACCCAACTTTTTTTTGGGGGTCACACCTGGCGATGCACAGGGGTTACTCCTGGCTCTTCACTCAGGAATTACCCCTGGCGGTGCTCAGGGGACCATATGGGATGCTGGAATTAGAACCCGGGTCGGCCGCGTGCAAGGCAAACGCCCTACCCGCTGTGCTATCGCTCCAGCTCCCCACACCCAACTTTAACTCGCTTATTTCTCTACCTCCTGAATATCCTTGCCACAGTCTCCAGCTATAGCTGGAACATTTTTGTGACCTCTGAACCTCGAGCAGAGCTCAACGCTGCTGTTCCTTCAAAAGGGGGTGGGAAGGGAGAAGGGTGGGTAGGTGAGTGAATAAATGGATGAAAGAATGCAGAAAGGAACCTAAATTGGCCAATTTCATGCCAATTCTATGCAAGCTGCCAACAACAGGACAAGACACCATTTAGAGAAAACTCCACGGCAAGCTTCTCCACGGCCAGAGCTTTAAGCTGAGAGCCTTCGTGGGCTATTTCCAGTACAACCGTCTACACTGATGCAATCGGATTAAAGGTCTGACTGTACCAAAAGCACAAACAGATCCAGAATTTAAACATTAAGACCTAAAAATATCATTCTCCTCTAAGAAGAGGTAAGAAAAGAGCTTCCTGACTGCATGGGTCTTAGAACCAACTTCACGGATCAGACACCCAAAACACAACAAAACATCAGTCTCAAACATCTTTCACAGCAAAGAAACAAGAAAGAGCAAGAAAAGCTGCCGAACGGGAGTGACCCTCTGCAGACCTCGCATCTGCTCGGGATCAAATCTCCAAAATGTATCAGGAATGCCTACAAGTTTAAAGGCAAAGTAGTCTCAACACAAAACTAGCGCTAATGTTAAAATTGGCCACAGACGAGAACAGACATTTCTCCGAAGAGGTACAAACAGCTGATGGGTACATGAAAACGTGTTCCAGGCCCCAGGAAGAGGGAAATGTTTATTGGACCCTGGAGAGACACCAGCTCCCTCTGCCTGCATCATAACCCAGGGCCGTGGGGAGAGCGTGGGGCGTCGTGAGGGGTGGAGGGAAAGCAAAGGCAGTGGCAAGAGGGGAAGAAGAAGGTGTTTTCCCAGCGGTTTCCACGGTCCGGCAATCCCACCTCTGACTGTTTTTTTTTTTCTTTTTGGGTCACACCCAGCAATGCACAGGGGTCACTCCTGGCTCATACACTCAGGAATCACCCCTGGCGGTGCTCAGGGGACCATATGGGATGCTGGGATTTGAACCCAGGTCGGCCGCGTGCAAGGCAAACGCCCTACCCATTGTGCTATCACTCCAGCCCCACCACCTCTGACTGTTGAACCAAAAGAATTTAAATCAGGGCCAGGGAACTTGCTCGGAGAGCTAGAGCGCACTGTTAGCTTAGGGCACCCGAAATATAATCACTGAAATAAGTATCTCAGTGGTACGTCCACTGGCCACAGTACCCAGAGCACAGCCCGGTGTGGGCTGCTCCTCAGCAGACAGACGGGCCGAGAGACGCCGCGGGGAAGACGATGGAACACCGCAGAGGCCTGACCCGCGGAGCAGTGCACGCCATCAGTGGAACCTCGGATGCTGGTTAAACAGCACACGCTGCGGTCTTGGTGCCCCGGCCGTAAGGGAAGGAATGCTCACTCTGCAGCGACAGGGTGACACTGGGGTCAGTGAGGGAACCAGGCGCGGAAGAGAGACGCAGACGCTCCCGGGGTGAGGGGGAGAGGCGTGTGGGAAAGTCCAGTCAAAGGCTCCCAGGCTGGAAAGGACGTGGCCGGGGCTGAGGGGCTGAGGGGCTGAGGAGGAACGGAGCTTACGAACTGAAGGGCACTGGACTTAGGTCCAAACTGAAGGCGCCACAGACCCCCTGCCACCCATGCACTCCCACTGGGGTCAAGCGGGCCAGTGGACTGTGGAAAGTTCCTTTCACTGCAAATTTTAAGATAAAAAGCCCACACTGCAGCATGACCTGCTCTCTGCCAGCCCTGAGGTTTGGGGGTTTCCCTGTGTCCCTCCTTTAGCAAAGAAGAAACAGGCCCCGAAATCTCGGAAATATTAGTCCTGCCAGTCACCAGACCCGGGGCTGCCAGGGTCACTGAATTTTCAGAATAAAATTACAGCCGGTGCAAAGGAAGCTCTCCAGACCTCCTTTTACATTTTGGACACAGCAAGTCTAAGCCTTTCCGTGAAAAGGAAACTCACTGCCCCAAAGGCACCACCTGCATTTCTGCACAAGTGTCTGTAGGTGAAGCTTTTCAAGATCCGTCATACAGGACCGGAGAGACAGTTCAGCAGGTGTGCACTGGCCTTGCATGCGGCCAAACAGGTCCAATCCCCAGCACTACATATGGGCCCCCCATTCCCCCAGGACTGACCCCTGAGCATAGAGCCAAGGGTAACCCCTGAGTGAAGCCAGGTGTGAGTCATAACCCCAAAATTTACATTTAAATTTTTTTCAATCCATCATGCTTACCTTTCCAAAACTCCCTTTTCCGATGGCACGCAGAATCTGAAAGTGGTCAAAGTTGACTGCAAAAGAAGAAGAAAGAGAGAACTTAGACCCGCTGCACTGCCTCTGGAAACTTCTTCTGCACAGGCCTACCCCTGTATTAAGTCCCGGCCGCTGCTCTCGAGAGCAGTGCTCCACACAGAGGGGGTTTCATGGGCAGGTGGCAGTCAACCCCTCCCAATAGGACCTGAGGCATCACGGCGAAGGGGGAAGAGGAGAGAGAAAACTGGAGACCCCAAAGTCTGCTTTTGCTGCCTCTGCAGGATGGTCCTTCCCCACTTCCTGCCTCGTCCGTCCCGGGCACCTGGACAGGGGCAGATGGCGGCCGGCCTGGCCGAGAGCACCATAGTCCTGTCCTGCTGGTGCTGTAATGCCCTACTCTGGGGCGACTGAAGATGAGGGTCACGGCCCCCCACTCCCCGCGGCTCAGGCTCCCCTCCACACCCCCTTCTTGAGGGTGGCCTCCATTCCTGTGACGACCTCGATTCCTCCAATCCAAGGCCCGTCCCTTCCTGCCACCCCCGCACGTGGCTGGGCAGCCAGGGGACACCTCTCTGTCCTCCTCTGGCCGCACCCCCTCTCCCCTACAGAAGACTCCCGCGTGGCTGCCATGACAGTCCCTTGTTTCTGTTCTCTGCCTCCCATGCCAGTGTCCTTCCCACGCTCGGCGACACAGGTCCAGCCCAGCCCCACCTCTGCCACAGGCTCTCCAGACGCCTCTCCCCGGCCTCAGGTGTCCGAGCCCACGCCTTCCCCGGGCATGTCCGCTCAGAGGCCTCAGAGCCCCTGGGACCCGCGGGCCCACGGCAGAGCCCAGAAGCAGGGGCACGGCTTCCGTCTCAGGACAGGCTCACACGCAGGACCCCAGCCGGGACCCTTCTCTAGGTCCAGGACCCCACGTCCACCCTGCAAGCCCGTCCTTTCCCCTCCCTGCAGCCCTGCTCGGCCTACCCTGCCGCCGCCCTCTGGTCTAACCCACCATCCTGCCTTGCCAGAGCGCCCCAGGGGGCCCTCATGCTGCCCAGCCCCCGCCACGGGCAGAGGCGCCGCAGTGCCCACCCGACTCCCTGCTGTGCTTGTGCGGGAGAGGGACAATCGTCCCCCACGGCGCGAGGCCAGCAGACCAGGCCCTGCCACTCACCCACCTGTCTCCCACCAAGCCCCACGCCTGCTTCCCTGCGTCTGGGACTGCCCTCTGCCCGTGGCGGGCCATCTCTGCCTCCTCTCCGCCCTTCTGCACCCGGAGGAGCCGCCTCCACCATCGGGCGAGCTCCCCGAGTCCATGTGCCCGAGCCCCGCGGGCTTCCTCCATGCCCGCTCTGTCACATTCGACCTGCACTGTGTCCCCAGGGTCATTTCCCTCACTGGGCTCTCGGCTCCTATGGCCCAAGGCCACGTGGGTTTTCTGGGCTGTATCCCCGCACCAGTGCTGCTGGACCCGCAAGGGGCCCCTCGGCCATGGAGGCAGGAAAGGGATGTCCATCCTCCTGCGCCAGGCGACCGCCCGCACAGGGTGAGAGTTTGATGAATATCTTTTCACAGGCTGAACCGCGGCCACTTCCCAAGAAGGCCTGTTCCTCCCTCCCGGAAGAAGTGCTCTGATGAGTCACTTGACTGCGGGCGGGGCAGGTGGGAAGGAAATGAGCACAGCTGGCGCCCCGCCCACTGCCGCTTCTCCCCTCCCCCAAGTCTTCCCTTCCGACTCCTGTTCTAAGGTGCCACCTGTCCTCTGCTCCTCCCAGGCCCACTGAGGCCACAACAGTCTCTCCCCGAAGGTGGTGGAGGCCTTGGCTCTCTTCCAGACATACCCACCCAAGTGCCCTGGGAGCTGTGACCCTACACAGGAACTGTGGCCGGCAGGGATTGGCGGGGAGATCGGGTTCAGTTGGCCAATAAAGTGCCCCAGGGGCTGGGGGAGGAGTTTGAGGACCTAGAAGTGAGGCCTTGGGCCACGACCGAGTCACAGGCATGCCCACCCACCCCAGCAGATGGCCTATGCGGGGTCACACTCCCACTGAGGGCTCCCAGGACCCCCACCTCCAGCCAAGTCCACCCCAACTCGAGACCATCTCCGTAGAGGAAGGCTGGAGCCCCAGGCACCCGCAGGAAGGGTCTGTCTCTCCCGCAAGGATTGGTCCCTTCTAACCCCATCTCCCGCGGCTGCATTCTCAAGCCTGAGCTTTGAAGGAAGGGTTCTGGTTCGTGTCGGCTGATCCAGCCATCGTCGGCCCGGTTGGCCCTGCTCGCCCCAGCCCGCTCTCCACAAGTCCCTGCTGGGGCTCGTCCAAGTCCAGCCCTCCACAAACTCTCCCCGCCTTAGCGACAGCGTCACATGCCAACTAGACTGGGACACACGGCGCGCAGGGGTTCGGCCGGGTGCTCTTCAGAGTGCGTCTGTGAGGAGTTTCTGGGAGAGCAACAGGGAGTGAGGAGCACTCACTCAGTGAGTGCTGGCCCTGCAGTGCCAGTTGGGCCCGGCCAACCGTTTGAAGGTAAGAACAGCTGACCCAGGCACTTTTCCCCGTTCATGTGTGCTGCCTTCAGGCTCACAGTGAAGCATCAGCTGAAAGCCTGCGTCTCGAGTCGTCTCGAGTCCATTGGCCTTCAGGCTAGACCTTGGGCCTGGGTTTCCCCGTCCTGGGACTTGAGTCTCACCCTGGCACTGTACTGTTGCTTGCCCGGGCCTCCAGATTTCCAACCCCTCACCCTCCATCATCACAGCAGCCAGCTCCTTAGAAGTTTCTCTGTCCATGTGTCCATCCTTCCACTCACCCTTCCATCTGTTCATCCATTTGTTTGCTCTTCTCTGTAACCAGATATCCATCTATTCTTTTTCCATGTGCCCATCCACCAGCATCAACCCATTTACCCTTATATCCACCCATCATGCATATATTCATCAATCTAATCACCCTTTCGTGTATCCATCACCCATCCATTCATCCATCATCTATCCATCATCACCCATTTGTTCACCACCCATCCTTCCATCCATCATCCATTTGCTCAGTATCCATCTTTCCATCTATCATCCATTTGTTCTCATCCACCCACCCACCCACCCACCCACCCGTCCATCCATCCATCATCCATCCACCCATCCATCTATCCATCCATCCACCCACCCATCCACCCATCCATCCATCCATCCATCCATCCATCCATCCATCCATCCATCCATCCATCCTTTTGATTCCATTTCTCTGAGAACACTGGCTAATGCAACCTGTCGCAGGCACTGCTATCCTCACCCAGGGCTGGACCAACGGCTCAAGACCATCAGCTGCTCCCAGCTCTCCCCTCGGCAGTCAGGCCAGCAGTGGAGCGGGGGTAGAAGGCTTGGAAAAACGAATAAACTAACTTTGCAGAGCAAGAGGCATGCGCGTGCCTCCCACATCTCCTCTCCTTCGATGTGGACGCTCATAGTTTAATGCCCATCCGCCCATTCTGGGGAAACAGCCAGCACCAATCTGCTTGGAATGTGTCCTGCTTTCTCCATCCTGGAAAAGCCCATTTCTTCTCTTCAGGATGTACTTAATTCTACTTCTCTCTTCCCTTCCTTTATTTCTCCAATAAACTTGTTTTATTTCACTCTTTGTCTCTTCCTGAAATTCTTTACTGTGAGGAAAAGGCAACTGACCCGAACCAGCCTGGGTGAGATTTAGGACTGACTTTCTTTCACTGCAAATATCAATTCCTCCCTCCCATCTGGGTCCAGGGTACCCTGAGAGCTGCGGGGTGGGGGTGTGTAGTGGGGATCATTTCCAATGCCTTGCGGAACAAGTGGGCATCAGGCAGCTGCCAGGGGCTGCTGGGACCTGAGCAGCGTGCAGGTAGGGACACAGGAATTGCCAGGCACTCCCCTGGATGACAGGCGGGCGGGAGGGAGCAGATCTCCTTCTAGAGGCTACTGCCTCTCTCCTGGATTTCACATAAGCCACCAGCAGCCTACTCCTCCACGGGGGAAGTCAAGTCGACCACTGGCAGGAGTATCTTGAGAGTGTGGGATGTCGGGGCTGCTCTGATAATGAAGCACCCCGTTTTGTGGCTGGGCGAGACTCTGGATAAGAGCGTGGCTTCTGTCTGCATTAATTTGACAAGGAGGCCAGGGCTAGCAGGGCAATTAGGAGGGCAGGAGAAAGGAAAGGGGAACACCCTCCTTGGAAGTGGTCTTTGCAGGCTAATGATGGAGAGTTTGCATATAAATTGCCTCTTAAGGTTCCCATTCTTCAGGACTAATGAGTGGGTGTCTCTAACTTCAGCAGAACTGTTCTCTCAAAATTACTGTTTTAGTCACTCTTGGGGTTGTGAAACCCGCGACCCCAGAATCCTCTGGGTGAAGTTTGCAAATAGTTGACCCCACAGTCTGATGGTAGAGGTGGGCAATGACACATGAATTTGAGCTTGAGCAGTAACCTAAATTACTCACTCTGCAAGTCACTTAATTGGCTAATAGAGAATATCGGAGTTGCCCCCTGTCTGTGAGAGAGCCGCAGCTATTGCTCGGTTAGCCACCAACTAGCTGCCGGGCCGCCACAAACAAGCCTCTGATAGTCTTACAGGTAAATTCTTCCACTGAAGTGCCAAAGAACAACAGAATTACACAATCTCTTCCCAAGGACAGAACGAGGGACATTTCCCAGGGTTTTATGTGATCAATAGAATGTGAGAAGCACATCAAAAATGAAAATTGCAGGTCAGCCTGATCATGCTCGTGAGTACAGATGCAGGATTTTTAAATGAAATATTAGGGTATTTATTTCAGAAATACCATGAAGATTACTGTTTCCATGGGCAGACACAGATAATCCCAGAAACACAAAATTGATAACATTAAGGGACTAAAGGGGAAAGTTCAGTTAAAATAATTTAAATTGATGTATAAAAAGCAAGATAAAATTTAACACCCATTCATGATGAAGCACAGAAGGAGTTTTGTGACCTGATTTTTCAAAGATAACATTTACTACAAACCTATAGAAAACATCATACTTAACAGTGAAACGGATCCAGAGATTTAAGAAAAAAGAAACTGTGCCAGGTGCCTTTTGTGACGTGAGGAGAGGGCAGAGATGCCAGCCTGGAGGAAAAGCCCGCCGTCTGCCTCTCTCCCCTGGCACCCGGGACGGCCGGGGAGTCTGGGACTGATGCAAGCCTGCGACAGCCCCCCACTGTCCAGGCCTCTCGTCTCACCAGCCGCAGGGCAGCCCCTTGCTCTGCGCGGCGTGGGAGGTGGTCCCTGCCGCCCAATTTCTCAGGGAGCCCTGGACTCGGGCTGGAGCGAGACAGTGCTCTCTGCAGGGAAAGGAAAGTCAGTCCTGACTTCACCAAGTCTTTCCAGTCTGTCGCCCTGCCCTCTCGGGAAAGGATTCCAGGAGGAGACGACAAGGAGGTCGAGCAGCTCTGTGTGGAGGTCCGAGGAAGGCGGCAGAGAGGAATGCACTCAGGAGAGAACATGAGCCTCTTCTGCAGAGGTGGAGAGAGCGAGAACAGACCCCGGGGCGGGAAGACGCACTGCCTGCCTTTGCAGAGGTGGGTTCAGAGGTTTTCTCCCCAGCTATCCCCACGCGGGGCTTTCTGCAGAGTCTGTCGCCATGGCACCCATGTACGTTGTCACAGGAGAGCCTGGGACCTTTGGTGTCCTCCTTCACGTCCTTATCCCAACCTCGGGTTCCTCTAGGAGCGTCTCTCTAGAGGGGGTGCAGACTTCTCTAGGCCTTTGCTGGTGCCAGTTCAAGTCTTGTCAGACCTCAGTCCTTGTGTCCACAAAGTGGGTTCAGATACCATGCTTTTAGCCACTGTGGGGCGAGAGTAACATCTTTAAATCTCATCTTGGTTTTACTGTGTCCAAAGAGCTCAGTGGCAGGGACCCCGCTATCTACCTGCCTGCTCCACAACCTTGCTGTCACCTATTCTACTCGATAGCTCACCCTACACAATTTCTCGGGCATTAAAAGAAATTCAAAGACTAAAGCTTGGAAAATAAAATAACAAACATTCTCCATCACAGAAGATCTGATGAAACATACACAGTCAAAAATAATCTGTAAATAAGCTAAAGCATTTAAGAGGTAAATTTTGAATTGCAAACCACAATGCCCAGATGGAGAGAGAGAGAGAGACAGACACAGAGACAGAGAGACAGAGAGAGAGGGAGGGAGGAGACAGACACAGAGACAGAGAGACAGAGAGAGAGGGAGGGAGGAGACAGACACAGAGACAGAGCAACAGAGAGAGAGGGAGGGAGGAAGGGAGAGAAGGGAAGAAAGGAGGGATAGAGAGAGAAAGAGAGAGAGACAAAGAGAGAGGGAGAGAGGGAGAGAAGGAAAGGGACAGATATAGCATGATTGGACTCATTTGTGGGATATTAAAAAACATACTCTGAGACTAATATCCAAGGACAGTAGAAACTAGGACCAGGACTTGGTCCATGGTTGGAACCTGCCTCAAGTGCTGGGGAGAAGGCAGTTGGGACAGAGAGGGGACCGCCGTGACAAAACTAGTTGGAAATGATCCTCTGGGTATGAACTGTGTCCTGAAAGGAGGTAAATGAATACACACGATGATCTTTCAGTATCTGTACTGCAAATCACAATGCCTAAAAGGAGAGAGACACAGAGAGAGAGAAAGAGGAGGAGGGAAGGAGAAAGAAGAAAAATGCCTGTTGTAGAGGCAGGCGGAGGCAGGAACGGCAGGGGAGGGGCTTGCAGGAGAGAAACTCAGGACACGGGTGGTGGGAAATGCACATGGGCAAAGGGATGAATGTCGTATGACTGAAAGCCAATCATGAACAACTTTTCAACTGTGTTCCTCATGGTGATTCAATAAAAAGGGGGAAAAAACATTTCCGAACAGATGGATAATCATTACTAAAAAGTCCAAAATCCCATTAAAACCACCTATAGGATAAATTTAAATTTCAACAACAAAAAAAGATAAAAATATAAATCTTCAAAAGGTTTTGTAGGGCAAAGTCTTGGTGATCTTTAAGTGGCCGGGTATTTTAAATGGGAAATGAAATGTGTCTAACTATTGGGAAGAACAAACATTTTATTGGCTACACTAACTACCTATGTGTATTTAACTCTATCATTAATGAAATAACCAAAGTGAGAACATACTTACAGTGTGAAAAATAGCTTGCTATTTATTTATTTTTTTGCCAGACCCAGCAGTGCTTAGCACACTCCTGACTCAGTGCTCAGGGCTCCCTCCAGGCAGTGCAGGGGATCAAACTGGGACGAGCGGCATGTAAAACAAGCTCCTTAACCCATGGACTATCTCCATGGACCAACAAATGGTTTTTATTAGAATTACAGCAAACTCCCGTAAATCAGTTAAAAGGAGCAATAACCTGACTTAAAAAAATAATTGAGGGGCCGGAGCGATAGCACAGCGGGTAGGGCGTCTGCCTTGCACGCGGCCGACCCGGGTTCGATCCCCGGCATCCCATATGGTCCCCCAAGCACTGCCAGGAGTAATTCCTGAGTGCAAAACCAGGAGTAACCCCTGAGCATCGCTGGGTGTGACCCAAAAAGCAAAAAAAAAAAATTGACAAAAGACTTGAAGAGATCTTTTAGCTCAAAGTTAGTCTCCTGTATTATATAAAGTATTAAAGGGCCCGTCCGGCTCTCTTTGGAACAATTTAGGTTAAAGCTACTGAGCTCTGCACTGTAAAAATCCACATGGAACTTTTGACTCCCCCAAACTGAGCCACTAATAACCTGCAGGTAACAATAAACCTACCAATAAAATTAATGGCCCTTTAATGCATCTTTTATATGCTCTGTGGGTTGTTACAATAAACTCAACTAGGGAAGTGAATATGTTATTTTAAAAAATCATAAGGGACAAATATATGACAGGGTTAACTGACAGCATCAATTTTACTATGGATCATCTATCATCACTACTATCTTACATGATCCCAAAGATTAGACCAACGCAGCTTCAAAAATCAAAAAGCATTTGAAGGGGCCAAAGAGCCAGCACAGTGGGCCAGGCACTTGCCTTACACACGGCAGACCCAGCTCAGTCCTCAGCATGTTGTCCCCTTCCCTGCCAGGGGTGACCCCTGACCGCAGTGACTTAGGGGTGTGGGCCTCCCCCCAAAATAAAGAAATAAAAATAAAGTTGTATTCATGTAGAACAAGTTATGCATCGGTAATGTTTATTTAAACATGCCTCATGGGGGCCGGGGAGATAGCACGGCAGGTAAGGCCTGGCACGTGGCCCACCTGCGCTCAACCTCTGGCACCCCACACAGGGCCCCAAGCCTGCCAAGAGTGGTCCCTGGGCTCAGAGCCAGGAGTAAGCACAGAGCACAGCTGGGTGTGGCCACCAGCAAACAAACAAAATCCCTCGTAGCAATGGACTCCCATCCCCCAAGCTCCTGCAACTCAGGGTCAGCCGATACACATGAAAATGTGCTCAACCCATCGAGCAGCACAGAAACACAAACTGAATCACTTCCAGAATCTCTAAAATGAGAAGGAGCCAGAGTGATAGCACAACGGGTTGAGCGTTTGCCTTGCACGCGGCCGACCCAGGTTCGATCCCCAGCATCCCATATGGTCCCCTGAGCACCACCAGGAGTGATTCCTAAGGGCACAGCCAGGAGTAACTACACCAGGTGTGACCCAAAAAGCCAAAATATAAAACAAAATAAGAAAGAATCATCAGGAAGACAGTCAACAACCAGCTTCCATTGCATGTAGACATGTGGCTTGATAAGCAAATAAAAACATAAAAACCTTTGCCGGTGGCTCAAAAGGCAGGTGCCAGATACGTGCAAGGCATCGACAAGTCTCATCTGAAAATCACTCCCCCTCTCAAACTCCACCGCCCGCAGAACAGCTAAGCCACAACAGCCCCAGCCTCGGTAGACAACCACCCATGTGAGCAAACCGGCTACAACAGGAAACAGGATGCGACCATCAGAAACAAGGGCTCGAGAGCCACCTGCCAGAGCACACACAGCGCTGTGTCGTGTGAGGTTCTGGAGCAGGACAATAGGGAAATGAAGGGGAGCAGCCTCAGCTGCAGCCTTTGTCATACCCAGTAATATTGTTGGTAGGGGAATAGAGGCGGCAGGGGGCAGGGGCACACTGCCTGGGGGTCTCACAGGCCATGTCGTGGATGTGCCAATGGTCAGAGCTGAGCTTCCCACATAAAGAGACCCTCAAGATTCGTACCAGCACGGATCTGCGGCATCACTGCAAATGTATGTGATTGCCCAAGAAAACGTTGTAGAAAAAAAATTGGCTGCGATTTGTTTAAATTCATAAAATTTACAAAGAAGAATGAGTTCAAAATGAGCCTCAAGGAAAGGAAAAATGAACAAACCCCACTGTATAAAGCAGAATTTGTCCAGCAGCCAACCCCTCTGAAACTTGATAATAGAGAGAAAGAACAAAGCATTTACGTGATGGTTTGGGATGAATTTTATTTCCAACAGCAGGAGGACAGGGAAGACTTCTTTCACGGACTGAGTGCAGAAGGAACAGAACAATTTAAATGCACCCTTCCAGGTTTGCTCAGTTAATGTCAGCCTCGGGCACAGGTCATACCCAAATGGTCAAAGTGTGGGGGCACAGGGAGAGCTAATGAGGGGTTTCACAAGAAGGGGTCTCTGCCTCACCCTCTGACCCACTTCAGCATCACTTATTTTAGTGATGCCTCTGGATGTGGATGCACAGCATCCAAACGCAGCAGAACAAAGGGGAAATAATACCCAAGCCATTCCATCGACATTCAACCCCTCTCCCATCTAACTTGAGATGCACCAACATGCAAAATCCAGATGAACCAGTTAACTGGGACCTCAGGAAATGCTCATAAGAAACCAGAAGAGGAAACATTTTGCAGGACAACTAAGCTCCTACATAAGCCAATAGCACTACAAAGTCATGTTTAAGAGAAGTGGTTATTACAGGCTTAATGAGAACGAATGAAGAGACGCAGCAGATGGCAGAGAGATAACACAGCAAATAAGTACTTGTCTTACAAGAAGGGATCCAGGTTCGATTCCTGGCACCACAGATGGTCTCCCTGAGTCCCGCCAGGTTGATCCTTGACCATTGCACAATGCCAGATACAAACAACTCCTGCACCCCAAATGAAAGACATAAGGAAGAAAGAAAAGGATCGTGATTTCAACAATGTGTGAAAGGCATATGTGGACCAAATGTAGGGATCTCAGAATAGACCGAGTGATGCTAGGTAACTACCAACAACAGTACCGGATATGATAAAGGCCTCTGATTTCCCTACCAAACGCACTCCAAGGAAGTTAGCTATCTGAGCATGAATAGTAAAATACTAAATTTTATATAGAAGTAAACTGGAACCTTAATAAATCACCTTAACATGGTGACCATGAAAGTTCAAACATGTGTAAGGACCAAGCCTTGGTCACATTTGTCCATATTCAGGACAGAGGCAAGCTGCCCTCTCTTGCAGATGCTGTTCACACTTCACCCCACTGCAGGGAAGTGGGGAACAGCTGTGAGCAGACAACACCCTTTCCCATTCTGGAAACCTGAATGAGTGTCCCCCCAACATCCAGTCCCAGAGTATCTGTACCTGCAATGTTGTGAGGCTGGAGTCGGGCCGCACCCAACTCTGCGTTTGGGTATCATCACCCGTGGGAGCCTGGGGACCGCATGGTTCCAGAGGTTAAGTGTGTCAGCTGCATGCAAGTCAGGCACTTGAACCCTTGTACGACCTCGATGACCCCTGCAACTGCGATTTTAAAAACTCATACAGGCCAAACATCAGAGTCAGCCCAGGCCATGCTGGCTAGCCGGGATAAGCCGGAACTCCCCAATGCAGATGGAAGCGCAAATCGGCCCCTCGAGAGCAATTCTGTCAGCGCCTCCTCGATTCCGAGCTGGCAAACCCTGTGAGCAACAGACCTAATTCTCAGGAGCCCCCTGTGGGGTGTAGCCTGCAGAAACTCCCTGTGCCCAGAGAACCTGCGCAAGAAGGCGCCCACCCATCGCCAAGCAGGCGAGTCAGAGCCCACGGTAACCGCAGGAATCGTGCGGAGCGGCGACAGCCAGTGAACTGCAGCCCACGGATCTGCGCGGACGCAGCGGGGAGAGGGAAAGGAAGGTGCTCGACGCTTCAACCTCCCTTCGGTGGAGTGTGAAAATAGGACATGTTGCTCTGGATTACATCACATTAGACGGAAAGAAGCAGCACTTTGCATGCCCAGTGGAAAGTCTGTAGCATGTTTACAGTGGTCTCGGTGGGGGGGGGGGGGGGGGGCGGCCATGTAAAGACAGGGGCTTCAACTCTACACCCCGTGTTTCATTTCCCGTGTGGCAGCGGGGGCACATGTGGTGGACAATCCGGGAGGAAGGCGGGATCTGCAGAGAGGTATCCCAGAATCCGAGAGCCCACGAAGGACTCCAGACGCATCCTTGCAAATGTCAAGGCCGGCTGTCCCTGGTTCCTGGAGACACCAGCTTCCCAGGCAAAGGGGTGTGTGCGTGTGTATGTGTATGTGTGTGTTGCATATGTGTTATATATGTGTATTTGTGTGGTATGTATATATGTGTAGTGTTTGATGTTTGTACACATGTGGTTTGCATGTATGTTTCATATGTGTATATGCATTATGTAGTATGTATGTTCATATATGTATATGTGTGGTATGTGTAGTATCCATGTGTATGTGTGTGATGCGCATGTTTATATATGTGTGGTGTGTATGTATGTGTATATGACATATACAAGTATGTGGTATGTATGTATATGTATGTGTATAGTGTGTGGTGTGTGGTATGTGCATATGTATGATGTGTGGTGTATGTATGTGTGGTATATATATGTGTAGTGTGTTTTGTGAGCTTGTGTATACTATGTGTATGTATTGTGCAGTGTGTGTGGTATATCTGTATATGGTATGTGTTTGTGTGCATGTGTGTATGTGTATGCATATGTGCATGTGTGCATGTGTGTATGCATGTGTGGTGTGGTGTGTGTGTGTGTGTGTGTGTGTGTGTGTGAAGTGCCTCCTCCTCCTATAAGCTGTGACAAGCCAGTCAGAAGGTGCAGGGGAGGCAACTGAACCCAGGAAAGGCAAGATGCCAATGGTGAGCCTGATGTCACCTGTGTCACCCTCCCCCGCCACCCCATCTGTCTCTGCCAGCCCTGTCTCTCCCAGAGCGGGATCTGGGAACTGGGTCTGACAGGGAGTCCTCTACGTGTCTGGGTTGGGAGGGGCACAGAGGCCTGAGGCAGGTGGGTAAACAGGGAAGGAAGCCCGTGACGGAGGGACTCCTAGGAAGCAATCACACCAAGAGCCCCAGGGCTGCCACACGCCCCCTGCTGAGACTCCACAGACCCAGCAAGGCTGGATCCCCTCAGAGAAGCCTCGGCAGGGGCTGGATGAAGCCAGGAAAGGAATGTTAAAGAAGACACTGACCATTCCCAGCCTGACCCCCGTGAGAGTTCCCCTAGCAACAAACTCTTACTCTTACCTAGGTGGGAGCCCCACACATGGCCGCTTGGGAGAAACCCTGTAAAAGCCACCTTGAACAAAAAAAGCGTGCACATGTGTCACCTCAGCCCATGTGTGCTGCTTGTGCCCATGGGGCCGGGCACATGTGCTGCCCACATCTCCCTCCTGAGATGTATGCCGAGGCTCTCTCTGCCTTTGGAGAAGCGCACACTTTCTATTTTTTAATTGAATCACTGTGAGACAGTTACAAACTTTCATGGTTACATTTCAGTCATACAATGCTCGAACACCCATCCCTCCACCAGTGCACATTTTCCACCACCAATGTCCCCAGTATCCCTCCCGCCACCCCCACCCCATCCCACCCCCGTCTCTGTAGCAGGCACCTTCCTTCCTTCTCTCTACATCTGGGCGTTATGGTTTGCAATGCAGATACTAAGAGGCCATCATGTTTGGTCCTTAGTCTACTTTGAACACACATCTCCCATCCCGAGCGATCCCTCCAACCACCATTGACTTACTGATCCCTTCTACATCCCAACTGCCTTTTCCCCCAGCACATGAGGCAGGCTTCCAACCATGGAGTGATCTTCCTGGCCCTTGTCTCTACTGTCCTTAGGTGTTAGTCTCATATTATGTTATTTTATAGTCCACAAATGAGTGCAGTCATTCTATGTCTGTCCCTCTCTTTAACTCATTTCACTCAGCATGATACTCTCCATGTCCATCCACTTATATGCAAATTTCATGACTTAATCTTTCCTAACAGCTGCATAGTATTTATTCCACTGTCACACTCTTTTTTATTTACTTATTTACTTATTTATTTTTAAAATTTTTATTGGTGAATCACCGTGAGGTACAGTTACAGACTTACAAACTTTTGTGCTTGCGTTTCAGTCATACAATGCTCCGTACTCATCCCTCCACCAGTGCCCATTCTCCACCACCAATGGTCCCAGTGTGCCTCCTCCCACCCCCACCTCATCCTCCCACCCCACCCCACCTCTGTGGCAGGGCATACCCTTTTGCTCTCTCTCATTTTGGGTGTTGTGGTTTGCAATAAAAGTATTGAGTGGCCATCGTGTTCGGTCTATAGTCTATTTTCAGAATGCATCTCCCATCCCGAGCGGGCCCTCCAAAGCACCCTTTATTTGGTGTTCCCTTCACTATCTGAGCTGCCTTTTCTCCCAGCATGTGAGGCCGCTTCCAAGCCATGGAGCAATCCTCCTGGTGCTTATCTCTACTATGCTTGGGTGTTAGTCTCTCTTTCTGTTACTTTACATTCCACAAATGAGTGCAGTCTTTCTATGTCTGTCCCTCTCTTTCTGACTCATTTCACTTAACATGATATGTTCCATGTTGATCCACTTATATGCAAATTTCATGACTTCATCTTTTCTAACAGCTGTGTAGTATTCCATTGTATAGATGTACCAAAGTTTCTTTTTTTCTTATTGAATCACCGTGAGAACAGTCACAAAGCTTTCCAGTCTAAGTCTTGGTCATACAATGATCAAACACCCATCCCCTCATCAGTGCAGACCCTCCACCTCCAAGATCCCCAGTATACCCCCATCCGCCCCTCCCCCCACCTATGTGGCAGATGATTTCCACCTTACTCTCTCTCCACTTTGATCACATTCAATATTTCAACAAAAGATCCACCATTATTATTTGGAATTTTTCCCAACATTCAGACCTGCCTAAAAAGCATCATTAGATAATTTGTTTTCTTTTGCTCTTATGAAGAGCATTTTGGATTTCTGATATTTTAGTAATGAGTCTGGAGGGATTTCTGCCAAAAGCTGCTGGGTTCTGAGATTGGTTTGTGTGCCTCTGGGATCATGGCTGGTCAGGAGTCAGGAGCCGTTTGTGGGCGGCATCTTGGGTCATCGTCAGGGCAGGGAGAGGGGCTGGTTCCAACCCCCATCCCTCGAGGCCCCACGTGTCACCACTCTCTCTCTAGTTTTGGGCAGGGGCAGACGCTAGATCACTTATTTTTCATTGGTCACTCTGCTGCGCAGTTCAGAGGAACAGTCCTGTGGCCACATACTGGAGCCATGCTTGTAGAAGCTCATGGTCACTGGGATTCCACCTGGAGAAGGCGGGGAGACTGCACCTGCTCCATCTGGGGGTCCCGGAGATATCAGCTCTGTATGGAGCCTGGAGAATTCTCCAGTGTTGTGGTGCCCACCAGTTTTCTTCACTGCTGAGTGTGGCCTGTACAAAAAGTTTCTTTAACTAGTCATCTGTTTTCAGGCACTTGAGTTTTTTCCAGATTCTGGCTGTTGTAAACAGTGCTGCAATGAACACACAAGTGCAGATGTCATTTCGACTATATTTTGTTGCCTCTCCAGGATATAGTCCCAGAAGTGGTATTACTGGGTCAAATGGGAGCTCAATTTCTAATTTTTTTAGAAGAGTCCACACTGTTTTCCAAAAGGGCTGAACCAATCAGCATTCCCACCAGCAGTGAAGGAGAGTCCTTTTCTCCCCACATCTGTGCCAACACCAATTGCTTTTGTTCTTTTGGATGTGGGCCAGTCTCTGTGGTGTGAGGTGGTATCTCATTGTTGTTTTGATCTACATCTTCCTGATGATTAGTGACAAAGAGCATTTTTTTCTTGTGCCTTTTGGCCATTCAGAATTCTTCTTTGAGAAACTTTCTGTTCATTTCATCACCCCATTTTCTGATGGGGTTGTATGTTTTCTTCTTGTAGAGTTAAATCAGTGCCTTATATACCCTTGATATCAGATGGGTATTGGGTGAATATCCTTTCCCATTCTGTAGACTGTCTTTGTATTCTGGTCTCTGTATCTTTTGAGGTGCAGATGCTTCTTAGTTTAAGATAGTTGCATTTGTTTATCTGTTTCCAGTTGGTTGGCCAGTGGCATGTCATCTTTGAAGATTCCTTTAGCTTCAGTGTCATGGAGGGTTTTGCCGACCTTGCCTTCGTGTACCTTATGGATTCCAGTCTGATGTTGAGGTCTTTAATCCATTTTGATCTGACTTTTGTGCATGGTGATAGGTAGAGGTCTGACCCAGTTTTTTGCATGTGGCCCTCCAGTTCTGCCAGCACCATTTGTTAAAGAGGCTTTCCTTGCTCCACTTCACATTTCTTGCTCCCTTATCAAAGATTAGATGATCATATATTTGAGGATGTGTGTAAGGACATTCAACCCTGTTCCATTGGTCTACAGCTCTACCTTTGTTCCAGTACCATACAGTTTTAATTATTACCACTTTGTAGTAGAGTTTGAGATTAGGGAAGGTGATTCCTCCCATCTTCTTCTTCCCAAGAATTGCTTAAGCTATTCGTGGGGGTTTGTTGTTCCATATGAACTTCAGGAGTGTATGATCCATTTCTTTGAAGAATGTCATGGGTATCCTTATAGGGATCGCATTGACTCTGTATAATGCTTTGGGGAGTATTGCCATTTTGACAATGTTAATTCTCCCAATCCATGAGCAGGGGATATATTTCCATTTCCTCGTATCCTCTTTCATTTCATGTCACACTCTTTCTTGAGCATGTTACTCACCCTCCCTTTCTCTCCCTCTTTCCCTTCCTCCAAAAGAACAAATAAAATCTGTTCTTACTTCACTGCTTGTCTACTCCTGAAATTCTTTTCTGTGAGATAGGACAAAGGCCTGTAAAGGCTGGGTAAGGCCAAGGACTCACTGACTTTCCTCCAAAGAGTATTCCCAGTTGGTCCCGGTGGCAGAGGTGAATCGGGAGAAAGTGGCCACCTTGAGGCAGGCAGATAGAGAAGAGAGGGCTCAAGGCAATGGAATTTCTGAAAAGTAATAAGTTCAACAGCCCTGATGCCGCAAGAATTAAGTCCCAGGCCAGATAAGATCTTCCTGGAGCCAGTTACAGATCCAGAGAAGGCTGGTTCCCCTCTGAGAGAAGCTCCAGCAGGAACAAAAGGCTTGGAAAGGAGTTTCAAAGAAAACCATCAACCACTCCCAACTCTACCTCCTTGGCAACCACCCTAGCAACAAACTCTTACCTAGCTAGAAAGCCCCACGTGGGGGCAGATTGGAGAAACCCTATAAAGGCCACTTTGAACAAAGGAAGTGTGCACATATGCTGCCCGAGCCCATTGCTGCTTGTGCCTATGTGGACGAGCACATGTGGTGGCCGAGCACGTGTCGCCCGCATCTCTCCTCTTGAGATGTGTACTTTCATGCTTCCGTATCTAACGCTGGGGTGTGTGTAGGAGTTCTCTCTGACCTTGGAGAAACCCGCGTTCTCCATTGATCTCATTACTCTTTTTCTCATTTTCTCTCCCTCCTTCCCCTTCCTAAAAACCTCCAAATAAAATCTGTTTTTATTTCACTGCTCAGTGACCCCTGAAATGCTTTTCTGCGAGACACGACCAAGTTCCTGGAGACCCTGGGTGAGGCCTCGGACTGACCATCGAGACTTTATCAATCCTGGCCTTCACAGCCGGCCCGGGTGGCAGAGGAGGGTTGGAAGAAAGAGATCGTCTCTCTCTTCTTCACTTCTCTCTCCCTCCAGCTGGAAAGGCTGGTCCAGTAGTGAGGGGGCTGGGGGCCCAGGCAGGTGTTCAGGGGAAACAGAGTCGGAACCTGAAACAGTCTTTGACACAAAGGACCCATGTCAGGAGCCCAGGAAGACACTGGTGAAGAATTCTAGGCCGAGGGAAGGGGCTTCCCGAGGGGTGAGGGGGCCGGACCCCCTGAGGAGGGGTCCCAGCACAGCAGCGAGGCCGGGGGAAGAGCAGTAAAAAGCAGAGCATCGGCTGCCAAACGCCCCCTCAGCAAGCGCCCTCGCAGTGACACAGACACCGTCACGGTCTCCTCATGCTGGACGGCACCAGCTCCGGCCACTCTGGAGCTGCCCGTGCTGTCCTGAGCCCTCCTCACCGGACCCCCCGTGTTTCCCAGTGAGACGGCCAGACGTCACTGTTCATCTCTCCCGGAAAGGCTTTTCTGAGGAAAGGCCAAGCTGGAAAGCTGGGGTCAGGCCGAGGACTCTTGCCAGACGTCACTGTTCATCTCTCCCGGAAAGGCTTTTCTGAGGAAAGGCCAAACTGGAAAGCTGGGGTAAGGCCAAGGACTCTTGCCTGCAGAGCGGTTCCTCGCTCGGGCTCCCCAGGAAACCAGGGCTGGACTCCCACACTGCGCAGCCTCACGGCCGCCCTGCGGGCCGTGGGTGTGAGCCAGGCTGCGGAGGACGGCCCAGAGCCAGAGCGACGCTCCGTCCCGACGCTCCCAGACGCTCAGGGACGCAGCTGGAGAGAGGGAAGCGGGAGATCTCCCTCCCGGTGTCAGCGCCCAGGGCAGCACAGGCACCCAGCTCTGTCTACCCTGCTCTGCCCTGCCTCTCTCTGCCTCTCTCTGTCTCTCTCTGCCTCTCTCTGTCTCTGCCTCTGCCTCTGTCTGTCTCTGCCTCTCTTTGTCTCTGTCTCTATCTCTGCTTCAGTCTCTGTATCAGCCTGTCTCTGTCTCTGCCTCTGCCTCTGTCTGTTTCTGTCTCTGCTTCTGTCTCTGTCTCTGCCTCTGCCTCTGTCTGTCTCTGCCTCTGTCTTTGTCTCTGTCTCTATCTCTGCTTCCGTCTCTGTCTCTGCCTCTGCCTCTGTCTGTTTCTGTCTCTGCTTCTGTCTCTGTCTCTCCTCTGGCTCTGTCTCTCCTCTGCCTTTGTCTCTGTCTATCTCTGTCTCTGGCTCTGTCTCTTTCTCTGCCTTTGTCTCTGTCTATCTCTGCCTCTGTCTCTGTCTCTATCTCTGCCTCTGTCTCTGCTTCTGTCTCTGTCTGTCTCTGCTTCTGTCTCTGTCTCTGCTTCTGTCTCTGTCTCTGCCTCTATCTCTTTTCCTCCACCCCAAGGATTTTGCAGGGGACGGGTCATCAGCACCTCACAATGCCCTCGAAGGTAGATAAAAGCAGCTGTGTTCTACATGGGGAAACTGAGGCACGGTGCTGTCCAGATTGTGGCGGTGGTGACAGCAAGGGGGACATCAGCGTGTGCTGTCTCCTCCCCTCCAGAGCCCCGGCAGGCGCTCACAGCCACAGACCTGAGAGTCAGAACAAAGCGAGGACACCAGGTTGGCCTTGGGTAGACGGTGTGGGGCGTGGGGCGACAGCAGCCATAGCAGCTGCCAGTGAACAACTGGGCCCGACTCAGTCACCGAGTCCCACTTAGCAAGATGGACTGGAACAAGCAGGGCAGCACTCAGCGGGGCAGTGCGGAAAGCCTCTCCTGAGGGGGCGGGGGCGCGGTCAGACACAGGAGTCCTGAGCCGGTTCATCAACACCCAGCCTGTAATTCAGCCCTGAGGGTGGAAATGCAAATTAAAGACAAGCTTTGTATTGGGAAAAAAACCCTTTCAGAAGACAGAGTCATTATGGCTGTAATTGGGTACAAGATGGGCTAAAGCGGCTCCTCTATGGGCGCGGATGATAAAGGCATCATTTCCTGCTCCCTCCAGTCTCGGGGAAGAGACGGTGCTTCCAGTGAACTTTCAGATCAATAATAATCCTAATTATCCATCCCTTTTGTGAGTAAAATGCCTTTTCTCTTAGCATAAACAAAGGAGGTAATTTGGGGGAGCACTTTCCTTTTCCTTCTCCTCCCTCCTCCCTCCCTCCAGCCTCCTGAACAACTGCAGGAACCCGGGTCCACGTGGCGAGTCTCTGCTGCTCAGACTCGGCTGCGTGGTGCCTCACACCCTCCCGCTCAGTGCTGAGGGCCCGAGAGAAACCTGCCACTGCAGCCTGCCTGATGCCACCTGCCCGAGACACGCTGGCTACAGCCAGGCCATATGGGGGGGAGGGGGTAGTCGGGGGAGGGACCCAGGAGGGCTCGGTCTGATGGAACAGGTCACCTGGTGGCTGGTGGGCACTGGGAAAGTTGCTCACCCTCTCTGTGCCTCACGGAGGTAACACAGGTGAGAACGCCCCGGGCCCCGGGCCCTGTTTGGCCAAGTCAGTGTTTAAAAAAAGACCAGAATTGAACACCGATTCCTAATATCTGAACATTTCACACAGAAATCCCCACTCCAGATATGGCCAGCAGCGACTCTGGGAGTACCGGGATGGTGCCACTCGGGCTAGGGAGGGCCCCGGGTAAACAGGAGCCAGCGGCAGGAAGGAGGGTGCCCTGTCCCAGGGCCGATGTCCCTGAAGGCCACTGGGCTGGAGTCTGACAAGCACTCACCCCATGGGCAGTGACCATCCGTCACTGCCCCTCCACGTTCCCTCCACCTAGGCTGTCTCCCAGATTTCCCCCTGGAGACCCTTTAAGATCAAGTTCAGAGACCACCTCCTGTGCAAAGCCTCAGCTCCCCAATCTGGAGAGACCTTCCTCTTCCAACTCCTGACTCAGCCCTGCTACCACGGCCTGCTCTGCGCTCTCTCATTTCCTCTCTGTGCATCAGAGTTGTTCTATCTGTCTGTCTGTCTGTCCATCTGTCCATCTGTCTGTCTGTCTCTGTGTGTGTCTCTCTCTCACTCTCTCTGTCTCTGTCTCTGTCTCTCTCATACACACACACACACACACACACACACACACACACACACACACACACAGTGCCACATACCAGACTATAATCTGCGTGAGGGTAGCAACCCAAATTCATCTTTGTCCACATTCAGCACCATTAGCCCACAGTGAACAGGACCAATGGGTAATCGGAGGGTGCTTACGCTCTAGTTTCTGGAACCGGGGGCTGTTGCATTAGGTGGCAGAGAGTACTGACTGTGGCAGGAAGCAAGGCTGCCCATCAGCTGTTCTTTCCAGATTATTCAGGCAGATCCAGTGCCATGAGCAGGGCCCTGAGATGCAGAAGAAGGAGCACAGAAGGCAGAGTCGGAGGGTTGTGATATGGGCACCACGGGCTCAGAGAGAGAAGAGAGTCACGAATCTCCTAGGGATGTCCCAGAATCTAGAATCTAGATTCTTCCCCGGCACCTCCAGAAGGAACTGACCCAGTGACACCCTGAGGCTTGCTTCAGGAAACCGTTTTATTCTTTTGGCCTTTGGAATGCCAAGAAAATTACTTTTATGGCGCTTCTTTTGGGCGAGGTGGAGAAACAGTCACTGATGCTCAGGCTTACTCCCAGTGGTACTCAGTGATCGTGTGTGGTACCCGTGCCTTAACCCCTGGGCCATCCCTTCAACCCAAATCTGTGCCATTTGGGCAAGAGAAACATGCGTAGGCGCCCTCTGTTCACCCAGCAGAGCTCAGTGCACGCCTACAGATGCTAAGTCTGAGAGCATCTTCTTCCCCGGGACCCAGAGCCACCCAAGAACAAGGAAGGGTGTCCCTTAGTCCACAGGAAGTCAGCACCAACTTTGGCCTCAGAAGCTGGAAGCTGGGGTCCTGGTCTGCAGCCCGGGTTGGAAGCCCATTTGCTGCTGTTCTCCACAGCCTTCGTGCTGCCCTTTCCCTCCTCCATCACACGCTGGATCTCCTTCCCTGCCCCGTCCACCTCAGCTGGCTTCGGGGGTTTGGTGAACACAATCAGACTGTGGTGGGAGTGACAGAGTCCAGGGAATCTCAAGAGGCTTTGCACGATCGTGTCCTTTCTCCTGGAACCCTGCCACCACCTGAGTCAGGTCTGCCAAGGCCACCTGTGCCCTGCCAGCTCTCAGCTGACTGCAGAATTCAGGCAAACTTGTCCAGATGCGCTGAGCCATCCCAGCTGGCCAGGACTGACCGACCAACTTGCAGATTAGTAAACAAGGACACAAACTTATCTATTTTGTTTTGTTTGGTTTGGGGGCCACATCTGGCAGTGCTCAGGGTCAACTCTGCACCCCGGGATCATTCCTGGCAGGCAGGCTCTGGGGACCAGGTGGGATGCTGGGGATGGAAACCTGGTTGGTCACATGCAAGGCTGCATCCTACCTGCTGTACTATCGCTCTGACCCAAAACTTAGTCATTTTATGGGGGCTACACCCAGCGGTGCTTGGGGGCCCATGTGGTGCTGGTGACCAAAGTCAGGGCTTCATAGTTGCTTCGTGTTTTGGCCTCCAAGTTTGGGGTGGTTGATTATGCAACAAAAGCAAAAAATGCCTACTGGCATATTTGTTTATTTGAAGGAGTGAAGTAGGGGATACATTTGGTGGTGCTCAGGGCTACTCCTGGCTCAGGTGCTTTTCCCTCCAATATGTTCACAGGCCACGGAATATCAGGGATTGAACCTGGGTGCAAAGTACATGCTCAGGCCTCTGAGCTATCTCTCCAGCCTCACAGCCCTTTCTTATTAAACACTAGAGAAATAGCTGACTCACTCACCCAGGTAGCAAATCGAGGAGTGACCTGATGGCATTTTCATCGTTAGCTTTTAAGTTCCTTGGAAACCATAAAAAATTGCTCCTCTGATAAGTGTGACTGAATCATCCAGGGCAGAAATAAGCGTGCCTACCCTTCACGCGACACGTAAGCAGCAAGAGGCTCAAGAGCCAACATAGGAGGGGCACACAGAGGAAGCTGGCAAGGCCAGGACGGCAGGAAGAAGGAATACACAGGGGCTCTATCCTTGCCACGTGCAGACGTGCAAAGCGTGGCCCTGGGAGATGAGAGGTGTGTGTCCTCCTGAGCAAGGGAGAGGCTAGACGGCAGCCCTCCCCCCCCCACAGCCTGGTGGGAGCAAGACGGTGGGACAAAGCCTTGTGAGCACACGATCCCCCAACTCTCTGTGAATAAATTGCCTTCGTGCAAAATCCAGAAAATGATTCAAAGTCTTCTTTGCACCCCAGGGGAAAGTGAAAGCAGATGCACCAAACTTGGAAGGAAAACATGTGGCACCCTTCACCTGAATTCCCACCCCCAATACAGTGCCTGACGATCAGAACGAGACCAGTTCACTCCCAATTTTTCTTAGGAAAAGGCTGATATGCAAGTTCGGTTCCCCAGATTTTTTCAGGTGGCTCCAGAGAAAAGTTGCCTTGGTCTTTCCTTTCATAAGCTCTCTCTGACAGGGCTGATATAATTGAACCTCCTGGGGGTGGAGGCAAGGATGAAGAAGATGGTGAAGACGGGTGCCTGTCACGGCACCCCACATACTCAACACACAGAAGTAGCAAAAACAAAACAGTTCTCAGCTTCCCCCTGGGATACAAAGTGGCTGTTATGTGTCAACAAACCAACTTCCCTAAAGATATACCAAAGCCAGCTACGCTGAAGCCCTGTCAGGGATGATGCACTTTGACTGCCAGATAAGAACATACTTGGTGACTTCATCTTCCCTGACAGCTGCATAGTATTTCACTGTGTAGAATATAAATAACATAATCTGAGACTGACACCCAAGGACAGTAGAGACAGGGCCAGGAAGGTTGCTCCATGGTTCGAAGCCTGCCTCATGAGTTGGGGGAGAAGGCAGCTGGAATAGAGAGGGGATCACTAAGACAATGATGGTTGGAGGGATCATTTGGGATGGGAGATGTGTGCTGAAAGTAGATAAAGGACCAAACATGATGGCCTCTCAGTATCTGTATTGCAAACCATACTTTTCCAAAGTAGAAAGAGAGTATGGAGGAGACTGTCTTCCATAGAGGCAGGGGGAGGGTTAGGATGGGGGTAGATACTGAAGACATTGGTGGTAGAAAATGTGCACTGGTAGAGGGATGGGTGTTCGATCATTGTATGACTGAAACTCAAACATGAAAGCTTTGTAACTGTATCTCATGGTGGTTCAATTAAAAAAAAAAGGACCATACACGGTGGCCTGGTGGCCCGGTGGACACCACAGCCGAAGCAGACAGAGGCCAGAGGCAGGCTTCCCCCAGGGAAGGAAAGAGCTGGCAGGTACCCCCAGACTATCCTGGCACACCGGCTGGTGAATACCAGGAAGGGTACTTGCTCTGAGTGATGTGAACACGCCAACACAAAGGGAAATAAAGAGTCACACTAAGATGTGTCTAAATAAAGAATCAATCCGAATCACCAGAAACTGACTCCAATGACGCAGAGTTACATGATCTGACAGAGAGAGAGAGAGAGAGAGAGAGAGAGAGAGAGAGAGAGAGAGAGAGAGAGAGAGAGCTCGGAGTGACTGTGAGAAGACATTGACTAAAACTGAGCCAAAGATGCATAACTGAGAGAATGTGGGTTTATTTTAGTGAGGTTTTTTTTGGCTAATAAAGCCAAAAATAATGTTTGGGTTTTGATTTTTGGGTCACACCCGGTCATGCAAAGGGCTTACTCCTGGCTCTAGGCTCAAGAATTTCTCCTGTTGGGGCCTGGGGACTCATGGGAGCCTTCCTGCTGGGTCCCTGGACAAGTCCTCTTCCTGCTGGGTGCCATCTCTCTAGACCCAGGTTGAAATCATTTTAACAGACAAGAAGTAGACTAAACTGTAAAACAAGACTTAGCTCTCATGGAGCTAATGAATGCAATGACTGGCAAAATTTTCACAAGGAGAGTTCAACAGATTAGGTAAAGCAGAAGAAAGGGTCAGTGAATTTGAAGACTGGTTCCAAAAAATACAGTGATGCCTCACATCACGAGGGGGTATGTTCAGATGATTTTTTCCTTGTGCAAATGTCACTGAGTACAATTTCACAAACCTGGGTCACAGAACCTCCAATGCCTAGCATATATGGAATAATTTACAGGAACTATTACCCATAAATGAAGCTTATCATTGACTATAATATTATTAAGAAATACATTGATGATCTTCACTAAGTATAAAAGAAGAGATTAAAAATAATGGAGAGCTACGGAGATAGCACATTGGGTAAGGGGTTGTGCAGACAGCAAACCCTAGTTTGACCCCATCACCCTGAAAGGTCCCTTAAGCACCACAAATGTGATTGATCCCTGAGCACAAAGTCAGTAGTAAGCCCTTTGCATAACCACCCCCCCCAAAAAAATGAAGAAAACTTTAGGGGCTTATGAGATATGAAGCATATTATCAACAATCATCCCCAAAGGGAGAAAAGGGACCAGAAAGTTTATTCAAAGAAACAATTTACAAAATCTGAGGCAATAAATAGACTTCCATGTCCACAGATCACTTTGAAAGGAACAAGAGGAAGAGGAGTTGGTATATACCAGGGAGACCCCATCAGACAATCAGCAGATCTGTCTGTCAAAACTTTGCAAGTCAGAAAGCAGAGATGAAAAATTCAAAATGCCAATGGAAAAAAATCTCCACGGGATACTCAAGACAACAAAACTGTCTTAGAAATAAATGAAGAAGAGAAAAAGACTTGCCCGGGCAAACAAAGGCAAAAGGAGTTCGTCGCCACTGAAATGGCCTTGGAACACTGAAGGGATCCCTGCAGGTCAACACAAAGGCACTGCAGAGAGCACAGACGGGGAGAATGCATGAAGCTGCAGGTGAGGATTCTTCCACAGGAAAACACAGAACAGTCATAGAATGGTGACTGCCACCAGAGTGGCCCGTGGCATCTCAGACCTTAGTGTGGAAGTCACAACTATTAAAATAGTATAGCTAAGTGACTAAAATACAACTAAAAGATTATAACTAAAGGACAGCACACTGTCTGTAGCACTTTCATCCTGTTGTTCATCGATTTGCTTGAGTGGGCACCAGTAACGTCTCCATTTATGAAACTTGTTGTTACTGTTTTTGCCATATCGAATATGCCACGGGTAGCTTGCCAGGCTCTGCCATGCAGGTAGGATACTCTCGGTAGCTTGCTGGGCTTTCTGAGAGGAAGGGGGAATCGAACCCAGGTCAGCCGCATGCAAGGCAAACTCCCTACCCACTGTGGTACTGCTCTAATCCACACAAGTAGCTATAAATTATGACAATATATCATTCAAAGAGAGATAAATTAAAGTGCAGTGTTTTGCATGAAATTAAATTTAAAATGTAATCAGCTGGGGCTGGAGTGATAGCACAGTGGGTAGTGCATTTGTCTTGCATGTGACTAACCCGGGTTCGATTCCCACCATCCTATATGGTTCCCTGAACACTGCCAGGAGTAATTCCTGAGTGCATGAGCCAGGAGTAACCTCTGTGCAATGCCAGGTGTGACCCAAAAAGCAAAATAATAAAATAAAATAAGCCAAAATGTAATCAGCTAAAATAAACTGCCCTGTGATGGCCACTCAATATCCCTATTGCAGACCACAACACCCAAAAGGAGAGAGAGAACAAATTGGAATGCCCTGTCACAGAGGCAGGGTGGGGTGGGGGGGATGGGATTGAGGGTGGGAGGGATACTGGGTGCATTGGTGGTGGAGAATGGACACTGGTGGAGGGATGGGCTCCCGAACACTGCATGAGGGAAAAACAAGCACGAAATGTTTGAATCTGTAACTGTACCTTCACTGTGACTCACTAATTTAAAAAATAATAATAAATAAACTAATATCTTAGCGCTGAAAAAAAAATAAAATAAAATAAACTGCCCTGTTACATAAAAACTTTCATGTAGGCACCAGAGTAACCAAACACAAGATAACTTTTTAAGTTACACCCAAAAGTGAAGAAAACAATCAGTTCTTCCATTAAAAAAAAATTAACAAAACATAAAGGAAGATGGGAAGAGGGAAAGAGAGACAAAGGAATTGCAAGACACAGAAAATAACTTTAAAAATGTCGATAGTAAATTCTTTTTTATTAATACTTGTTTGAGTGTAAATGGACTAAACTATCTCATGAAGAGAGGAAATGGCTGAATAAATTTTAAAAGACTCAAACTAGGCTACCAAAAACTCAATTTAAATTCAACAGTACACTGAAAGTGAAAAAATAGAACAAAATACATTACATGCAAATGGTGGGCAAAATAAAACAGGTACAGAGGTATTAACAGACAAAATGAAATCTCAGTAAAACTTTGTAACAAAACAAAAATAAACACTGCATCAACACAGCAGGAAGATTTACTTATGAACATATGTGCCCACACAGCAGGGCAGCCCAAAATATAAAACAAACATTGACAGATCGCAGGGGGTAGTGCAGGGAGACAGTGATTCAATACAAGTAGAAGACTTGAGCACCAGTGTGCCAACAGTAGGACACCTGGTGAAAGATGACGGAGGAAGCAGAGGAATTCACTGGCGTTGTGCCACACAGTTCTAACAGACACGTACAGAACATGTGATCCAACCACATAAGAATAAACATTCCTCTCAAGTGTATTTAGATCATTCTCCATAATACACTACATATAAGTTCACAAGACAAGAGTTAATAAATTTAAGAATTTTCTTAAACAAACAATAGGGACCAGAGGGCCTGGAGTGATAGCACAGCGGGTAGGGCATTTGCCTTGCACGCGGCCGACCTGGGTTCAATTCCCAGCATCTCATATGGTCCCCTGAGCACCGCCAAGAGTAATTCCTGAGTGTGGAGTCAGGAGTAACCCCTATGCATCGCTGGGTGTGACACAAAAACCAGAAAAAAAAATAGGGACCAGAGTGATTGCACAGTGGGAGGTAATTTGCCTTGCACAGAGTAATGCTGCTTTCGATCTCCAGCATCCCGGAGCACCACCAGGAGTAATTCATAAATGCAAAAAAGCCAGGAGTAACCCATAAGCTTTGCTGGGTGTGACTCAAAACCAGAAAAAAAGAAAGAAAGAAAAGAAGAAAGAGAGCGGGAAAGAGAGAAAGAGAGAAAGAAAGAAAGAGAGAAAGAAAGAAAGAAAGAAAGAAAGAAAGAAAGAAAGAAAGAAAGAAAGAAAGAAAGAAAGAAAGAAAGAAAGAAAGAAAGAAAGAAAGAAAGAAAGAGGGAGGGAGGGAGGGAGGGAGGGAAGGAGGGAAGGAGGGAGGGAAGGAGGGAAGGAGGGAAGGAGGGAAGGAAGGAAGGAAGGAGGGAAGGAGGGAAGGAAGGAAGGAAGGAAGGAAGGAAGGAAGGAAGGAAGGAAGGAAGGAAGGAAGGAAGGAAGGAAGGAAGGAAGGAAGGAAGGAAGGAGAAAAGGACTAAGAATCTTTCTGACAACAATGGAAAACTAAAAATCAACAGCAGAAGGGAGGGCTGGAGCGATAGCACAGCGGGTAGGGCGTTTGCCTTGCATGCGGCCGACCCGGGTTCGAATCCCAGCATCCCATATGGTCCCCTGAGCACCACCAGGGGTAATTCCTGAGTGTAGAACCAGGAGTAACCCCTGTGCATCGCCGGGTGTGACCCTAAAAGCAAAAAAAAAAAAAACAGCAGAAGGGAAAGTCAAAGGTCCACAAATATGCAGAAATCAAATACTAGATTCTTCAACAACCATCAGGTTCAAAACCAAAAAGGAAATTGAAAAAATACCTTGAGACCAATGAAAATGAAAACACAGTATACCAAAATTTATGGGATGCAACAAAGTTCAAAGAGATATGTTATACCAAAAAGACAAAAAGACATCAATCCAAAACTTAAATGTGTACCCAAATGAGATGGAAAAAAGAATAAACTTAGTCTAAAGTTGGCAGGAATGAAGAAATAAACACCATAGAAGAAAGGGATCACTCATCACATGTTTTTATTGAAAAAGAAAAACAAAAAAGGAAACAAGTTGAAGCCAGCGTTTATAACTATGAAAAAATTGATAAGCATTTACCTAGAATAAGACAAAAGAGAAGACTCATAAAATCATAAATTAAAGAAATTACACCTCATGCCACCCAGATTTTTTAAAAGTTCATACAAGATCATTATGAATTACTATAGGCCAACAAGTTAATTAGAAGAAATGGATAAATTCCTGAAACACAATCTACCAAAAACTGCTATTATAAAAAATAGAAAATTTAAACAAGTCTATTATTAATATGGAGATTTAATTATTCATCACAAACTTCCAAACAAGCTATCAGGTCCTTCACTAGTTAATTCTACCAAATATTCCAAGAAAATTTCACACCAAGATCTACTTCAATGCTTCCAAATAATTTAAAAGGAGGAAACCTCCGTAAGTAACTAATTAATGAATCCAGAATTACCCTACTATCATAGCCAGAAAAGATGCCTTATAAAATGAAAACTACAGGTTAATTAACCTGATGAATATGGATGCAAAAATCCTCAACAAAATACTAGCAAATTGAATCTACCGGCACATTAAAAAGACCATACACCATGACCAAGTAGTTTATCGCCAGGCTGCACCAATGAATTAACATATACAAATAAATGAATTTGAGACTTCACATAAAAACAGTGAAAGGTAAAAAAAATCACCTCAATAACAGATGCAGAAAGTGAGTTTGATCAAAATTTGACCAGAACCCTTTCGTTATGAACTCTTCACAAACTAAAATAGAAGGTAATTGCTTTGACCTAATGGCAGTCATGTATAAAAAGCCTGCAGTTAATATCATACTCAAAAATCTGAAAGATTTTCTTCTAAGACCAAGAAGACAAGGAGTCCATTCTTAACCCCTTCTGTTAAACTTAGCACTGGAAGTCATTGCCTAAACTAGGTAAGTAAACGAAATATTCTTTTGATGGGAGAGAAACTGGAACATTGGTGATGGGAAATGTGCACTGGTGGAGGGATGGGTGTTGGAACACTGTATGACTGAAACCTAATCATGAACAGCTTTGTCAGGGTCTATCTCACAGTGATTCAATTTTGAAAATCTATTAAATATTTTTTAAAAAGAAAAAGAAATAGAAGACACTTAATCGGAAAGGAAGAAAACAACTGTATATGATCTCACACAGAGAATGCTTTGTGTTTCATGTAACTAAGGCTGCATAGCTACACAGTTAAAAAGAACAAGCAGTAAAGTTGATTATATAAAATTAACCTGCAAAAATAAAGTTGCATTTCTATACTCTAATAATGAACTCCCCAAAAAGAAAATTAGAAATTTTTTCAGCTATCATAGCTTCAAAAATAATACGGGAACAGAAATTGCTAACAAGGGAAAGATCATGGACTAAAAACCATGAAACATCAAATAAAAGAACCAAAATAAGACATAAACAGAAAAATGTTCATGTTCATGATTTGGCAACATGAATTCCATACTACTCAGAGAGACCACAGATTCAATGCCATTCCTATTAAAATCCTTATGAAATTTTTCTTTGGTGGGAGACACCTGGCCATGGTTGGGGCTTATTCCTGGCTCTGTGCTCAGGGAGCACTCCCTAAGTTGGCTCGGGCACTCAGGGACCATATGTGGTGCCACAGATTGAGCTCTGGTCAACTGCATGCAAGGTAAGCAGCCCACTACTCTGCTGTCACACTGGCCTCACATTTTACAGGAGCAGAAAAATTAATTCTGAAATTTTGTTGAACTACAAAGGCCATCAATACCCCCAATCAATATTGAGAAAGAATAAAACTAAAAGTGTCATAATTCTTGATTTTAAAATATATTACAAAGCTAAATAAATAAAAATCATTATATTGACATAAGTACATAATATAAATATGGATATGTAGATTAGATATAGATATATAGATGATTTATAGAGAGATAGACATAGATGGAACAGACTGCAAGGCTTAGAAATAGATCTACACATGCCGAATCAAGTCAGCTTTGAAAGGGATGCCAAGAGTACACAAAGGGGAAGGAGTAGTTTCTTCAGCAAATGATGCTGGAAAAATTGGATACCCACATGCAAAATAACTGCTCTCTTACTTACTCTATATCCATAAAGCAATACAAAATGGGTTGAGACTAAACATGAGCTCTGAAACTGTAAAACTAGACGAAAGCGTAAAAAGAAGGCTTTGTGACACTGATCGGGGACTGCACAGCAAAGGAAACCTATCAAATCCGAATAAATATTGAAAATCCTATCTCTGAAAAGGACTTCAACCCCAAAACATACAAGGAACTCCTACAACTCAATAGTCAAAGTAACTAATATCCCTGTGTTAAAATAAATAAGGAATTGGACAGACATCTCTCTAAGAAGATGTGCAAATGGGCAACAGGTATATAAGAGCAATGCCCAATGTCACTAATCATCAGAAAGATCTCGGTGCATCAGCAGCCTTGATCCAAAGACTCCCAAATGAATCTCAAAATGGATTAGCTCCCTACAGAGATGTCTCTGGACCCCAACCATTTACAACTTTAGAATTCCAGAAGCCTCTTATGATATTCATAATAAGCATAGAAAGTAAATTACCTAGCATCTGCTCCTGACAGGCAGGCTTGAATGGTGGTGGGGAAATTTGAAATAATGGTGGGGGTAGGTGTAATGGTGGTGGGATTGGTGTTGAAATATTGAATGTAATCAATTAATGTGAACAGCCTTATGAAAATAAAATTTTAAAGAAAGAAAGATACAAATGGAAATACACACCATACCAGAAGATCGACTGTTACTTTTTATTTTTAAATACAAATTTCCATAAAATGACCTCTCCCCTATGCAGGATATAAGGAAATTTAATGGACGGACAATGGAAACAAAGAACCTGAGAGCTGACCTTCAGTAGAGAACACACCCCCTGAGGGGGTGGGGAACAGGACAGGGAGAGGACAGTGACCACGGCGGGAGCAGGAGCTGGTGCTGAGGGTGCTCTGGATGCAACCCTACCGGCAGCAGGGCTGTAAACCACAATGCAAAACTGATATTTTTTTTAAACTTGTTTATTGAATCACTGTGAGTTAGACCCTTTCATAGCTGTTCATGATTGAATTTCAGTCATACAGTGTTCCAACACCCATCCCTCCACCAGTGTTCCTTTCCCAGCACCAGTGTCCCCAGGTTCCCTCCCATCACCCACACCCCCTAGCCCCAGCGTGTGTCTATGGCAGGCACTTTTCTTCTCTCTCCCTCTCCCTCTATCTGTGTCTCTGTCTCTCTTTCCCTCTGTCTCTCCCTCTCTCTCCTTTTGGGTTTGCAATATTGACACTAAAATGTTATCAAGAATATCTGTTACCTACTTTTAACCCTCAGACCTTATCCAAGTGTGATCGATATATTTTTTAAAGTGCCCTTTGTAGAGGGAGATTGTGTGGGGAGGGGTATTGTTGGAGTGAACTGGGCACTGGTGAAGGGATTGGTGGTGAAACAATGTATGCCTGAAACCCAATCATGAATAATTTTGTAATCTCGTGCTGTAATCTCATGGTGACTAAAACGAAAACAAAATTCATTACCTCCTTTTTTCTAACAGCTGCATAGTATTCCATTGTATAGATGTACCAGACTGAACACAGTGGCCACTCAACACCTCTATTTCGAACCACAACACCTAATTAGAGAGAGAGAGAACAAAAGGAAATGCCCTGCCACAGTGGCAGGGTGGGGTGGGGGGAGATGGGATTGGGGAGGGTAGGAGGGATGTTGGGTTTACCGGTGGTGGAGAATGGGCACTGGTGAAGGGATGGGTTCTCAAACTTTGTATGGGGGAAACATGAGCATAAAAATGTATAAATTTGTAACTGTACTCTCATGGCGATTCACTAATTAAAAATAAATTAATTAATTTTTAAAAATTTTAAATAAACGAAAACAAAAACAAAAACACAAGTGTCCATAAAGATGCAGACATGCAGGGTTTTGGGGCAGGGAGCAGGGGTCCCGTCAATGAGTAAAGGAGCAGGTTGGTGATAAAGCCACAGACATGCAGACAACAGTGTGGAGTTTGCTCAGGAAAATGAAGGCCACACGCCCAGCATCCCCAGTGCTGCCTATGTAGCCAAAGCTGAGGTTGAAATCAGCCTCAAGAGATATTTTACTCCCATGTTCACTGCAATGCTATTCCAATGGTCAAGGTGGCAGAGTGACTTCCATGTCCATCAGCAAATGAGAAACAGAGAAAATGTGCTGTACAACGGGCTCCAGGGCCACAGTTTCCAAATGGAAATTCTGCATCATCTAACCACAGAAATGAGCCTGGACGACAGAAGACTCAGGGAAATAAAACAATCACAGCAAGACAGATACAGCACGATTTCACTAACATGGAGTGTGTAAACAGCCCGTTCATAGAATTGGGTAGTTTCCAAAAGACTGCAGGAGAGGAGAGGGGAAATTAAGTTTCAATCCAGCAAATGGATCAATTTTAGAGATCTGTGATGCAACACTGAACCTATAGTCATCTACACACAGTTAAAATGTCTTTAGGGTGGATTTCGTGCTAAAGGTTCTCACACAATAAAATCACATACATAGAAATACAACAAAAAGCAGCACCTGTGCTATTTTCAGGATGTGAGTTTTATACACGTCAGTCTCTCAATGGACCCTGATGTAGTGTGACCCCAACCATTCCAAGCAGAAATCATACCCGATATCCTGGCTGATGCAAGCAAAGTTTTCATGATCCCTTTCATCCTGTACTAAGCATTACTAATCATAGGCAAGAAAGCCAGTTTGACTCAATGAGATCCCAGAACCATAAGGATTCTAGAACTCTCACTCTGCCACTTAGGAACAGGAAAAGTTCCTTATATTCTCAATTTCAATTTCATCTTCCCTGGAGTAGGAACAAGAAAGCATCTCACTCTAAAGGTCACCGTGATGGGTGGATGAGCGTCCGTCTGAAACCTATCAGAGGATAGGATGGATGTGACTTCATTCCCTTGCAACAAAAGGCCAGCAATGTACAAGTAAATCTGAGCTGGCGGTAGTGTCTGCTCCTGTTTTCCACCCAACAGCACTGGCTAACCCAGGTATCCTACATGGTAACATCCACAAGAATGTTAGAACCTTGGACCCACATACATGTCTTCCGCCCTTCTGCTTCCCATTATCAGACGAAGCAAATTTCTGGGCGTCTCCAACACGCTTTAGCATGTGCACAGACACTATGTCTGAATGAGACCAAATAATCAAACGCCACTGCAGCTTGGGTCCTGATGCAAGGCACTCCTCAAACTCGAGGTGAAGGTCTAAAATAAGATGGGTCTTCCAAGGCTGGCTGAGAGAGTTTAATTGAACCGCTGTGTGCTGTGCCTGTGTGAACGTTTTATCTTTGTTGTCAAAATGCCATCTGGAGTGGAGGAAACCCGGAGATCAATTTTCTTGGATTACATGGTCACACCCCACAGCGGGTCTGCAGAACTGTGGATCCCCTGCTGGTTCCTCCATCCTTACAACCGGCTACCATGCTGAGACACGAACGGATGTTTTATTTTTTCACAGAAAATGATAAAGACTCAGAGGTGCTAAGGCAGTGCTCTCTTTATCCTTCATGCCAACTGTCGGGAAATGCTGCAGGGATATTTTAGTATCGATTCAAAAGTTGAACTGTCTTAGAAGTATTCTCATGATGTATTTTGAACATTTTTTTTACTATGTCATAGCACATGATCATTGCAGAAAATATTTCGCTAGTTAAAAATTATCACTGAGCTTTTGCGGCCCCGCGCGAGATCGACCCCGGAGGCAACTGAACCACTTTGGACACGAGCGGCGCCCCCAAAATGCCTCCAAACTGTGTGCTGGGAGCTTCTGGCCCAGGCGCTGCCAGCGAGTGATGCAATTGCCAAAAGAATTTTCCTTGGACTTCATATAGAAATCCAAAACCTAATATCTCTTGATTGTCAGCAACGTGTAAATGTTCCTTTTTGGCAGGGCTTAACGTGGGGGGAAACTCCAAACAATAGTACTAAGTTTTTTTGGTAAAGGGTAAAAGATTGTAGCGATAGAATTTTAGGCAGAATTTTCCCTGGACTTTATATAGAAACCCAAAACCGCGCGGCCGCGGCAGCCTAATGTCATCTAATCATCAGCAATATGAAATAGTTCCTTTGTAATGGGTTGGACTTTGGGGGGACCATAATAGGGTTAAAGTTTGTAGCGATGTGTAATTTCTGGCTGTACTTTCCCTGGACTTTATACAGAAATTCAAAGCCGCGAGGCTGCTGCCATGGCCGCGCAACCTAGTGTCATTTAATCATCACCAATATGAAATGGTTCCCTTTTAACGGGTCGGACTTTGGTGGGAAATCCTAACAAGAATAGTAAGTCTTTTGCTGAAATATTGAAGGCCACCAAAGTGGTAGCCATCTCTATAGACTGAACTAAGCCATATCCCCACGCCGGCTGAGAAGAAATATCCTTCTTTCTCGGGAAGAAACGCGGCGTGGCGTTAACCATAGTATGATGTCCATTAAGCTGACACGGACCTGGTGGCGTGGGAATCGGATACAAGGGAATAAATTATTATGTACTTGGAACAGTGGGACGCTGGTGGAATCTTGAGCTGGGGCCGATACCAGCGTATTACTTTTGGTTCCAGAAACTGCTTGCAGACATCCTACCAGACTATCAACTAAGCCAGAGCCCCACGCCGGCTGATGACAAGAAATAACCATCTCTTTTGGTTTGTTTTCCCTTTGTCAGGTAGCGTGGTGATTACTAAACAGGCGTGATCTCGGTGGCGCGGGACGAGGGGGGAAAAAAATAGAAAAGTTATGTAACAAACAGCGGGACTTAATATCTCTACATTCTCAGCAATGGAGAGCCATCAAATGCTTCCTTGACAGTGGGACTGTCTTCTCTTTTTTTGGGGGAAACCCTAGCAACAATAGTGAATTATGTGTTGAAACATGGACTGTAACCAAGATAAAGCGTAAACGAAGTGAAACTTATCACTTACAAGGGCGGGGACTGGGGGGGCTGGAGGGGGCGGGAGGTATAATGGGGTGGTTGGTGATGGAATATGGGCACGGGTGAAGGAAAGGGTGTTTGAGTACTGTATAACTGACATAATCCTGAGAACTTTGTAACCCTCCACATGGTGATTCAATAAAATTTAAATTAAAAAAAAAATTATCACTGAGTGCGGGGAAGACAGTGAAATCATCCCACCACCCAATAAAATAACTGGCATCTTCCAGTGATTGTCACACATGCTGAACCATACTTGTATTCTCTAAGAACACTGCGTGTGGCTGCGATGTGCAATTCTTTTCACATACATTAAATTGTGGTGGGCAGTAAGTGCTGGTCTCTGTGTTCATTAAGCTCAATTGATCTATATTCATTAAGTGCTATTTTTCTGGGGATATCTTTGATCTTGATATCAGGTAAATATCTCAAAGACTGAGTTAGGAAGTGTGTGTTTACAATTTTCAAGGAGTTTGAAAGCATTGGTTTAAACATTTTTGCAGAATTCAATAGTGAAACTATCTGGCCCTGCAGTTTCTTTGCTGAGAGACCTTTGATTACTATCAGATTCTCTTCTTCTGAGTCTCTTCAGATATACTATTTTTTCATGCTGACTTTGTAGCTCCTGTATTTCAAGGGATTTGTCTATTTCAACAAGAGTATTGAATTTGTTTTCAATTGTTCATAGTATTGTCCTATAATCTTTGTTATTTCTATAAAGAAAATAATTATGTTCCCACTTTCTGGCTTCAGTAATTTGTGTCTTCTTTTCTCAGTCAGTCTCAGCAAAGCCTTGATATTGGTATAAATCATTTAAAAGAAAATTTTTCGGTTTTGGTTGTTTTTCTCTACCATTTATCCATTCTCTATTTCATTTTTTCCCCATTCCATTTGTGTTCAGTTTGCTTAAAGTGTGAATTTATGAGAGTAATCTGAGAGCTTTTCTTTTGGATGGAGGCATTTACAACTAAAATTTCCCTTTAAGCGTGGTTTTCATGACACCCTATG
Source organism: Sorex araneus (assembly GCF_027595985.1). Taxonomy (NCBI): domain Eukaryota; kingdom Metazoa; phylum Chordata; class Mammalia; order Eulipotyphla; family Soricidae; genus Sorex; species Sorex araneus. Next base: position 145,873,852 of record NC_073306.1, read on the forward strand.
AGTCTGAAATCTTGTACTTTCACTTTTATTTATCTCAAACTATTTCTAATTTTGGTTATTGGTGAATGCATTAATTTCCAGACATCTGAAAATTTTCCAAATTTTTTTGTTACTGGTATCTAATTTTATTCTGCTATAGTTACAGAACCTACTTTGTATGATTTAAATACCTTTAAATTTATTGAGACTGTACAAATATATGGCGCATTCTGAAAAATGTTCCATGGGCACAAGAGAAAAATGTGTATCCTTGCCATTTCTAGCTGAAATCTCTCTCTCTATATATATACATGCATATATACACACATATATGTTTTAAGTGTAGTTGGGTTGTAATGTTAAAGTCATCAGTTTACTTTCTGATCTTTTGTTAATTTGTAAATGTTCATTTTTCAAGTCATCAGCTACAATATTAGTCAACTATTTCTCCACTTTGCTTATTCTACCTTGGAACACTCCTGTTAGATGAATAAATGTTTATAATTATCTTATCTTCTTGATCTTTTGTGAGTTTAAATCTCAACTTGGTATCTAGTAGAAAATATATACTAGGAGAGTTCAACTAATTTGTATTTATTATAGTCACTCAAATGTAGGAGTGACAGGTGGTATTTTTGGCACTTGTTTTCCATATCTTATATATATTTTTGTCTATAATTACTATGTTACTACCTTGTTTTTGTTAGATTTTTCTAATGTAACACAATTTCCCTGGTCTCTTCTTTTCCTATATATATTTTGTTTACTTTTAGTGATTGCTTTGGGTATTATAATTAAAATCTTATTTTCATACATAGAAAACCAACTTCTTTTCAAACATATAAACATTTTGCTCATATAGCTCTCTACTCACATATTTTAGGCTATCATTATAAACTTCTTTTTTGAAACTATGTGCTTATCAACATAGTATTCAATTTATGATTTGTTTTTAAGCAGTTGTTTCAGCACAGCAAGAATTTGGAAGTCACAAAACCTATTCATAATAGATCTCTTCTATTTATCTAAGTAGCAACTAGACTGTATTCCTTTTTTGAGAGGTGTCATACCTAGCAATGCACAGGGGTTACTCCTGGCTCATGCACTCAGGAATTACTCCTGGGGGTGCTCAGGGGACCATATGGGATGCTGGGAATTGAACCCGGGTCGGCCGCGTGCAAGGCAAACACCCTACCCGCTATGTATCGTTCCAGCCCTAGACTGTATTCCTTTATTTCTTGGTGTGGGTTTGAGTTATACTGTTTAGAGCCCTTCCACTTCCCCCAAATGACTCCTTAGAGTTTTCCCTGCAGAGTAGGTGTGCTAGCAAAAACCTTTCAATTTTTTCTTTTGTGAGAATGTGTATTTCTGCTTCATCCTTTAAGGATGATTTTGCTAGACACAGAATACTTGACTGACAGAATTTTTCTGCACGTTGAATGCCAGCTCTGTACGGGAAATGAGCTGCTAGTCTGATGGAGACGTCTTTTCCTGGGATTAGTCATGTTCCTCTTTCGAATATTTTGTTATCTCCAGCTTCTACAGATTGATTATGACCTAGGTGTGTATCCTTGCATTTATCACATTATAGTTTGTTGTCCCTCTGTGTTTTATTTTGGCTGGGGGCCACACCCAGCTGTACCCAGGGCTTACTTCTCGCTTTGCACTCAGGGATCACACCAGGGTAGAGAGGCTTGAACCCAGATCTAGGCAAACACCCTGTCTGCTATACTATTGCTCCAGCCCCTGTGGTGCTTTTACAAAAAGATTAACTTATTTTGGTTGAATTTGGAAAGACTTGGGTGATTATACATTCAAATATTCTCTTTATGGGAGGATAGGGGATAGGTTGGGTCACCCCAGAAGTGCTCAGGGATTACTCCTGCTCTGTGCTTAGGAATCACTCCTGCAGGACTCAGGGGACCACTTGTGCTGCTGGGAATCAAACGCAGGCTGACCGCATCAAGGCCAGCACCCCACCTGCTGTACTATCACTCAGACCCCTCCCCAAATATTCTTCTGCTCTCCTTTCCCCTCCCCTCCAGAGGAACCCATTCTGTGTAGTGTGTGGTTGCTGTGATTATTCCTCTTTCTTTCTCTCCTTTCTTTCCAGCTTGGACCATCTAAACAGACCTGTCTTTTAGTTCACGGACTCTTTCCTCTGCCTACACATTGAGTAGACCTGCCAGTGAATTTCTTTCATGATGTTTACATTTTAGGGATTGTGCATTTTTAGTTGTTATAATTTTTTTAATTCCAGAATTTGTATTTGGGTCTATTTTATAGTCTCTATTTCTTTATTGATATTGTCTAGTGAGACATGGTTCTCATACTTTTAGCATTTTATGTGTAATTTTTTGAGATTTTTGAACATACTTAAAGTATCCAATTATAACATTTATTTAGAAATTCCATTCCCTTCATTTCTTTAGGAAAAGTTCTATGGAATGCTTCCCCCCTATGTCATGGATATATATTCTTATTCATAATCCTTGTGATTTGTTGTTGTTGAAAACTGGATGCTTTAATATTCTATTGTAGCAATTCTGAAAATGGACTTTTTCCCCTTCTCGGGGTTTGTTGCTATTACTACTTGGGACAGTAGTTGTGCTTACTCACTCCTTGGTTTTTCCAAACTGCTTCTTCAAAGTCTGTATTCCTTTTCATGTATATCCCTGAAGTTTTGGTCATATTCACTTGGCAATTTGTTAACGGTTAGAAAGAGACTGATTTGCATTTTTTTTTTTTTGCTCTTTTGGGCCACACCAGTGATGCTCAGGGTTTACTCCTGGCTTTGCACTCAGAAATTACTCCTGGCGGTGCTCGGGGGACCATAGGGGATGCTGGGATTCGAACCTGGGTTGGCCACATGCAAAGCAAATGCCCTACCCGCTGTGCTATTGCTCCAGCCCCCATGATTTGCATTTTTAGAATCAAAATAATCTTAACCTTTGCAGTAGGACTTTGTGTGTGTTTTGAAGAATACGTTCAACAGTTAACAATGCTGGTGACCACATTCCCTCAACCTTCTCTTTCTGCTAGGGCCCGTTTTCAAGGTCATCCAAAGACGAAGGTTTAAAGGCCTTATCATGTTCACAGCCTCGGGAATGCATGCAGTCTTTTAGATTTACAAGAATAATGTAGGAGCTTTTCAAAACCCTTCCATGTTCACCAAATTATAGTTTCCAGCTTTACCAAAATAATATTTTGGGGTTTTTTTTTATATACACCAAATGATTTTTGTTGTCTCATGCAGAATAACTAAAACATCTGCTTGTAAATGATTTTGATGAATACCTCCCAGGAAGCAGTGGGCAAATTTCAAGTCAGGTGAACTAAAAATAAACTTTTCAAGCATTCTCTTCCCGGGATCCCACAGAGAGCGAAAGAATGACAACTGTAGGGATGAAGTCTAGACTGTTCCCTCTGGTACTTGGAACATGCGCTGTTATTTTCCAGGCTTTTTCTGTGGTAGAGATTAAAATACCATAACAGTATTGTTCTTACTGAGATGTGACTGGTTTGCTGTGAATAAGTGCGCCTGGGCTCCTGTGTGCCTGTAGTTAATTTTTCAGAGCTCCAAACAAGTTTATTCTGAGAGTTCTTGCAGTTTCCCCCCTACAGTTTCAGAGTTCCTTGCTTTTCCGTTCCACTAATAAGCTATTAGTGTTTATTTTGAAGATGACTTGGATTTCACTAGAATTTGTTCTATCCCTTAGAACAGCCAGAAATATTTCCAATATATATTCTCCATAATATTAGTTCCAGGGGAAGGCAATGAGTACTATATTTTCTGGTAAAAAAAGAAGTGACATACTAATGAGTTAAACATATTTCCTGATAGGGGTTGGAGTGATAGTACAGTAGGTAGGGGTTCAATTCCCACCATCCCACTCATCCCTGAGCACTGCCAGGAGTAATTCCTGAGTGCAAAGCCAGGAGTAACCCTTGTGCATCGCTGGGCATGACAAAAAAAAAAAAAACAACCAAAAACCATACTTTCTGATGGCAGGATTTCTGCATCCATAATCTGCCACTGAAAGTGTTCAGATTCAAAGAAAGGACAGAATATAAAATAGTAACACCAGGTAACCTGTGGGCCAGGAGTGGTGCTATATATTTCAACTTACACCTCACTTGATTCATACAACCATATAATATTATTCCCAATCCACACAGAGACCCTAAGGGCCAAGAAGATTATGTAAATGATTCCCAGCAGTAAGGCCACACTAGGGACTCAGTCAACGCAGTGTCCAGTGTGTGGTCTTCTGAGCCAGCACCACATTGCATTATTTCTCTATTTTGACCAAAGAATCTTGGAGAAATGAAAATCTTGGAGAAATGGTCTAGTTTAGAGCACATTCTGGAAAATGCTGAGCTAAAGCACATTTAATAACTGAAGAGCCCATTTGTGCCTTTCTCTACAGTTTTCCTGTCATAAATCATGGCAAGACCCTGGCTATAACATCGATATTGATTAAAGAAGGGAACACAGAGTCCTTCAGCCTGCAGATTAGCAATACATAAGAGCTTCTGTGTTTTATTGTCTCTTCTGATGTTGGCAAGGAAGGCTGCCTTAACCAAGCAAATAACTCCAGAATTAAGTAAACTAAAGTCACCTTAAAGATTTTTCTTATCTAATTTTTAGACCAACTTATATATTTTTTGCAATAAAGTACATAACCTGTCCATCATAAAAAATAATTGGGAAAGAAGCATAACTATGTCAAGGGATTTTTTTAAAAAACCTGAATTCCCACCACTCTGAGATAATTTCTGTCAGCACAGCTCTTTTTAGCATTTTAAGTATCTTGTTTTCTTTTCATCTTTGGAATCTTGCCATGACTCTAACTTCTACTATTGTAATTATTTTTTTTCATGCCATTCAAAGGTCTCCAGATGCATCATTTTTTCATGACTTTCAAAGAGTCTGTTACTAGGACATGTCCCAGTGCACTGAATTCTTCCAGTCACATTGATTATTGATGCTGTTACTTGTATCTCCCTGATCTAAACAAATAATGGCAGGACAAGCATAGAAAGGCAGCACACAAAATGCTGGGGCCTGGGGCTGGAGTGATAGCACAGCGGGTAGGGCGTTTGCCTTGCACGCAGCTGACCCGGGTTCAAATCCCAGCATCCCATATGGTCCCCTGAGCGCCGCCAGGGGTAATTCCTGAGTGCATGAGCCAGGAATGACCCCTGTGCATTGCCAGGTGTGACCCAAAAAGCAAAAAAAAAAAAAAATGCTGGGGCCCATCTCTGGCACAGAGCTGTGTTCGAGCGGCAAGCACACGTGAAGCACACAGAGACCACAGAGACAGGCTGGTGAGATTCCCCATGCCTGTGTCTCTCCGGACCCTGAAAGGAATGATAACATAACTCAGAGAAGCAGAGTAAACATGGAAAGCGGTCACACCTTCACCTGGAGAACCATGTCTGAAATATGCAGCACCCAGCGAAACCCACAAGACTGCAGAAGCAGGGAGGAAAAGTGCTTTCTGAAAAGCAAAGTCCTGCAGAGACAAACAGGAAGTCCATCTAATCAGGAGTCCACACCAAGGGAGCAAACACGCTTCCCTTTCTTTGCTGTTGAGACACTTGATGAATAAACATTGCTCCAGTGACTCCTGAGAGCCATGACTGTGCAATACTAGACTGAATAAACAACCACCAGCACCCTGAATCGTCTCTCCGAGTCATTTCCATTCTATCTGCTGTTTCCCATAATGCTGTGATGGACATTCTGGTATTTAATTCGTCTTTCAGATAATTTTCTTAAACTATATTTTCCAGGTAGTAAAAAGTATTGTATTATACAACAAGCTTCCCATGGTGTACTCATATGCCAAAGCCAGGAACAAGCTGTATCTCATTCCCCTGACCCTGAAAGAGCCTCCAATGCGGCATCGTTGGGAAGGCCGAGTAGAGAGAGGCTTCTAAAATCTCAGGGATAGGACGAATGGAGAGGTTACTGAGACTGCTCGAGAAATCGATGATCAACAGGATTTTGTGATTCATGATTATACAAAATAACAAAGTACAGTGCTGGTGGTGATGTCAGGAGACGCACTTACTATGTTGTTCAGGTGCTTGCATACTTGACTGTGGACACACGTAATTAAGGGGCACAGAGGATCACCCTTGTGGTGCTGGGCAGTGCCGGGATCACACTTAGCATGATGGGTGGGTCAGGGAATTGGACTCACGGTCTCACTCACACAAGTCAGTGCTTGCCCCCTCAAAGTCCCCAAGAATTCATTTTAAGGTTCTAATATTCAGTCACTTTAAATGCTGGAGATGGGGGCTGGAGCGATAGCACAGTGGGCAGGGCATTTGCCTTGCCCGCGGCCGACCCGGGTTCGATTCCCAGCATCCCATATAGTCCTCTGAGCACCACCAGGATTGATTCCTGAGTGCAGAGCCAGGAGTGACTCCTGTGCATCGCCAGGTGTGACCCAAAAAGAAAAAAATGCTGGAGATGGTTCAATTCTAGCTATTTCATTAAACATTCAAAATATGTGCAGAAAAATTTTTCTGAGGACTGAGATTAGCCCAACCCCGTAGGACTTGAATTGGTAGTGATGAGCATATCCATCCTGTGAGCACGAGCTATGTGCAAGGGGCTCCATCATGTGAGTCACAACGCAGAAACAATTACATGCAACTGGCTAGTGGGCAAAAGGAGGCTCTTTGTCGTGGTCTTTCCGCCCCCTAGTCTCTCGGAATATTCGGTAGTCCCCCTACAAACTCAGGAAACGAGAATGTCTCAGGAAGTGTTAGAAGCAGATAACCTGCAGATTTCTAAATTTATTTCAAACTGTTTATTGAGTCTGAACAACTTAGCCAAGGACCCTCCAGGAGAAATCATAAAGTCAACAGAACAGTACAGCCTTATATGAATTCCCAAACTCCTTTACTTTGGAAAATCTATTCCAGGAAAATTATCTGAGAGGCAGCTGTAGAATTAGGATACTCATTTATGTAATGCACAACAGCAAATGAAATGAAAATAATTCACAGGAACACACAGCAATGATGTATAATAGAGTAAGTCCCTTTAATGCGCTATTCTGAAATCATTACAACTATCACAGAGAAATAGTTATCATTAAGTAGCAAATACACACCAATCCTAATGGAAAAGATGGAGCCAGTGAATGCAGCCTTGTAGGTCAGACAGAGAAGCAAAAAGCATTCCCAAAACTAAAGCAACAGTTAACACTGGATTCCACCCAGAGCCACAGGACTACTCCTGAACTTTTCTCAATTCTTTTTTATCACAGATAAAAATGATGGAAATAAAAATGATGGGAAAACATTGTAATGGGTACCTCCCCCTCCAAGAAAAAATATCCAGGGTCCCAGATGCAGGGGAAGGAAGCAGTGTGCACTGGCCAGGGGAGCTGACCTGGCTGTCCAGTAGAGACCAGGTCCCAAGCCACAGGGCGTGAGCAAAGGGATTCCAAGAAGCAGCCGGCGAAGGCTAGGGCTGGGAGCCAGGGTACAGTTAGAAGATTTACTGATGCCTGGGTGAGAGGTGGGGTGAGAAACGTCCCGGCGGGCACTCCATGTTTGGCCTGAGCCTCTGGAGGACCAGGGTATCCTGGAACCGCGGCAGGAGCTTGAGGGGGAAGACCAAGAGTTCCATTTTAGACACGCAGCTAATCACCATGTGTAAAAATAGGCTCGCTCACTGAGCAATCGCAATCCCAATTAAAACAATGAGATTAAATGTTTGCCTGCTTAATTAGCAAAGATTTAAAATAGTATATTGCTTTCTCTGCTGGCAAGGACATGGTAAGCCCAGAACTGGCATAAATTTTCTGAGGGTAAAAAAAAAAAAAAAAAAAAAAGCATTTGGGGTTGAAAATCCTGACTCTCAGCAATGTTCATAAATTTTACCTTGTTAGTTTCACTTCAAGTCATCTATTTTTGGTAAAAGAGCAAAAGTGCCAGGGCTTTTAAAAGTACCCTGTTGAACCATTCCTGTTTCTGAAAATGAAGAACTGGAAAGAGCCCAGATTCCCACAAAATGAGAGAGAGAAATGTACTATTTTCCATTCACACAACAGAATACTGTGCAGCCACTAGGAATCTTTTTAGGAAGAGCTTAAAACACAATTTTCAAAGAAAATGACAACACATAAATGTATTTAAGTATAGCTGCAAGTTTTTTAAAAATGAAAACAATGAATGCAAAATAATAATAATTATAAATTTCAGTAAGGAATCACTAAACCTATGAGTTGCCACGGGGCAACAAGCATAGTTTTTTCTAATTGCAGCTTTTACAGTATTGTCATGTTCAACATGAAAAAGACAGTTTCAACGTTATTTCAACATTACTAGGCATGGAGCCTCTCTTGAGTAAAACACCCTAAGACCTGGGCTGATACCAGTTCCATCACCGTCCCTCCTCCCACAAGGCCTCTCTCAAAGGCAAAGATGTTAAACTGGGCTGACATCCCACCACAGAAGTCACAAGACAGGGCTCAATGCAACAAGCAAAAGGTCTTTATTGACTAGCTCAAGCTAGGGCCGTCGGGCTCACCGACACAGCAGCAGTCTTCTCAGAACGAGTGGCCCCGAGTCTCAAAAGTGAGGGGCTTTTTTACCATAGCGTTATATAACAGGGACTTTCTGAAGACCACCCTTTTGGTCTCTGTCTGAGGGGCTTTACACTACTTAGCCAATTGGTTATAAATCGGAGTTACATAAGGTTATGTAGGCGTTACATGGTGGGGCGAGGAGGGCTTTCCTACCCGCCTCTGATTGGCAACCCTTAGTTGACGTCACCAAGGTTATTTCACTTCAGGGAAATCATGACTCAATTCCAGGAATTCTGGAACCAAAACCTAGGTCTGGCTTCTCCTGGCCTCTTTATGAGCCTGTCATAGCGCTACCTTTGCTTTCTCTATCTCTCAGAGAGACTGTCCACTTCAGGGAGAACTGGGTTAGGGTGGGGTGGGATTCATACTGAGGTTGAATTTAAACCTGGGATCACCCAAGGAAACAGTGGTGGATGCTGGTCCCTGCAGTATCCAACAGGCCCCAGGGTCTGTCCAGAGGGGACATCCAGGTGAGGTTTCAGCCAGAGCAGAGAGAGCCACCAGTATATGCCGGAAGGAAAATATGGACAATTGGGAAGATTCTCCCCGACGGGCTGGCCCCCTGAATTTCCACTCTCAGGTCAGTGGGAAAACTGACCCAATGCAAATCATTAACTTCTAGGTGACCTCTCAAGGAACAAGTGGACCTGAATTTCATTTGGCAGAACTTTCACTCTCCACATTAAAAAAAATAAATCTTCAATGGCTTTTTAAAAGCTCTCTTTAAAAATTTAAATTTTATTCAAGAGCTATGCTTTACAAAGTTAATGATAGGTGAATTTTAGATCTGTAATATTGTGACACCAACCCCACCTTGACGTCATCACAGGCATTTTTCAGGTGGTGGCAGACATGAATGCCTGTCCAGCCTACAGCCATTCCTTTCTCCGCAGCTGAAAGCTCCATCTCTGGTGGCAGGTAGGAGGGGGAATCCTGGGATCCATGACAAATTGGGCACCCAGTAAAGCTGGAGGGGGATTGGCTGACAGTGTGGCGATGTGACCTGGTGATGGCCAATGATCTGCAAGGGGAAGTGAATGAGCAGCTACCATTTGTCTTCCATGTGGTTCTTCTTTCCCTCCTTCACTCCCTTTCTAATTAGGGCACTGTGAAGTGGAGGAATGTGGAAGCAGGAGGCGGCTGTCCTGAGTCGCTGAGAAATGAGTGTAGGGGGAATAAAAGGCAAAAACTAGAGAACCAGAAAAGGCGGCAGAAAGAGCCAAGTCCTCATGACTGCGTCTTGGGTGGTTCTGGAGTCTTGTCTTCCTAGTCTTCTTAGCCATACAAGAAACCTCTCTGTGAGATGCAGATCAAAACAACTTTGAGATACCACCTCACACCACAGAGACTAGCACACATCCAAAAGAACAAAAGCAACCGCTGTTGGAGAGGATGTGGGGAGAAAGGGACCCTTCTTCACTGCTGGTGGGAATGCCGACTGGTTCAGCCCTTCTGGAAAACAATTTGGACGACTCTCAAAAAATTAGATATTGAATTCCCATTTGACCCAGCAATACCACTGCTGGGAATATATCCCAGAGAGGCAAAAAAGTACAATCGAAACAACATCTGCACATGTATGTTCATCGCAGCACTGTTTACAATAGCCAGAATCTGGAAAAAACCCGAATGCCCCAGAACGGATGACTGGTTGAGGAAACTTTGGTACATCTATACAATGGAATACTATGCAGCTGTTAGAAAAAAGAAGGTCAAGAATTTTGTAGTCAAGTGGATGGGCATGAAAAGTTTCATGCTGAGTGAAATGAGTCAGAAAGAGAGAGACAGACATAGAAAGATTGCACTCATCTATGGTATATAGAGTAACAGAGTGGGAGACTAACACCCAAGAACTGTAGAAATAAGTACCAGGAGGTTGACTCCATGGCTTAGAGGCTGGCCTCACGTTCCGGGGAAAGGTCAACTCAGAGAAGCGATCACCAACTACATTGTAGTCAAAGGCCATGTGGGGGAAGGGAGTTGCGGGCTGAATGAGGGCTAGAGACTGAGCACAGCGGCCACTCAACACCTTTATTGCAAACCACAACAGCTAATTAGAGAGAGAAAACAGAAGGGAATGCCTTGCCACAGTGGCAGGGTGGGGTGGGGGGGAGATGGGTTTGGGGAGGGTGGGAGGGACACTGAGTTTACGGGTGGTGGAGAATGGGCACTGGTGAAGGGATGGGTTCCCAAACTTTGTATGAGGGAAGTATAAGCACAAAAGTGTATAAATCTGTAACTGTACCCTCACGGTGATTCTCTAATTAAAAATAAATAAATTAAAAAAAAAAAAAGAAACCTCTCTGTGCTTTTAAAGTTCCTCTCTGTGGAGTTTTCTGTTACCTGAAGCCCAAGAAGCATCCCGCGCTGGATTCATCATGAAATGGGAAGCAGACCCCCTGAACCTTTCAGCGGACATGACAAGGGCACCCCCACATTCACCTCTGCAGTGGCCAGTTTTAGCAAGAATCTTGAGCTAGAAACTGCCATCTGCCATTCCTAATCATTCTCCTCCTCCTCCACTGTCCTGCTACAGGTCTCGTGGGGTCGCCTGGGCGTGCCGTCCATGTGTTTGGTTTACCCAGAATCTCTTCTACCTGAGTGCTCTTGTCACTGCTTCATCCACTGACATCCCTAGAGAGAATGTTGGGGACAGATGACCAGAAATCTGAACAATGGGTCAGTCTTGGCGAGATGCTGCCTGGGGATATCCTGGGGAAGATTAAGTCATGCTGCTGGCCCTCAGGGCTGGCTGGGGAACTGGGTAAGTGCCAATGATGGGGGGCACTGAGTGCCTAGAGGAACCTTGGACTGAAGAGGGAGAGCCTGCAGGGTGAGACAGACAGCTGGGGCTGTGCTGGGGCTCTCCTTATACTCCGTGTCACCAACAATAGGACTCTCGTTGATTTTTCAACAGATACTCCCGGGATCACTGTGCTGAATGCCTGGTGGTGTTGCTAAGGGCACAGAGAGAAACAGTGGATGAGGCCACTGCTCAGGTAGAATGGAAGTCCAGGGATGCAGCCGAGAAATGCAGAGTGCATGGCAGAGACCCCTGGCCAGAGGCTGTTGGCACTGTTGGTGAGAGAAAGCAAGAGAGGACCCATCCCTCCCCCTCCCCTACCCCTTCTGGCCCAGTGACCTAGCTTTGAAGAGAAATCTTTGCTCAGTAAAAATTTATAATGAAGAAATAATCATTTCCCTTCTGGCCCAGACTGAGTTACAACAGAAGTCCAAGTACCTTATGACACTAATTTCTCCTCCCATAAAAGCGGCCTCTATAGCAACACATGCAGAGTTCATCCTGCTGCCTTCTTGCTGCCTTTAATTACCACATATCCAGTTCACTAGCTTAAAATTCAACATCTCTTAAGCACATTTCCCCACAGTGTTAGCTAAGAGGATGCAAAAATGCAGATTGTGTCAGTGTAAATCAGCCTCATGAATATGCAGTATTTCCTAGTCAATAAAAAAAATGCAGAGAAAAGTGCTTGTCAACAATACAGAGTAATAAATTGGACTCAGAAGACAAGAAAAATGCTTTGATGCTTTGACCCGATAATTCCACTCCAGGGAATTACAACTCTTAAGGAAATTGTGGCCAAGTCAGCAGGAAGAATGGAAATTATAAATAATTTGGCATCATTGATAAGAAAGAGAAACAGGAATGAGCTAAATAACCCAAACAGAGGACTAATTGAGAAAATTACAGTATGTCCAGATAGAAAAAATACAGAAATATGAAATGATTTCACGATGACAGTCACCATTGTTGTTGGGAACTGAATGACTAGCTTCAGTCTTTCACTCCGCCACCCCAGGACCAGCCGAGTGCTGGGTTCATGTGCTGGGTGACTGATTTGGTCAATAGGTGGTAAGAGAGGTGGTAACTGTGGTGATGTGGTATAGAGACAGTTCATCTTCTGACACATCTGATCTCTCCCTGGGGAGCCCCATTTCTAGCCGGAGTCAGAGACAGGAGCAAACCATGAATGCTCCCTTATGTCTCTCACGGAATCCTGGCTGGTACAGTTAGGCAAACGTACGGAGCGCGATGGAGACTCACTCAGAGCTAGGTGCGGATGCAGGAAGAAGATATACATACATATTTGTATATGTAAAGCAATATGCATATATCTCTACACACACACATATATGCCCAAACTGGAAAGTAGGAGCAAGTGGGCTGTATTTGCAGTTTTAAATGCTGGTGAGTTTGTTCTTGGACAGAAAACACTAGAAAATCTGTCAAAAGTTGAAGAGCAATAAAAACTTGTCCAAATGAAGAATTTGTTCAAGTATTCTAAGTTATGACCTTCTTTAATGAGCATGTATTCACTACAGACCAGAATAAAGCAATGTATCAGAACTACGTTTGTTCAACAATGAATTTGAATTCACAAAATGATAAACTGGTATTAAAAAGAGGAGAAAATGAAATTGAATACAGAGTTAACAACATGTGAAGTGAATCATGAGTCTGGTTGGATGATTTTTATAAAGCAAAGTGCTGAGTGGGGGGGGGTCAGAGACTCTCCTCATGGTACTCAGGATGCCATGCAGTGCCAGGGATCAACTCCAGGGCCCTCTGAATGCCAGGCATGTGTTCGACCACCTCTGATATCTCCTGGACCTTAACTGTATATATTTTTAATTATAGCAACAAAAAGGAGCTGTATGTTAAATTTTCATAAATTACATATAAACAGTGAATAAGACATAAAAAATATGTTCATCCTTCTCAGGAATAAAATAGATATTAATGAAACCCTCAAGTTACATCTCAAATTTAGTAAGTTAAAAAAAAAATTTAACAACGCTTCTTGTGTTGTTGAAAAAAGTCTAATGAAAGTGTTATCCATAGGCCATGCTGGTTATAGATCCCCAAATCTAAGCCAAATGTATTTTGGATACCAGGATCTTACAAATTACAGTCATTTAATCTCTGTTTCAATAACCACACTGTGGAATTCATACTAAAGAAAAAACGGGAAAGAACAAATGTCCAGTGGAGTTCAGGACAACTTTCAGGTGGCATGAAAGGTGGCAGATTCCAAGGCATCCAGAGGAACAGCAGGTTCAAAAAATATGAGAACTGGACAGACGCTTCAGCAGCTTCCATTTTGTAGCTCAAATTAATCCCATCAAAAATAAGTGCCGGCCCTCGGCGCCATCTTGCCACAGCAGCCAGCAGTGAAGAATCCGGGCCAGTGGGCACCGCAAGCCGGAGACTGCTCTGGACCCCAGACCGGCCAACAACACCAGGGTGCCAGACGGAGAAGGTGCAGCCAACCCACCTTCTCCAGATGGAGCCCCAGCGACACTGGGCTTCTAACACGGCTCCCATATGTGGGACTGAGATATCCCTCCAAACCGCGCGGCCACTTACGTGGCCTCACAACCTTTCCTGATATACAAAAAACACGCTCAGGAACGGCTCCGCCACCCCTGAGTGTCCATTATCCCAGAGGCACAGAAACCAATCCTGGAACACAGCAGCTGCTGGCAGATATACTCCTGGACTGTGAACTAAGCTATGGCCCCGTGCAGCCCCGGGAGGGGAAGGGTTCCTGTCCCTCAGTCTTTTCCCCTTTGCGGCAGCATGGTGACCACCACTGCTCAGAACCAACTGGACAGAGAGGTAGGAGCTTGCAGTGATGGGAGGCATGGGGAATCTCGAGATGGGGGGGACATAACCGGCCCTGCTTCCTGCCCAAATGAGACCCCGAGCTGTTGCCCACGAACAGCTCCTCCGCTCCTGAACAGCCATGATCCCAGAGGCACACAAACCAATCTCAGAATGCAGCGGCTGCTGGCAGAAATACCCCTGGACTTAATACCAGAATCCCAAAACTGGGCGGCCGCTTTCGCAACCATGCAACATCATATGCTCTTTGTTATCGACAATAGAAAACATACGATCTAATGATGCCATTCCAACAGGTCTGACTGTTGGGGTAAAGACTCCAAATAATGATAGTGAGTTTTCTGTCGAAATATTGAATGTAATCAAAGTAATGAGAGAGTAAAGTGAAAATCATCTGCAGAGGGGGAGCGGGAGGGGGGGTATGCTGGGGTTCTTGGTGGTGGAACATGTGCATTGGTGAATGGATGGGGGTTTCATCATAGTATGACTGAGACTTGATCCTAAAAGCCCTGTAACTGTTCTCACGGTGACAATTAAAAAAATAAATTATTTAAAAAAAAAAAAGCACTAAGAGGGAGCTAGATAGTACAAGGCTAAGGCTCTTGCCCTGCATATGGCCAACCCCAGATGGATGCCCTGGCACCACATGCAGTTTCCAAACACTTCCAGGAGTGACTCCTGAGCACAGAGCCAGGAGTAGCCTCTGAGCATTGCTGGGTTGGACCAAAAACAAAATCAGTATTAAAACCCAAAACAGAAACTGAACTCTAGAACACACCCAAAAAACAGCACTCACAAACCTAGAACAAGAAGGAAAATCAAAAGATACCCACCCTAGCAAACCTCAGAGCAGGAAATGAACCATCAGTCATTTCTTTCCAAGTGGGACAAAACTCTGACTCTGCAAGGGAAGAAAGCTATCAAGTGGAAATCCTAGAACTGACTGAAAAATAGAGTAGCTGATATCAAAGTTAGTTGGATAAGACGACATAGTAGGGCTGGGGAATTAGCCCAAAGGTGTGTGTACATGGAGAAAGTCCAGGTTTGATTCCTGATGCCCTCCCAAGCACTGATGAAGGAAAATCCAAACAACAAGTCAGAATCAACTCCCGAGCACTGCCAGATGTGGGCCCAAAATAAACAGAAAAGCATAGTATTCATGAAACAATCTGAAAATAATAATAATAGCCAATATGGACTTCCAGAGATGAGTGTATCACATTACGTGTCCCATCTTGTACAATGTCTAGAACACACACAAAGAATATGACTGGATGAAGGAATGAGAGCAATCCTTCTGTGGTCTAGGCACCCAAAAAGCAGCACTCACAAACCCAGAAACATGGGTGGGGATGAGCCAGGTGTGCCTTGCATGTGGCCCACGTAGGTTTGCTCCATACAGTCCCCAGAGCCCCACCAGGAGTGACCCCTGATGCAGGAAGAGGAATAATCCCCCAGCACTGCCAGGTGTGATCCCCAAATCACAATAAAGCAAAACACAGACACACGTGTGATTGAGTTGCTAAATTTAGGAGAATTGTTTAAATATATGCAAGGGAAGGAATAAACATCGTTGACAAACACATGAGGAATTTCAGAAGGGAGATGGAACCGTCTGACAAAGCAAAAGAAGATGCAAGAACTGGAAACATACAACCTTTTAAGTTTAAATGCACTCAAGAGAATGAGCAGGCTGGGCGGCACGAGAGGGTCCGTGAGCGTGATCAGGTCACACGGAAAGCCACCAAGCACAGAACACGGGCAGAGGACAGAGATATATTTCACACATTCACAGGGGAGACTGGGCAGAAGACTATCAAGTGGTCTGACAAGCGTGCTAATGGGGTGCTAGTGTGTGTGTGTGTGTGTGTGTGTGTGTGTGTGTGTGTGTGTATCGGGGTGTGGGGAGGAGATGTGGTGAGCTTTCTGCATTTGATCTGAAACATCAAACCACAATCTCAGAGGCTTCCAAACCCTAAGCAGAACAAACACAAAGACCATTACATCTTGGCACCTCACATGCAAGTGAGAAAAATCAAAACAAACCAAAAACTCTTCAAAGAAACTGGAGATCAAAAGACACATGACAACATGACATTGGCGGGCGAGTAAGCTGAAGGATGGCTCGACAGAAATCAAGACAAGAAATAATGAGATGTCTTTAAAATGTCCCAGAAGAGCCGTTAACTTAGAATGCTATGTCCAACTAGCATTTCAAAACAGAGGTTTAACTAATAAAAACTGAAATGTTTTCAAACTCATTACCAAAGAGGTGAGAGCATGTTTTTCAGGAAATGAAACTGAAGAGGAAATAACAGAAAACTTTGACTCTTGAAGAAATTATTGAAAGCATTAGAAACAGAATATACATGGACAAATATACTACATTATTTCTTTATTATCCCTTAAAAAAATGTTAATGACAAGTGATACTTAAGGACAAAGCAATTTATACTGTGGGATTTACATTATATACCAAAATAAAAACATACAGTGAGTCAGGACAAAAATAGGGGGATGGAATGAGTGTTGTAAATAAACTGTTGAAATTCTACATGGCATGTGAAATCATATAACTTAATTCATTAGACTTTGATAAATTAAGATTGTTTATTATTACCTCTACAGCAACTGTTTGGAATTATAAGGAGGCTTAACTAAAAAGGCAACAGTTTAAATAGAATGAAAAAGTGTTAAGCCTAGATCAATTTAAAAAAATTGTACTTTGAGGGCCAGAGGGCACTTGCCTTGCATGCAGCCAACCTAGGTTCGATCGCCGGCACTGCATATGGTTCCCCTGAGCACCACCAAGAGTAATCTCAGAGTAGAGTAAGGGAGTAAGCCCTGAGCATCACCAGGTATAGTCCCAAAACAAAGGAAAAAATTATATTTTTCACTTTAAAATACAAAAAAAGGGGGGGTGGAGTGATAGCACAGCGGGTAGGGTGTTTACCTTGCACGCGGCTGACCTGGGTTCGATTCCCAGCATCCTATATGGTCCCCTGAGCACCGCCAGGAGTAATTCCTGAGGGCAGAGCCAGGAGTAACCCCTGTGCATCAGTGGGTGTGACCCAAAACACAAAAAAAGAAAGAGAAAGAAAGAAAGGAAGGAAGAAAGGAAGGAAGGAAGGAAGGAAGGAAGGAAGGAAGGAAGGAAGGAAGGAAGGAAGGAAGGAAGGAAGGAAGGAAGGGAGGGAGGGAGGGAGGGAGGAAGGGAGGGAGGGAGGAAGGGGGGAAGGGGGGAAGGGGGAAGGGGGGAAGGGGGAAGGGGGAAGGGGGAAGGGGGAAGGGGGGAAGGGGGAAGGGGGAAGGGGGAAGGGGGAAGGGGGGAAGGGGGGAAGGAAGGAGGGAAGGAAGGAAGGAAGGAAGGAAGGAAGGAAGGAAGGAAGGAAGGAAGGAAGGAAGGAAGGAAGGAAGGAAGGAAGGAGGGAAGGGAGGGAGGGAGGGAGGGAGGAAGGAAGGAAGGAAGGAAGGAAGGAAGGAAGGAAGGAAGGAAGGAAGGAAGGAAGGAAGGAAGGAAGGAAGGAAGGAAGGGAGGGAGGGAGGGAGGGAGGAAGGAAGGAAGGAAGGAAGGAGAAACCAAGGAATAAGAACAGAGTGGGGGTGACTATCAACCACATATAAAGCATATTAATCATGTGTAGAGTCAGCCCCTGCACTAGAGGCAGAGCTCTTTGGAACAAGCAAGAAGACTGACTGTGTGCTGTCGAGTGACTCTTCCCTTTAAAGACACTGATAGGTGCACGGTGAGCCCATGCGCCCGAGCACAGTGAGTTCCACGAGCTGGCACGGGGGTCCGAGGAAAGCCGGCCAGTAGCCCTGCAAACGGAAAGCGTGTCTGGTAGCCAGCACTGCCCCAGGCATCAGCAGTCCCTGCAGCTCTGCGCTCTGGTCCGCCCACCCCCAGGGCGGGCACAGGGCGTCTCCAGAGTCCCACAGGCGGGGTGTGTGAGCAGCAACACCCATGCGTCTCGGGGCTGGGTGAGCACCCCTCCAGTGCCCCACGGCCCTGAACGCACCCTGCGTGACACGAGGATTCCCGGGTCTCGGCTCGAGCCTGGGCAAGCGAGAGCTGTTCTGGTTGGAGTGACAGGAGCAAGAGGGCGGCAGGGGGGACAAAGCAGCGGGAATCCCATGGCAGAGCAGCGAGTGACTGCCAGCCACCAGCCCTTGGTGTGTGCCAGACACAGAGACCTCCAGCCAGTCCACAAAAAAGAGTTACTGCTGCCTCGTACAAGTCCGGGCTGGAGCGATAGCACAGCGGTTGGGCGTTCGCCTTTCAAGCGGCCGACCCGAGTTCGATTCCTCCACCCCTCTTGGAGAGCCCGGCAAGCTACCGAGAGTACGGAGCCCGCGTGGCAGAGCCTGGCAAGCTACCCATGTGTGTTGGATATGCCAAACACAGTAACAATAAGTCTCTCAATGAGAGACGTTACTGGTGCCCACTCAACAAATCGATGAGCAACGGGATGACAGTGACAGTACAAGTCCTAGATCCTACAGCAGCACTCCTGTAAGTCCTGATGTATAAATACTGCTACTGTAAACAACGGTCTTTATCCCCGCCTTATCAGTTCACAAAACAGTTCTCCAGGGCACATGGGTAAAGGGGTTGGAAGCCACTCCAAAGGTAGCATCTAAAAAATCAGTTCGGTTGGCAGTGAGAAGTTTGTCTATAGGGTATAGGCTGAGCCTTGAAAGCCAAGAGCTTTCAGCATGAGAAACCGTCGGTATGTGGTAGAAATCACATTCCACATATCTCAAATCAACACGCTCTCTCTGAGACACCATCCCCTTTGAACAGAAATCTGTTTCAAAATCCAACATGATGTTCTCATCCCTCACAAACAGGCTGACGAATCCAGATGGGGAGCAGGTGTACCTTCCCCATAAATCAGCTGAAGACTGAAGCAACAAACAAACAACAATCAAAAAAAATCAAATTCTCAACTTGCAAATCAGAGTCTGGTCTTGTAAGTTTACTTTCTAGCTAAGAAGGAAAGGAATCATGGCAAGTTTTGTTTGTCTCCTCACCCGTCATGCCAGAGACATTCAAGGGAACTCCTGAGATCATAAACAGAATAAATAGTAAACAGAATTCCTGAGAGGTGCTGACCCTCCATCTTAGACCATGGAGACCCAAAAAGGTTTGTCATTTTCTGTAAGTCATAAGTCCACTGTAAATCACTTCCAAGTGAAAAACCACCACAATCAGGATTCCAGGAACAGCAGGAAGGGGTTTCCTTCAATTCTCCTGAAGGAGTGATTACAGTCTGCAGAGCATGATTCTAAGAAACTGTGGAAACTCATTAAATAGGACATGCTGTGACTTTTCAGTTTTGCTTTAAACATGTGCTCCAAAATAATTACTTTTTTTGGTTTGTTTTGGAGTCACCGCTGGCAGTGTTCAGGGTGACTCTTGTTCTCTGCGGTCAGGAATCGCTCTGTGGTGGTGCCTTGGGGGCCAGATGGGACGCCGGGGATCAAACCCAGATGAGCTGCATGCAAGGCAAGTGCCCTATCTGCTGCGCTATCTCTCCAGACCCTCCCCCCAAATAATTACATTTTAAGTAGAATTTCTAAACAGCATCTGCTATGACATAACTTTGTCGATGGAGATTAGCCGCAGTCCCTGTGAGATGAGCCACACAGGTGATTTCCGCAGGATCAAGGAGCTAGACAAGGGGGTGTGCTGTGGTTCCCGCACAGAAGTGTCCAGTGGTGAAAGCGACCCTCCACACAGTGGACAGGCACTGCAGGCATTCACCCCCTCCTTTCCGACGGAGTCTTAGAACCCTGACCTTCCCGGCCTCTCATTTCTGCCCTGTCCGTCTGCAACTCACACGACCGTCCTGAGCGAAACCGCTCACCTCACTCCCCAGGTGAAAGCACCATCTCCTGGTCAGGGTTTACCTCGCGGGCCTGTGGAGCTCAGTGCCCGGGGGTGGGGGGGGGGGCGGCGCCTGGCCCAGCGTGGAGGTCCAGGCCTTTGGACCGTCGTTCTGGGAGGAAGCTCAGCGGAGACGGAGGTGTGAGGCGAGCACTCGGCACTCGGCTCCCCTACTCATAACACACGCCACGCTGTGCTGTGTGCGTGGACTCAGCCCCGCCCCTCAGGTGTTGGCCTTCTGGTGGAGCCAGGAGAGTGAGCCAGGTCTACACCGGGGTAACGGGCCACACATCTCTTCCCGCCAGAACTAACTCGCTTTCAGCACGCCGCTGCTCCGAGAGAGGGCAGGGGTGAGGAAGCGTCTCGGTGGTCTCTGTGCGTGGCTTCCGCGGGCCACCAGCCAGCCACACGCAGTGACACTGCAGGGCCGGAAACAGGGCCCCCTGCTCCCGCGCTCCCCACCTGTTCTTGGCCCCAGCAAGCTGACTTTGGAGAGCACTGGCTGATGTCAGGAGATGAAAGTGTCACCAGTCCACTCTGCTCCACGGCTCTGCTGCGTGCAAGCAGAGGGCAGGTGTCTGGACGTGCTCTGCTGGGGGGATATAAGCGTCCGCTCCGTGCACACGTGCCGAACACTCCGATGGCTCCGTTATATTTTGGTTTGTGGGCCACAACTGCGGCGCTCAGGGGCTTCTCCCAGCTCAGGTGCTCGGCAGACCCCGTGGTGCTGGGAACAGAACTGGGCCTCCTACTGTCAGGAGGAGTATTCTACCTCCAGCCCCTCCCTGGCCTCCCGCTGGGTTTAGAGCTGCACTGCACAGTGCTGACAGGAGGGGCCGGCCCCTCTTCCTTGGTGCAGAGAGCTGCGAAGAGACAGGCAGAAGGTAACAAAGGGTCAAGGGCGGGGGCCTTGGACGCGTCGGTGGTGTGGAGTGTGGCAGACGGACCTACCCAGCCCACAGAGCCAATGACACTGCAAGCATGCATACTCAGTAATAGTTGCTGCAGACTCAAAGTACAATAACTAAACTTAGAAATGCACCTCAAAAAAAAAAAAGAAAGAAAGAAAACACAGGGGCTGGAGTGATAGCACAGTGGGTAGGGTGTTTGCCTTGCATGCAAACGACCCAAGTTCGATTCCCAGCATCCCATATGGTCCCCCGAGCACCACCAGGAGTAATTCCTGAGTGCAGAGCCAGGAGTAACCCCTGAGCATCGCCGGGTGTGACCCAAAAATCCCAAGAAAAAGAAAAAGAAATGCACCTCATAAGCTCATAAGGGGCTGGGCTGGGGTGTGGGAGGGAGCCGGGAGGCATTGATGAAGGGAAATCGATAGTGGTGGGACTGGTGTTAGAACATACATGCCTGAAACTACATGAACAGCTTTGTCAATCACAGTGCCTACATTTTTTTAAAGACTTTTTTTAAAGAACCACCCCACGGAGAAGGCCGCAGTGGAGAACACAACTATTAACACTGTCGCACTGTTCACTGATTTGCTCGAGTGGGCACCAGTAACGTCTCCATTGTGAGACTTGTTGTTACTGTTTTTGGCATATCGAATTTTAAAATAGAAAAAATATTACAGACAATAGGGGCCTGGTGAAAAGACCAAATATCTATGCAACTTGAGTCTGATAATGTGAGGAGAAAGAGAAAATGACACAAGTGATATAAAAATTCCTCCTAAACCACCAAAGCTACCAGCACACAAGCTCAAGAGGCATGAAGAGAAGCGGAAAGTGGCTTCTTTCCGCACGGGGGCTCCATACTGCCCAGTACCTGAAAACCATCATGTAAGCTTGGACTCAGCTAGTTAATAGAAACATGCACACTGAAGGGGGAAAACTAGTACCAATGCTGTCTTTCAAGAGAAACAATGAAATCCAAGTCTAAAATGGGGACAATAGGACCATATGTTCAAAATACTGAAGGGAAATACATAGAATACAAATTCTATGATGGCATAGAATCTGATGCCAACAAAATTATTGACAATTGAGATGGAGAATAAGTCCTTTCCAGACTATTGGAGGGGGAAATGTGTCACAATAGCACTGTAGCACTGTTATCCCATTGTTCATCGATTTGCTTGAGCAGACACCAGTAACGTCTCCATTGTGAGACTTGTTACTGTTTTTGGCATATCAAATATGCCACGGGTAGCTTGTCAGGCTCTGCTGTGCGGGCAGGATACTCTCAGTAGCTTGCTGAGCTCTCCGAGAGGGACGAAGGAATTGAACCCGGGTCAGCCGCATGCAAGGCAAATGCCCTACCCGTTGTGCTATCACTCCAGTCACAATAGGCATATGCAAAAGGTCACACTAAAGGAAGTGTGTTAGGTAGAATGAAATGACTATTATGAGGAGGAAGAGCAAAAATGTGAGGAACCAGTGACCAAACTTCCATCCCAAAACCTAAGGAATGAGCAGTAAGTTAAAGCGAGAAGGACTCAGGAGAGTGAAATGAGAATGCCAGTGAGCCAGAAGATCACAGGGTCAAAAGCTATTTTTTTATTTAAAATATCGAAAAAAAAAACTCTTAAGCAAGATGAATCAATCAAAATAAAGGATAAAAAACAAGTTTTTAAAATCAGAAGGCAAAGAAGCATCACTACAGACCCCAGGGACACTAGAAACTAAAAGGTGTAGAGAGATAGTCCGGTGAAGAAGAAGCCTCCCTTGCCTGCAGCTGACCCGGCTCAACCCCCAAAACCACACGTGGCTCCCCAAGCACTACCAGGAATATCCCTGAGGATAAAGTCAGAAGTCAGCCTTTAACATGCAGAGTGTGGCTTAAAAACAAGCAAGACACACTAAGAGAATATAGTATGAACAACTGTGTGCCAGTGCATTTGAAAGTGAGAAGGAACGACTCCATGCCAACTCTCTCAGAGAACTGCAAGAAATGGTATACTTCCAAATTCCTTTCATGAGACCACTATATACTTGATACAAAAACCTAATAAAAACATTAAGCGTGGGAAAAACAAAGAGTGTACTCTTTTTTGCTTTTCTTTGGATGACATGCTTAATTCAATAAAATGCAAGTTTATTATTACTTCTAATGTTTGGGAGGATTCATCTATGAAGACTTGACTTCTTTAGAGCAAAGCATTTATTATAGATTCAACTCTTTCACAGACAGCAGATTATTCTTGTATTAAAATCCTCCGTTATTTTTGGTAAGTTAGTTTTCAAAGTATTTTATCCAAGTTGCAAATGCACTGGCACCATTCTTCTAACATCCTTTTAGGAAAAACAAAATATTAGCAAATCCAATCCAATAATATGACATTCTTGATCCTAATCCAAGAATGAAAAGTTGATTTAACATATTTAAATCTTTCTAAAATAAAATTCTTCACCTAATTTGGAAAAGGAGCAAAACCACAAATCCACTCAATCGATGTGGAGAAAGCATTTACATAAATTCAGTTCTCGCAGATAACTGGAATTTGCAATAAATTGGGAAGACGGAAACTACTTTAGGGTGACAAGGAACAGCAACGTTCATAGAACAATGAACCGTGAAACAGTGGAGGCTTTCTGCTGCACAGACTGTTGGGCTAAAGTAACACTCGTCCTTCACAACAGTGACTTCAGAGAAAAGAATTTAATCTCAGAGGCACTGGTGTGACCTCCACCCCACCCCACTTTGCTCGGTATTCTCTCAGGCTGAAGTCAGATGCATCACTTGGTTATCCAGAGAGAGAGGAAGAAGAATCTATGAATCTTTTTATATATGATTTTCATTGAAGCCAGACTGCATACACCACTAAGTATTCAGGGATGCAGCTTTACAAATCAGTGTATATACAGGCCCTTTTAAGTTCACAGCTGAAAGTCCAATTCCATCCCTCATGTATATTGATGCCTTTTAGTCGCTCTATCTCCCCTTTCCCTCCAACGGTTCTCAAATTCTCTCTCTAATCAGTAGCCACATTGGTTGAAGCAGGCACACCGTCCTAACTGCCCTCGAAGGGGAAGGAGGACACTTTTGTGCACACACAGAGGTCAGTAGGCAAGAACAGGGCCTGGGTACAGAGTGGTGATTCCCAGGTTTCTATTCACGCTTCACAGATGGAGGCCTCTGGGAAGCCAAACAGAGACACAAAGCCTCGGAGGGTAAGAATCTCCCGGCGAGGTTCTGCAGACCCACAGCGTGGGGCCCGGCTGTGGCTCGGGGGGGAGCGCCTGCCCTGTAGGTGAGGCCTGGGTGCGGGCGGTATGTGAATTAACCCCCTTGCAACCCCCTCCACCAGGGTTCTACTGGGTTGCAGCACTGCCTGCATGATCCCTGGCACCACAAACATCTTCTCAACAAACCCCAGTGCAGCAGGACAAGGCAGAGGGGTGGGGCAGGGTCTGAGAGACGGGGCTGCGGGGCTGACATTGGCCTCCGCTCCCGCTGTCACGGGCTGAGAGCGTGACCTCACCGGGGAAGTCCGATCTTCTCTGGGGAACTTCGGAGCTGCCAGGTCCCTTCCAGAATCCCAAACTCTCTCTCCCCAGAGCCGTCTGAATCCCCTTTCAGTGTGGGACCCAAGCCCCTGCTCTGCAGACACGGGGCCCCTCTGCCTGCAACTGCTCCCAGCCCAGCTGTGAACATCTGAGCGGGCGAAGGGCAGAGTGCTCCTTCTATTGCTCTCGGCAAAATCCCTGGGCTGAGTGCCTCACGCCAGCCCCTGAAAATCCCGAACCTTTTTCTCAAGGGATGTTCAAACACTCAAGACTCAACATACACCTTGCGGCCACCTTAACTTCCTCCTCAGCCCAACTCATCCGGGAGCACCATCGCCCCATTCCGCGCCTTGGGGCTCGAGGAGAGGCTCTGCCTTCTCTCTCACTGGAGAGAAAGGTGCGATCTTGAGGGACAGAGCGCAGGAGGCATCGCGACAGGTGGCTGTTTCTTGGAAACTCCTTGGGGTTCTCCACAAACCAGGACTGGGCAATACAGAGCCATGACCGAGTCTGTCCGTGCCAGGCTTGTGAGGGACAGGCCAGGAGCAGGGAGGCGATTCGAGACCCCAAGCCAGGGCAGCCCCCACAAGCTTTCCAGGGAGCAGGTCTGTGGGGCTGCCTGTTCCTCAGTCTCTTCTGTACCTCAGAGGAAGGGAAGGGACTGGCTCCCCTGTACAGGCACTTTCCCAGAAATGCCTCCAGACTGTGAACTAAGCTACGGCCCCTTGCCGCCCCAGAAGGGGAAAGGTTTTTTCTCTCTCAGCCTTTCCTTTCCCCGGCGGTTTGGCGACTGCCATCTTATAGGGCCCACTAAAAAGAGGTACAAGCTTGCAGTGACGGGACGCGCGGGAAATCTCTGGATAGGGGGCGTTACTGGTGCCGCTCTCTGCCCAGACGAGATACCAAGTGACCACACACCAATGGCTCCTCCACTCCTGAACACCCATGATCCCTGAGGCCAACTAACTACTTTTGGCACCCAACGTCTTCTTGCAGAAATGCCTCTGGACTGTGAACTAAGCTACGGCCCCATGCCACCCTGGGAGGGGAAAGGTTTTTCTCTCTCAGTCTTTCCTTTCCCCGGTGGCGGCGTGGTGACCACCAACTTATAAGGCCCAATACAGAGGGGCACAAGCTTGCAGTGATGCGACTTCTAGCAGAAATTTATCTGGAATTAATTACTAAAATAGAAGAAATTTAAAACTGCGCAGCTGCTGTTGCGGCCGCATGACCTTATATGCTCTTCATTCTCAGCAATGGAAAACAAATGATCAAATGATGCCTTTTTGGCAGGTCTGATTGTTGGGGGAAAATTCCAAACAATAATAGTGAGTTTTCTGTTGAAATATTGAATGTAATCAAAGTACAGAGAGATTAAAGTGAAAATCATCAGCCACACAGGCGGAGGGTGGGTGGGAGGGGGGTATACTGGGGTTCTTGGTGGTGGAACATGTGCACTGGTGAAGGGATGGGTGTTTGGTCATTGTATGACTGAGACTTAAACCTGAAAGCTTCGTAACTTTTCACAGGGTGATTCAATAAAAACTAAAAAATAATAAAAAAGAGGCACTTCCCTCCATGCCACACATTGTTGCCAGATGCCTTCAGGGGCTCCATTTGGCTCTTGAGGATACACAGGTGAGAGAACTTATCGCCGGCATCAAACGAGTGACTAAGAGTTACCGAAGGTTCCCGGCTGTGTGTGGAGCTCAAGCAGAGACGCTCCCCCGATCCAGCCCCTTTGCTGGCCTCCAACACTCCCCACAAAGCCCATCACTCGCGCCTGTAGTTCCAGTCGCACATGGTGCAGCCGACCCAAAGGCAGTGCGTGGTCCCGTGGGGTGAACGTGTCTCGCCTTCCCTGGTCACAGCAACTGGTCGAGACCAGCCTGAAACTGCACCAAAACCCATCAGAACCAGCCCTGAGACACTTGGGGCAACGGCTGTGAAAAAACACACACACACTTTTCCCTCTTCACGACGGGGAATAAGCCGGCAGGAGCCACGGCAGGAAGAGCGTCTGCGGCCCAGAGGTGAGCAGAGCAGGCAGGGAGGGAGCGTGCGGCGGCAGACAAGGAGATGCACACCGCCTCCGTCCTACCTCTTCCTCCACCCTCCCTCGCTTCCACCTTCCTTCCAGCTGTCCTTCCTTCATTCATCCATCCATGCATCCTTCCTCTTCCCTCTGTCCTTCCTTCCATCATCCTCCCTTCGTCCCATTCATCCATCTTCCCTCCCTTCCACAGATCCATCCATTCTCCACCCTCCATTCATCCAACCAGAAAGCATGTGCCGTCCGTGCCCAGCTGCTCTGGGATGTGAAGGCGCCGTAGTGAATGAATCATACTGCATCTTTCCGAAGAGCTCAGCCTGGGAACCTTCTCTCAGGAGCTTGTGGACGGAGGCAGAGAGACTGCTAGAGAAAGGTGGCAGAGGGGGCTGCTGGCTCTGGTTCTTTCACTTGCTGCTTGGTGAGAGACAGTGTCAGGGGGCATCTGAGCAAAGCGTTGATGTGCTCCACGCCCATCTTAGTGGGATCTCTGGCTACTGCATCACAGAAGGGAGTCAGAGGAAAGGTAAGAGACCAGGAAGCACCCACTAAATCTTCTAGGCCAGGGGTGTAACATGGCTCGGACTGGAGGAGTGGAGATGGGGAGAGAGGGCCCGAGCCAGTGAGTTCCCTTCAAAGGAAACTCACTGGCTCTGGTCAGGGTCACTGGAACTCACAGAAGCTTCTCTCCTAGGCCCTCTCCCACCCAATCAGAGACCACCCGGTTATGAGGTGATTATATCCATCCCCCGATGTGGACACTTTCATCGGACCCCTTCGGAAACACAATTCGCCATATCCGGGAGTCTGTGTTTAGCCCCTTACCCCCAACAGACTCCCTCCTTCTATTTCATTTCAAGTATTCATTTAAAAGAGGCGAAAACTGCATAAAATTCGGAGGCAATTTATTTATAAAGCTGGAGACCGAAACAGCCTAACCGCCACACAATTAAGAAGATTACTTAAGTAAATTATTGTAGCTCCACTGGATGGAGTATTACAACCCACTACAATATTAATTTTAAAGACACTGCAGCCGCAAGAAACAACTGAGACCAGGGCAGAAGGGCAGCGGCAGAAGCTGGCTTCTCTGCGGGGGGCGCGGGGGGGGGTGCGGGGGCGGGGGTACTGGGCATCAGAACACCAGGCTCGGGAAGGACGATGAGGCGGGTAAGAGCAAAACCCTTGACAGCATTGTTGGCCTGAAACCTTGACAGCATTGTCAGCCTGAATCTGAGCAGATCATTGTGTTCTGATTCCCAGAACACGCATAGGCCTGGGTTCCCAGAATGTGGCTGCTCGGAGCGCTTCCTGGAGAGGCCTCCGAAGGACTTGTCACCGGCCACCAAGGCTGCGGGTAGCTGTCATTCTCCGCTATTGACTCTGCCCTCGGCTGCCCTGGGCCCCGCTCCCACTCGGCTGGCCCGAGTTCCCGCATATCTGGATGTTGGGGTCCTCCTCCACCCTGGCCCCAGCTCCTCCCCATGCAGGCCCTGGTGCCCGGAGAGAGGTTCCTTCCGTCCCCTCCTGAGACGCAGGCTGCGGGCAATGTGGCTGAGCTGTCCCCGCAGCACCAGGGACTTGGGGCTCTGGTTAATATTACCTGGACACAGTTAAATTTTTGCCAGGGGAATGTAGGTGGTCACGGTACAGTTATGTCCTGGCAAACTCTCAGCTCTGGTTCAACCGTTTCTAGCCAGAAATGGCCGGGCAGACGCCGCCTCTCCTGCTGCACACTCTGATCCAGGGGGCGCCGGTGGTCACGGCACCATGTCACTGCTCAAACTCTTTCTGCAACTCCACAGCACCCATAAGGTCAAGGCCAAGTGCATGCCCACTGGGCCCGCACAGGACGCCTGGCACTCGGGGTCATGTCCTGCCCCCTTCAGCAGCACGGCCACCCCGCAGGTCTACACTTGCCTCCAATCTCTCCAATCAGCCGGGATCAGCCTGTATCATCTGGCTTTGCATGTTCTGTTCCCTCCCTCTGAAACACCCTTCCCTTCTCTACCAACCCCTCCTGGCCCGGAACTCAAGCCAACGAAGAAGTCTTCTCCTGTTTCAGGTCAGAGGCCCTGCCCACTCCAGGACTCCACAGCCCTGCATCCACTGCCAGTCTGCTCCAAGTGACCTGGGAGTCGGGCCTTTGCCCACACTGTCGCTGCACTCCTGGCATCCAGCAGAGCTGTGCGCACAGGAAAGTGGACCCATTAAAGCCAGGTGGCAGCAACGGTACCTTGGTTGCACGGAGAACTAAGTGAACAACACGCGGGCAAAGTGAGACAAGTTAATGTTTCACCAGCGGAGGCAGGAGCAATGTGGGCGTCAAACCCCCACCTCAACATTCCAAGGGGCCCACACAGTATCCAGCCTCGGGGCCTGGGCTGCTCTGGGAATGAGGAAATGCAGGAGGAAAAGCAGAACATCTGCGGCAGCAGCCAGGACAGTTTCACTGTCCCAGCACCAAGCCCGTTCCCCAGGGCAACTCACAGAGACTGTTACGATGGGGCAGACTTCTCGGCAAAGAAAGAAGAAAGAACAGCCGAGAAAACCGTCTGGAACCAGAAAATCACCTTTGACCAGACGAGAACCATAAGCCCCTAAAATCGGGGTGAGGCATAATTCCGTCTCTTCTAGGCGCCCATCAAAGGCTCCTGCTTGGCGCTGGCAGATGCTCCCACAAACTAGAGGCTTCATGGGGATGACTGGGCTGAGGAGGCCGGAGGGGCAGGGCTGACGCTCCTGTGAGACCCCAGAGGCTCTTCCCGAAGGCCAGGGAGCTAGTTCAAAAGAGGACAGCGGGGAGGTGGCTGGCAGCAGGCCAGGAAGGGCCTCCCGGGCAACGGCCCCGCTGGTGGTCCACCTCCAGCCTGCTGCCTTCAGAACAGGAGGAAAACTGGAGTCTGTTTTCCCCCCTACTCCGGCCCTCACACCCCTGTGATGTGAACCCTGTGGTGTGAAACTTTGGAAGCCTGAGCAGATGGACAGAGCCCACACCCCCAGACAGACAGGAAACAGAGCAGATCCCCCCTCTCTGTGTTGAAGTGTGTCTTCGGGGGGCAGAAGGATGAGTGCTCCCCAGGGGACGGGGCTGGCCTCCCAGCACTCCGGGACACCCCCAAAGGCTGACTGCAGGCCCATGGTCACTTGGGCTTCCGTGGAGAAGCTCAGGGTCTAACTCGGAATCATCTGGAGCTGTTTGGCCACGGAGTGACTCTTCCTGACAGCCTTTGCCCTGTCCACTCCTGACCCTCCCCTCCTGCTTCAACTCCAGGCTAAAGGACCAGGAAGGGCTCAAGCTCCAGGTGACCCCAGGTTCCAGCCCAGGAACCTACTTCTGCACTGGCCCTGCTCATTGCTCTTGTCTCCAAGAGTGGTCACTGGTGATCCACAACAGGTGAAGAAGCCCTTTAGGAACAGGTGCCAAGGACCACACTCCGCCCCCATTGGCCGTTTTCAGTGTCTGTAGGTTTAGCGGGGACAAGGGTTGATTGGTTTTGCTTTTGGTTTGGAGGTCGTCACACCTGGCAATGCTCAGGGCTTGCTCCTGACTCCGTGCTCAGGGATCGTTCCTGGAGGGGTTTATGCAGTGCCAGGGACAGAGCTGGGGCTGGCCACATGCAAGGCAAGTGGCTTATAGTCTGTGCTATCCCTGCATTCAGGGTCCTGTGGCTTATAGTCTGTGCTATCCCTGCATTCAGGGTCCTGTGGCTTATAGTCTGTGCTATCCCTGCATTCAGGGTCCTGTGGGGAGGGGACTTGGGGGTGGTTTGTCCCAAGCACGTGGCTATCTCCACACCCCTGGTGGTTCTAGAAACTCTGATCTATGCCCCGGTGTGCGCCCTTGCTGAAAAGCACAGCCTCAAAGCGGGCTCTGCCATTCAGGACAGTGGCCAGAACACATCTCTTCCTGCATCACCAGATGGGGACAGCAGATGACCCATGTCAGGGCTGCAGGAGGGGACCGAGAGCCCGACCCAGAGCCAGCTGTGTGCGAGTGGGCCTTCACTGCAGCGCACTGGGACCCGAAGGCTGACCTCCAGCCCCCGAGGTGACTGCCGCAGGCCATGACGAGGGCGCGCTAACATCTACCGGGAAGGCTGGGGCACAACGCTTTCCGGGTCCTTTGGCAGAGCAGGAGCGACCCTGACTCCCCGCTGAGGGACCCCACATTTCAGAGCGGCCCCGCCCATTGCCCTCGCACACACGGGGGAGTGGGGCTCTGCGCTGTGCAGACAATAGCGCTCCTCGACCTGCAGGACAAAGACCCCCAGTTCTGTCCTTAGAAGGGGTGTGGCAGGGCCGGCTGCTCTCTGGGAGACTCCGAGTTGTGTGAAGAAAGTTTGCCAGGCTGTCCTGGGCATCTGCGGGGAGTGACCGGACTGGACAGCAACGGCACTACCGTGGACAGCGCACACGCGCGCGCGTGCACGCACACACTCCCTCACACACGCGCGCGCGCACACACACGGGGCGCGAGCCGGCCCGGGGATCCCCGGCTTCCTGGGGTCCCCAGCAGCACTGCCCTCGCCTGGGAAGGCGTTGGCCCCGCCCTTCCCTGCTCCCAGGTGAGGGCTGCGGGCGCGACTCTCGGGGAGCCCCCAGGAGCCCCGGCGCGCGGAGCTGCGCGACCCCCGGAACCCCGCGCCCAGCCCGGCCCGGCCCGCGGGACGCCCGCGCCCGCTTACCTTCCTCGTTCTCGTCGAACACGGGGGGCTTGTGGGAGTGGCTCCCGCCCATATTCCGCCGCTGCTGCACCGCTACATGCCCGGCGCGGGGTGCGGGGCCGAGCGCCGCGCAGGGGCGGGTCCGCGCCCGCCGCGCCCCGCGAACCCCGCAGCTCCCCGAGCCCGGCCGGCTGCGGCGGGCGGGAGGCGCCGGGAGGAGGACGAGGAGGAAGGGGAGGGGAGAAGCGGGGAGGAGGGGGAGGAGGCGGAGAGCGAGCGCAGGGGGATGTGCGAGGGTCGCGCCGAGGAGGCGGCGCCGGGGGAGGGCGGGGGGAGGGGCGCGGGCACCCCCGATTCACGCACGGGCACCAGGCGGCTCCGTGCGCACCGACTGCGCGCCAGGCCTCTCCACGGGGCGTTCTCGGCGGGTCCCGGCACCAGAGGGGTTCCCGCTCCCACGCCAGTGCTTCTCTCAGCGTGGAGTGAATGGAAGGAGAAGACGGCCCCCTGGGACCCGGATCTCGCCCCTTCGTCGCACGTGGGGAAACTGAGGCCCAGATAGATGGGCGTGGTTGGCGCAGAGCCGCTCTCCCCAGGGGCGAGGGGCGAGGGGCTGTGAGTCTGGCTGGGCGCACAGTGGGACAGCGGGAGGGGGACGCTCTAGGGCCCGGGGGCCCCGCGGGGCGGGAGTCGGGCGCTCCGGGAGGGGTCCCTGTGCTCCCGGCGCCCTACGGCCCGTCATCCTTGGCCACGGTCTGCCATCTGCTGGCTGCCGCGCGCCACTGCCCGGCCCAGGCCGAGAGTCCTGCGCTTTGGGGTCTCCCGTCTCCCTCATCCCACCTCAGGCTTCTGTCTGGCCCCCGCAGGGAAGGGCGAGGACATCTCTTTGTCTAACTCAGAAAAATATAGGGGGAAAGTCTCCCCCGAGTGTCGGAAAGAAATGGAACGGACGGAGCAGCCCGGGCAGGGCGCCCAGCTCTTCCGAGGCTGACCCTAAATCAGAGGGTCACCTGGAGATCTCTGTGGGGTTGAAGGCTCTCCCGTGAGAGGGGGACTCCTG
Organism: Sorex araneus; assembly: GCF_027595985.1. NCBI lineage: Eukaryota > Metazoa > Chordata > Mammalia > Eulipotyphla > Soricidae > Sorex > Sorex araneus. The sequence goes on from NC_073306.1 coordinate 145,906,223, forward strand.
TGAACTCTGGGGGTGCGTGAAGATCCTATGAGACGGGAGCAGTTAGGAATGCAGCCTTGGCGCAGAAGCAGATGGGGTCTACACCAGAACAGATCAAGGAGTCACAGCCCCCCAGAAGGAGGAGGAGGCTGGAAGCAGACTCGGGCCCCTCCTAAACCTGCCGGGACTCAGTGTGTGCGTCTGTGGAATGGTTGTGTGACAGGGGTCTCTGGGGACTGCTGAGAGAATAGGGCATTGATGCTGGCCACGGGCAGGTGTGGGAGCAGCTGCCTGGCCAGCAGCAGCAGTGGGAGGACATTGCCCCTGTACTCACAGACCTTTACCCTCCCCCTCCCTGTCTTCACCCCGGCTTCCCGGGCAAGGATGGGCGATGTCCCCGTGACCCCTCTCTGTTAGTTGGGTGCTTGCCGCCGGGTTTCCTTTGACAGCCCAGATAGGTGCTGAGTGCCTGGGGAGAGGCTGGGCCCGGGTGCAGGAGCGGCCAGGGAATGAGGCCACCGCAGTGCTCGCTCCGTGGTCAGCCCTGCTCAGTGCCAGTCTGCTCCACGGGATGCTCGGGCCCCAGCACCGCCCTGCCCCTGGCGGATCTGAGGTGGCCTGTTGTTTTGTGGGGCCCTTTTAGTCCTCACTGCACACTGAGGCGGGCGGGAGCCTCGCGGGGACTGAGAGCCCAGAGCCGGGGGCGCGGCCAGGAGCTGATGGGGGCTGGGCAGGGCCAGGCCCGGCAGAGGGCAGAGGGACTCTTTCTGAAATGCACATTCTTTCTCCTTCCTTTTTTTTTTAGAAGGGGAGTGACGGGGGACTCCTAAAGAGTGCTCAGGGGGCTGGAGGCCACTGCCGGTGATGCTCAGCCTCCCGGGTCTGCAGTTCAGTGCGGGGATGGAGCATGCAGTGCTCCTCAGGCCCGGCAGTATCGGGGTCCCGGGGCCACCCCAGTGGTGCTGCAGGAGCCCCAGGGCAGGGCCACACCCGGTGACTTTGGGGGGACCGTATGGCGCTAGGGATCAAACCGAGGAAGGCCATACGGGGGCACCTGCCTTAACCCTGTCCTCTCTCTCTGAAGATACCTTTTAGTGCTTTCCTAGTGTTTCACACACACAATCTTAGGCACCCAGAAACCCAGTGCTAATTCTCTTTGGAAACAGCTCGTGAGCACTGAGCTGGCCCCAACTTGCAAGAGCGCAGACAGGAGGGGCCAGCAGGGCCGGGCTGTACTCACAGGAGCTGTGATGGTGACCGCCCCGTGTCTGGGCAGAGGACAGGCTTGGCCCCTTAGAGGCACGTTCGTCTGAAGGTGTTGGGATTGATCTCGCCAGGGAGGTGGGAGAAGATGAGACCACAAGTAGAGACCAGGGACGGAAACGCCACGGGGGAGGGAGGCAGGGGGCTCGGACAGGCCGGGGGTCTCCAGCAGAGAGAGAGCGGACTGGAGGGTCCCCAGGGAACAGGACACCGGAGTCTGCGATAGAGTTTGTGACGGAGCTTCCAGAGTGTGCTGGAAGCCGGGAGGTTGCCAAGTGCCGGGCAGCCATGGTCAGCAGTGGCAGGTGACAGCGTGAGGATTCGGAGGATTTGATTCATAGAATGTGCTAGAATCTGGCACCAGCTGGTCTGTTGTAAACAATGGGTGGTGTTTGTGACAGGCCGTGAGGAGCCACACCAGGGGTCCTGGAAGCACTGCAGGCTGTGTGACTCTTCTGGCTGGGCCCGGCACACGGCCTCTGCTGCCCGGGGCCTCTGAGAGGAGCAGCTGCGGCCTGGGCGCCGGGCGGGAGAGCCAGCCTGGCTCGGGGCGGGCGTGCCCACACAGCCTTGAGGGCTGAGGACAGGCGGGGACAGAGCCACAGTCGGGAGAGCAGGGAAGGCACTTGGCTTCGTTCAGCTGACCCTGCAACTCATGTGGTCCCCACGTACACTCAGAGGGGATGCCGGAGCAGAGCCAAGAGTGCAGCTGGGTAGCCCCTAGGCATAGCTGGTGTCCCCCCCGGAACAACAACCACCACAGCTAAGGAAAGGTGTGTTTATTCCAAACCAAGGAAGTCCGAATAGAGGGCTCTCCACCGCCCAGCATAAAGATGGACAAAATGCCCCCAGGAGGAACTGTGCAGAGTCTGCTGGGAAGGAAGGAGACAGCACATTTCTAGTAGAAAGTTTGGAGGCAAAAGGAAAGAGCTAAGAATCCCTCCCTCCCGCAGACTGGGCGAGGGCTTCTGCCCTTGGGGCTCCAGGGGTCTCATCTGGCCAACCCTATCTGGGGCGGTTCCCTCTGCCAAGGTGTGTGTTCAATGGGAAGGTCGGGGGTATGGAAAGGGGGCAGAGGGGCACCCTGCCTCCTGCACTCCTGTTTCCTTAGCAGACAGCCAGAGTGGAAGCTTCCAGAAACTCTGCTTTCCATCACCTTCACCTGATCACCTGGGCCTCGGCTGATGAGGTTGGAAGCTCCTCATTGCTCCCCCATCTCGACAGTCTAGGGGATGTTCCAGTGCCAAGAGAGAAAATGCGGGAGGTGGGTTCTGCTGGGTTTGAGCCAGCATCAGGTCCAGCCTTCCTTTAAAACATTTTGGGGGGACCATCCCCAGTGGTGCTCAGGGCTTATTCCTAGCTGTGCACTGAGGGATCACATCTGGAGGACCATATGTAGCTCCAGGGATCAAACTTGGGTCGGCAGCTTACAAGGCAAGCACCCTACCCACTGAGCTATTTCTCTGGTCCTCATGTTCACTAACATGTGGGCATGTAATCAGGCTTTCTGTAGTCTGCCAACTCCCGCTTCTCTGAACATAGCTGCTTTTTTCCAGAAAGCCACCCATGGAAAAATCTGAAGGAGGGGCAACAGGCTATCCTGGAAATCTGAGGGTGGGCTGACTCCATGATCTCTCCATGTCCCAGATACAGACACGGGAATATTTTAATGGGGTTCTTTATCCAGCTGAAATGATCAGGGCCAGACTGGGGAGGCTGCGGTTCTGATCGCCGACAGTGATGGGGCCCCATCCCTCTGGAATCCTGGGGCTTGCAAAGTCAGGGCTGGAGGCTTTCGTTTTGGGTCACACAACTGTGCTGGGAAGGCTAACGCAGCCCCCTAGAGTGAGGGGACTTCTGTGCCAAGCCGTCCCCCGTCCCCCACCCCCACTGCTAGATCAAATTTTTGTCATCATTTCTGTTATGCCTATTTATTTAAAACTTGGTTCTGGTTCACTTAGAGTAAACACCGTCTGCTTGCGCTCACTCTCAGTATGTTCTGTTTGGCAGCACTGCACATTCTAAGAAAGGGTCAACAGAGGCCGCCCTGAAGCCCACCGAGATAAGAGGGCCTTGGCACATCCGGTTGTATTGAAATTATCCCATTCCTGTAGCAAGTGATTCTTTTTTTTGTCTTTTTGGGTCACACCCGGCGATGCACAGGGGTTACTCCTGGCTCTTCACTCAGGAATTACCCTGGCGGTGCTCAGGGGACCATATGGGATGCTGGGATTCGAACCCGGGTCAGCCACATGCAAGGTAAACGCCCTACCCGCTGTACTATTGCTCCAGCCCCGCAAATAATTCTTTTTTTTTTTCCAGGTTCAGATATTAACTTTTTTTTTGTTTTTGTTTTGGGGGTCACACCCGGCGATGCACAGGGGTTACTCCTGGCTCATGCACTCAGGAATTTCTCCTGGCGGTGCTGGGGGGACCATATGGGATGCTGGGATTCTAACCTGGGTCGGCCGCGTGCAAGGCAAATGCCCTACCCGCTGTGCTATTGCTCCAGCCCCGCAAATAATTCTTAATGATTTTTAAAAAGTCCTTTCAGGAGTAACCATTTTATTGTTGAGTGTGTGTGTGCTTACTCAAAATAAGGGTCCATAAATTGTTGCTAATGTGGTGTATCTGCATTTCTTAGTACTTCCCTGGGGACTCGTGCGGCTTTTGGAAGCTGGTAGTCCAGCAGTTGTGAGCTCTTCTCTCTTCCACTCAAACAATTTGCATAGTAGCTCCCAGGTGACCTTAGATCAAGTGTTTGTGGAGAATTCTAGTCCTGACGGGACCCAGGCTGGGGCAGAAGGTAGACCCAGGGCTGCCAAGATAGCCTGCAGGGAGTTTCACTGTATTCCACTTGGGTTTATAGGGATTTCTCAGGGCGGGAGGGAGTCTTCAGGGACACTGAAACTATGATTGAATTCTGTGTGTGTGCACTCACATAAACACATACACACACACACACCCATGCACTACACTGCTGAGAATGTATTGGGCAGTTCCCTTTTTTGTGTTGTTCTGTTTGTCGTTGTGGTCTGACCATACTGGCTAAGCCTGAAGGCTATTCCTGGCTCTGACTGTGCTGAGGGGTCACGCAAGGTGGTACTTGGAGAGCTGTATGCAATGCTGGAGTCAGGGGTGGGACAAGGTACGTGAGATGCAGGGTAAGAAGCATTATGCCTGTATTAGCTTTGACCCATTTGACAATTCCTTAAAAGTCTTCATAAATCTCTTCTCCCCTAAAGGAAAGAACTAAGAGTCATTGGTCTCTCTATTATTGGAGCGTGCATTGTGGCCTGAAAAAGGTTCAAGTCCCATGGGGTCAGAATAACGACGCATCAAGGACACCATGTATCAAGCTGGAGATAAACCTTGCAAGATACCTTTCTTTTTTCAAAAAAAAAAAAGGGGAAACTGTGGAGTTCATGCACAATTCAATCAGCTTAATCAACGGCTGGATAAATAGCAGTACTCCTACATTATAACATTTAAAAAGGGAACCAAAACCAGTCTTAGCTGAGCCTAAGACCCTCCAGCTAGAAACTACATTTCCCAGCTTCCTTTGCAGGGCTGAGCAGTCATGTGACTCGGTCCCAGCCAATAGAATGAGAGAAGGTGTGAGAGTCTTATGGCTTCCTCCCTCCTGCTTCCGGTGGGCTGCCAGTGTGAGCCAGCCAAAGCTGCGGGGTGAAGGAGCCTGGGTCGGGGACACCCTCTTGCTCTGGACGGTCATGCCAGCCGAGGCGTTGCCTCCTGCGCGGTGAGGAAGCAGGAAGACTCGTGGTACAGCACTGCCTTCTGAGCTTTCGAGTCCTTTCCTCGGCAGCTAAGCCCATATGGAGCAGTTGGGTGGGGGTCTCAGGGTTGTCCCCCTCTGCCTCATCCCAGGGATCTAGCACACTGAAAGGACGAGGAAACGAAACGCACGGCCACGCGGGTTAGGCAGCCGAGTCTGGGCTCCTCTGCGAGGATCCAGGAGCCAGATGGGATGTGGAGGAGGTGGAGCCCCTACCAGTGCTCAAGTGCTGCCCCGTTGAACCTCAGAACCACTGGGGACCTCGGTGGTGAGAGGTATGCGCCTAGCCGCGCACCTGCCAAGCAAGGGGCTGGCAGGCGAGCTTGGAGACACAAGCAGACTCACTGTGATTCATTCACAGTGTGATTCACTCACGCCACAAATGCATTCTTATGTCCTATCCCTGGCAGAGATGACGCAGCAGGGCTCACGGGTCCCAGCTGGTGCAGAAACAAACGGGTCCGGGAGCTGATGAAGACAGCATTGTACAGGCAAATAGGAGCAGGACAAAGCCGAGCAGACGAGACAGGAGGAAACTGGGCAACACTGGAGTCCCGAGTCCTCGGAAGAGAATCATCTTCAGCTCCAAGGACTAATGACAACCAAGTTCTCTTCTTGGGACATCCTGGGTACAACCCCTCTCAGAGTTTAGGGTATACGGGGGCATGGTCAGCCAGTGCCCGCCCCAGGACCCAAAGAGGCACCACCCTTTAGCCCATGGAACAGCTGATGACACCGTCTACAGACCGAGGTTCTGGAGCTGAGTGCCCACCTGGGAGTGGGAGGGGCTGTGGGGAGCCACCTGCTCCCCGATCCTCGTTTCGGGCTCTCTGTGTGAGGCTGGGAATACTTTTTCCTTCCCACAGCATTGTGGGGAACTCCGAGTCCAGGTGTCTGCTGGCTGGCAGGAGCCTGAGAAAGATGCCTTCGTGTGGACTGGAGAAGCACACTCTGGCCAGGCAGTTCTCCTTGTATGAGAGGCTGGCTCCTCCACAGGACACAGGTGTCTGGACATGTTTGGGATTGCCCTGGCAGGGATGAGGCAGCAGGGCTCATGGCATCTGCTGGGTAGAGACCAAGGACAATGGTGTAACACTTCTAGGTCATCTGGTTCATTTAATCTGTCCCTTTAAATCTTCCCCTGTGCAGGATGGCCCCTGCCCTAACAAAGCCGCACCAGCAGCTCCCACACCCCGAAGCTGCCAGCATGCCTACAAACAGAGAGTCCAATTAAATACTCTGGGGTTCCCGGAGTGCGCAGCCACATTTGTGGCCACACAACATCTCCAAGCTCTATGGCATCCCAGTGATAGCACACCAGATTGGATTGGAATGTAACGTAAAACTCAACCAATCTCAACTAACAAAAACATTAACATAAAAGCCTTGACTTGCAACAACAGCTTAGTAAACCCTCAAGGACTTACCGTTCCCATGATGAGACACTAAAAATTTCCTCAAAATTTTCTTCTAAGGAAATATTTTTTAATCATTCCGTTAGCTGTTTAGTGGCAACAAGCAATATAAAATAAATTGTGGTGGACCTGCTATGAGGGCAGGCTTGAGGGCGGTTGGGGAAATGGGGACAATGGTGGAGGGAAGGGGTGGTGGGGTTGGGGTTGGAGTATTGAATGCCTGTAACAAATCATGAACAACTTGTAAACCATGGTGTTTAAGTAAAGTGGGTGGGATGGAAAGCTTGTCCTGCTGCAAAGGCCACTAAAGTAGATAATGAAGTGACTGGAGGGAGAAAATAGAAATAGAAGGGAGCCTCCAGCGGGGTGACTTCCTCCACCCCTCACTGCTCTCCCACGGACTGCGGGAAACAGCGATTCTCACCCATTAGCATGTGGCCCATCAGAGCAAGGAAAGCCAAAGGGACAGAGAAGCCCTGAGCCTCAGGTGATGCTGCGACAAGCTGCAGCAAAGGGACCATCGATGGCAGGGATCCAGCCGCTGACCTGGAAGGCAAACATGGGGCCAGGTCCAGTGCAGGATAGCTGAATCAGGCCACTGTGCAGTGGAGGCAAGTGGACAGTGAAGAGATGGGACCAGGCAGTTGTACGCTGGCCTGGAATCTCTAAGGAATGGCCAGCAGCATCCTGCAGGGGTCAAGATAGACCTGGACATTGCAGAGGGACCTATGGCCAGCTATGTCAACTGCTGGAGGTGCAGGGGGAGGGGCGCGTGGACGGGGCATAGGATCCAGGCTTCCGGCATGCCAAGTGTGAGGTCCAGCCTTTGGGCCATCCCCCAGGTCCTGGAAAAGCCATCTTACTGGACTCCGCTTCATGAACCCCATTTGCAACACCAGTGCAGACACAGATTTTCGATTCCCGGCCCCCTAGCCGCTAGGACAGATGCAGATGTTGCTACATTGCTCAAGGGCCCGCGCGCGCGCAGACACCAGGCTCCTTCTGTGGTGACACAGCTCTCACGCCACAGAAGGGCCACGATGCACAGGACAGTCCACAGCAGCGGGGCTCTGCACCACCCCCCAAGGGCCACTAGTGGCAATGCTGAGACAGCTGGGGTCCGTGGAACACCGATTTCACGAGGCTACCCTGGATCCTCGCTGGGGAGCTGCGGTGAGCCGCGGGACGCCCAGCCGGGCTCCAGTCTGCAGCCGTGGATCAGCACTTCTGGGCCTCAGACAGACAGACGGACACTCGAGGCCTGGGAGCGTTTGCTGCCAGAGAGGGCCCGAGCTCCTCCTCTGCACACAGGAACCGGCGCTGAACAACCTGAGCCTCCCCGCCCCTGCCCTGATTGCTCATCAGGAAAGGCACCGGCTTCCAGTCTGGGCGGCAATTGTGGAGTTGATTTCTGACTCCAGAGACACCTGGACCCAATTCGAATAATCAGAACCATCAGGAGCACGCCGGGGAGGAGGAGCCTGCACGCTGATGAGGCTGATTGCCCACACGCGGCGGGATTGTGGCCTTTTACTGCAGCCCGTGTTTACTGAGAACCTACTACATCCCAGGTGTGTGCTGAGCCCTGGGTATTCAATGGGAATAAAACCAACCCAGGCCCTGGCCCACTGCATCCAGCTGCTGGCCGGTGACTTTGGCATCTATTACTCTATTGCATCCCTTCTTGGAGATGCAGGTGTCTGTTACAGACAAGTTCTTTGTCACAAAGAGAGTGAACCCCAGGTCATATGTGCATAAAGAAATGATTAGAGACACTCACTAGCTGACATGATACCTTGGAAGGCCTGGGAAGTCAGCCAGGCGGAGGCCGCCGTGGCCCCATCGTTCAGAGCCTGGCACTGGAGACAGACACTGCTCAGGAAGCATGTCCTCGCCTCCGTGCTCTCTAAAGCCTGGTCTGCACCGGGCCGGGGGCCTAGGTCACGTGCCTCTGTCCTAGCTGCCAGGGAATTGGGAAATGGAGCTCTGCGCATCTTCACTGGTGTCACAAGCGGGATTCATGAAGTGGGAACATTCTCCCGCAGTCAAGAGCCTTTCCAGGACCGGGGAGATAGTCAACGGGCTGGCCCACGTGTCAGTGGCCAGAGCCTGGAGCCTGAGCCCTCAGCCTCCAGGAGCAGCCGGGGGCCGGGTCGGGAAGTGGTTATAATGACCAAGGGCTGGGCCGGGAAGGTGGCTGTACTGACCGGGGGCCGGGCCGGGAAGGTGTTTGTACTGACCGGGTGCCAGGCCAGGCAGGTGGCTGTGCTGACCGGGGACTGGGTTGGGAAGGTGTTTGTACTGACCGGGGACTGGGTCGGGAAGGTGTTTGTACTGACCGGGTGCCAGGCCGGGCAGGTGGCTGTGCTGACCGGGGACTGGGTCGGGAAGGTGTTTGTACTGACCGGGGGCCGGGCCGGGAAGGTGTTTGTACTGACCGGGGACTGGGTCGGGAAGGTGGCTGTGCTGGCGTCTCTAATTGGCTCCTGCCCGTCTGTATTGTGTCGCCCCAAATCCCCCACCCAGCAGACTATCCTCCAAACACGAAGGAACAGGGCTGATAGACGATGAGGCCTGCGACAGCTGCCTTGTGGGGGTTTAGCAGCTCTCCAGGGAGAAGGACACTTCACTGGCCAGGCCTCTGGACCGAAAAGGCAGGCAGAGGATCAGAGAAGAACCGACAGGGACATGAAGCCTCGGTCTCAGGGAGCCGTGGGCAGGACCCAGGGCTTCGCCTGGGCAAGGCCAGTGCCCCGTGTCTGAGCCGGCCCCGAGCCGGAACTGTGACCCATAATCCGTCCAGGAAAGAACAAGGGCTCGGGGGGAGGGCAGGCCCCGAGGGGAATGGGTAGCCGCGGGGCAGTGCCAGATGACGGGAAAGTCAGGATCGGGAAGGAGGGGCTGACATACCCAGGGCACGTGAGACTGGACAGATCCCAACCCCGACCCTTCAGGCCCAGATCCCAAGCCTCTGTCTGCACAAGCACTGGGGCGGCATCCCAGGAATGAGCACTGGGCACTGAGTCCAGCTCAGAGCAGGGCTCTTTGGAGGCCACAGGCCCCGAGGACAGCTCTGGAGCCCTCGCGTGAGCCACCTGTGGCCTCAGTGCTCTGGCTCTACCGCAGTCCCCAGCGAGCCCCGCTGCCCCACACCAAGCACCACCCATGCGCCAGGATCTGGGCCAAGTGTTTGACTCTAATCTCAGTGCTCAATCCTGCCAACAGCCCTGTTTCCGGTTGTCCCTCACCCACCGGAATGAGGCCCTTGGTCGCCCCTGGGGAAGCTTGGCTCATTCCCGCCGGTTCCCGGTGACTTGCCGGGAGAGGCGGGCAAGGCCGGGTCTGCAGCGCAGGCGGCGTGCCCGGTCCATGTGCAGGGGCATCCCCGAGCTCACAAAACCAGGAGCCGAGACGGGTCAGGACTCGCCGTCATGCAGCAGGCACCTCGGTGATGGGGAAAGGCGGGCAGTGCCCCCCCCCCACTGCCCTTTCTCTCGTGGTCCCACAGCATTCCCGGGGCATCACCTTCCAGCACGTTGAGGGGCTCCTGGGTTCCGGGGGGCGCCGGTCATCCTTGCGGCAGGTAAGTGCAGGTCAGATGGACTTGGGGTATTAGGGACCCCGTATGGACGTGCGAGGGGTGTCCCCACCACCAGCAGTGCTGGGCTGGGGGCCAGGGAGCCTGGGGGTGGGTTTCTGTTCTTTTCTTGTTCCACGGCCTCAGCTTTGCTGAGCCTTGGAGGGTGGGTGCCCCGCCCGCGTCTCCGCAGACAGAGAACAGCGCCAACACCCCAGACTCTCTGCCAGGCTCACCTTCCTGCCAGAGCCACCCCTGCCCCCTGGGTCCTCGTGCAGGAAACAAGGGCCTTTCAGAGATGTGCAGGGAAGGGGTCCCAGGCCGCAGTGAGCACTGACCCGCAGCCAAGAGCTGAGTGAAGCTGTTTCTGGAAGGAGGAGGGTCCTTCCTGCCAGGCGGTGCTGGCTGCCGCCCCTCCTGGGGGTCCCGGCAGAACACCCCAGGGGTTTCCAGCGAGAAGGAGCTCCCCTGGCAGGCTGGGAGGCCGGGGACCCCCGGGAAGCTTGTGTGCCGCAGCTGCTGGCCTGGGGAAGGGGCGCTGGAGCCCCTGCCGCGTCTCTGTCCTGGGGAAGCTGGGCGTCCTCGCCCGGGGGCAAGCCCCCCGTGGCCGGTGTATGCAGTGGGGGGACCGTGTTTGCAGGGATGAAATAAAACGATGCAGCCGGCCCCCGCGCTGACAGCCCTGCCCGGGCTTCAGGCTCTGCCTCCTCGGCCCTGGGCTGCGAGGGTGAGTCTGGGCGAGAGCAGGGAGGGGTTGAGGGGGGCTTCTCACCGGGGTCTAGAGCAGGAGCAGGTGTTGGCCAGCAGCTGGGGCACAGCGCTGCTTGGTCACTGGGGAAGGTGGGGGCCTCTTCACGCCGCCGGGAGCTGGCACCCCTCTCTGCTCCTCTGGGACCCGGTGTCTGTTTAGGAGGTGGGGGGTGTCCCCGCAGAGCTCAGGGGACCCTTAGCCCACCAGGCCACACCGGTGACGTAGGATCAAACCCACATGGGCGCGGGCTGCTGACACAGGCATCCGGACCGCTGTCCTACCTCAGACCCGCCGGATGGGCACCCCCGGAATAGGATGTTTCCTGCAGGTGCTGCCCTTGGGGACCCGGGGGTGACCGAGGATGGTGATGCTGGCCAAGGCCCTTAGGAGCTCAGGGTCCTGGGCTGTGGCCGCAACTCCCACAGTGGCCTGTAACTACCTCGTGGTGGCCCTTCGGCCAGTGAGGACGGCCCGGAGCAGCGAGGGGGTGGCCGGGGCTGGGGACGGTGTGACTCGGGGTGGGGAGCTGGCAGCACCCCGCAGCCGTGCCTGGAGAGGGGCCCGCCTGGGGCACACACAGGACCCCACAGTCCTCGGGCTCTGACGTGGGCCCAGAGCCAGAGGCGCAGCAGCCCCCGCTGGCCAGCGGCCCGAGGCCCACCCGGCTGGTCCCCACCCGCCCAGCATGCCCTGACCCCCCTCCGGTCCCCCATCACCTCCCCTCTGCGGGTCCCACCCGGCTGCCCCTCCCCTGCACAGGGAGGGGCTCGTGGCTCTGAAAGGACCCAGTGTCCAGCCAGCTGGGCGTGCTCTGCACAGGAAGTGGAGGCGCAGAGGCCAGCCGGGAGGCGGCTTAAAGGGGAGCCTGCAGCCCCCCACCCCGAGCCCCTTCGCCATGGCGCGCCCACGGCTGCCCGAGCTGCTGCTGCTGCTCCTGGCGGCCCCCGCCGCGAGGCCGGCCCCCCCGACCTGCTACTCCCGGATGCTGGCGCTGAGCCGGGAGATCACCGGCCTCTTCCAGGGCCTGGAGGCCGCCGAGCCGCGGGTGAGCCCCCACGTCCAGGCACCCTTGGGTCCCCAGACCGGGTCCCCAGGCTGCTGGCCTGTCCTCATCCTTGTTCTGAAGACAAGGAAATGCTGCCAAGTCTCTGAGTTCTGGGTTTGGTCTGTCTCTCTCGAGCTGCTCGGGACGAAAGGCCAAGAAAGCTGGACCCGGGACGCGGGCCGAAGAGCCAGGCCGGGGGGGCTGGGAGGGGCCGTGAGGAGGGCGGGGAGGGCGAGCCCAGGATCCCCGAGGTCCCTCAGCGTGAGGTTGAGGGCTGAACCCCGGGTGGCCCTCGGGAAGCCCGAGGGGTCCCGTCACAGGGCTCTGAGCGCCTCTCCGGGCCAACACAAAGGGTCAGGGACCCCCCCCCGGCCCCCGCAGCCTCAGTCTTCTGGCTTGGGTGGCTGCGAACAAACTGAAGTGTCCCCAGACTCACGGCAGACTTCGGGCCCCCCCCCCCCCCGTTAAAAGCCTAGTGACATGTTTGCTTTCTCGGCTGTTTTGTTTGGGGGCCACACCCAGCGGTACTCCGGGCTTACTCCTGACTCCACACCCTGGGATCACTCCTGGCAATGCTCGGGCAACCTCATAGGATGTCGGGGATCAAGCCTGGGTCAGCCACGTGCCAGGCAAACGCCCTCCCCGCTGTGCTATCGCTCCAACCCTCTGTTTTCTTTCCTCAACTGTACAAGAGAAATCACTGTAGAACGCTTGGGACATGCAAAGCACAGAGCTCAAAGTGACGTGCCTCCTAAACCCCACCCCCGGGAGCCTGTGCGCCCTGTTCCTGAGAGCAGAGCCCGGGGCCCAGGCTCTGCCAGGTTTGCAAATGCACCTGGGGCATGCGTGCGTGCGTACGTGCATGTATGTGTGTGAGCATGATGTGTGTGCACATATGTCTGTGTGCTGTGTGGACATACATGTGTATGCTTCTGTGTGCACACGTGGTATACGTATATATGTGTGTTTGTGTGGTATGTACATGTAATCTGTGTGGTAGTACAGCTCCCATTCTTTGGAGGAATGCACCAGTGCAGCAGTGCATCTGAAGGCGTTGGTGTATCTGAAGGCGTTGGTGCATCTGAGGCATGCGTCTGAGGCGTTGGTGCATCTGAAGGCATTGGTGTATCTGAAGGCATTGGTGCATCTGAGGCATGCGTCTGAGGCGTTGGTGCATCTGAGGCACTGGTGCGTCTGAAGGTGTTGGTGAGTCTGAAGCGTTGGTGCGTCTGAAGACATTGGTGCGTCTGAGGGGCTGGTGCATCTGAGGTCTTGGTGCATTTGAAGGCATTGGATGCGTCTGAGGTGCTGGTGCGTCTGAGGCATTGGTGCATCTGAGGCGTTGGTGGATCTGAGGCGTTGGTGCGTCTGAGGGATTGGTGCATCTGAGGCGTTGGTGCACTGGAGGAAGGTCCCAGTGTCAGGAGTGGTGTGTGGTGGCACTGGCCTTGTCCTGGCCTCGGGCCGGCCTGCTGTAGGAGAACTATGGGGTGCTGATGCTGTGTCCCCCCCACTCTCCCCAGGAGCCCTGTGTGAGCTACCTGCCCCGGCTGTACCTGGACATACATGTAAGGGGGGTCTGCCTGCCTGGGGAGGCCAGGGTCGGGAGGGGGCCAGTCCCTGTCCTGCAGGCTACACCATCCCGCCTCCTCCCTCTGTCCACCCAGAACTACTGTGTGCTGGCCAGGCTTCGGGATTTCGTGGGGACACCCCACTGCTGGCACGTGGGCGCAGTGGACGCCCTGCGGGACAGAGCCCGGCAGCTGTACACCATCATGACCACCTTCTGCAGAAGAGTGAGCGCCCCGCCCCCGCCCCCACCCCCGCCCGCCTCCGCGTGGGGGCAGGACATGTGGCCCGGCCAGGCCCAGGGGGTCCAGGAAGGCAGTGGGCAGCTGCGGGGTGCCCTCCTCTGCCACGTCCCCTTGTGAATGAGGAGGGGGCAGCTCCCCGCAGTCAGGGAGGGGAGGCTGGGGGTGTCGGGTGCTTGGTGGCCGGAGAATTCCGGTAGGAGACAGGATGGGGCTGACCCCCCGGCGAGGCAGCCCTGGCTCCGATGTGGGAATAGAGTAGGAGAGCGGGGGTGGGGGTAGGGGTGGGGTGGGCGCGACGCCCTCCTTGGCCTCCTGCTTCCTGCAGTGGGTCTGTTCCTCTCGCTGGGCCTCAGTTTCCACCCTCGGAGCATGGGAGTGTGACAGCACAGGGAGGTGGGGGCCGGCCGTGGGGTAAGGCAGCAGGGGCCCAGCTGCAGGCGAGCCGGTGGCTCCTGCGTCCACGCGGCCTGGGTGGGCTCCTCAGGGCTCCCGGTGCCTGCCCCGAGCCCGTCCTGGGGTCCTCAGCTCATGTGTGTGGAGCCCTTGCAGGGCGCCCGGACGGACCCCCCCCCGGGAGGGGCACTAGGCAGGGGCCGTGACCCTCAGTGTGCGGGCGTAGGGCGCCTGGCTCCTCCAGAACCTTCTGCTCCCGGCGCCTCTGCAGGACCTGGTGTTCCTGTCCGATGACTGCAGTGCCTTGGACTCGCCGCCCCCGACCACCGGCCCCCCCGACAGCCAGAGTTGAGGCCGAGCAGAGGCCCTGCCTGGCCCCCTCTCTGGGGACCCCCGCCCCGCCCTGCCCACGCTTCCTGCCTGCAGCGAGCCCCCGGGCTCTGGCAGTGCCGTCCACCACCGCTGCCCCTCTAGGACACGCAGACCCTGAGAGGGCCTGGCCAGGCCCACTCTGCCCTCGCAGTGAGCGGCCCCCAATAAAGGACACGCATGGCAAGGCTGCTTCGGCTGGTCCGTCCGAGCGGGGGTCCCTGCCCCACGCAGCGGGCCACCCTGGGGGCCGCCCGCAGTCGGCTGCTTGAGGGGCCTGTCCTTCTTCAGCAGCACCCACACAACCCTGTGTTCCACACACGCCACCCCCAGGCTGGGGCGGGCACCCAAGGGCCCTCCTGCCTCCCCTGCCCACCCCGGGCGGGCTCTGGGGGTGCCATCCAATGGGCGGGCCCGCACGGCGCTCTGAACCCCGGCCCAGACCGCACCCCACCCCAGCCTCTTCCCCGGAGGCCACCCAGACAACTCGGAGGCCACAGCAGTCACTGTCTGGGAACAACAGACATGATGGGCCAAGGGCGCCCCCACCCCCACTCGCCACGAGGGTGCCCGAGCCTGATGCCCCGCAGGGGTCCAGCCCACTTGCACTGGCAGGAACATCAGTCAGGTGACTCCGGACAGCTGCCAGGGGCCAGCAGGGCCCAAGGAACACTGACGAGGAAGCTGACCACTGGAGGGGACAAGGGGCACTGGACATGGGGGGGAGAGGACGCTGACCCTGGCCATGGGGGGAGGACGCTGGCCCTGGCC
Source organism: Sorex araneus (assembly GCF_027595985.1). Taxonomy (NCBI): domain Eukaryota; kingdom Metazoa; phylum Chordata; class Mammalia; order Eulipotyphla; family Soricidae; genus Sorex; species Sorex araneus. Next base: position 145,921,396 of record NC_073306.1, read on the forward strand.
GTGGGGGAGAGGACACTGACCCTGGCCGTGGGGGGAGGACACTGGCCCTGGCCGTAGGGGGAGAGGACGCTGACCCTGGCCGTGGGAGGAGGACGCTGGCCCTGGCCGTGGGGGAGAGGACACTGACCCTGGCCGTGGGGGGGAGGACACTGACCCTGGCCGTGGGGGAGAGGACACTGACCCTGGCCGTGGGGGAGAGGACGCTGGCCCTGGCCGTGGGGAGAGGACGCTGGCCCTGGCCATGGGGGGAGGACACTGACCCTGGCCGTGGGGGAGAGGACACTGACCCTGGCTGCGGGGGAGAGGACACTGACCCTGGCCGTGGGGGGGAGGACGCTGGCCCTGGCCATGGGGGAGAGGACGCTGACCCTGGCCGCGGGGGAGAGGACACTGACCCTGGCCCCGTGGGGGGCGAGGACGCTGGCCCTGGCCCTGGCGGGGGAGAGGACACTGACCCTGGCCGTGGGGGCGAGGACGCTGGCCCTGGCCCTGGCGGGGGAGAGGACACTGACCCTGGCTGTGGGGAGAGGACGCTGACCCTGGCCATGGGGGAGAGGACACTGACCCTGGCCGTGGGGAAGAGGACACTGACCCTGGCCTCGGGGGAGAGGACGCTGACCCTGGCCGTGGGGGGAAGGATGCTGGCCCTGGCCGTGGGGGGAAGGATGATGGCCCTGGCCCTGGTGGGGTGCCCTCTGGGGGCTGTGCGGGGGTCCTGCCGGTGACAGTCTTGCACAGCAAAGAGCCCAGGACGAAACTCAGGAAAGAACCCGGCTGGAGCGACAGTGCCGCGGCAGGGCGCTTGCTTTGCACACAGCTGACCCCCGCCCCAGCCCAGCCCACACGAGCCCGCCAGGGGGTCCCTGAGCAGCGCCAGCAGCAAGCCAGGAGCATCCCCCTGTGGCCCCAAACAAAATAAGAAGCAGATTAATAAATGGTCAAGTATGTGGACGCGGGCTTGGAGCTGTCACCCAAGGCTCTGGTCCCTTTTGACTCCTCTGGGGACCCCCCACCAGTCGGTGTTCGGGGGTCCTGTGCGGGTGCCCTGGCCTGCTTCCTATGAGACTCCTCCTTGTGTTCCCCTCTCTAGAGGACGGGGTGACAGCCTGGGGGCCCCGCTCCTGAGGCCCCTCCCACAGGCACACTGGACCCTCTGGTCCCGAGCACTGCTGCCCGAGAGTCTATTCTAAGATCCTTCACAGAGGACAGGGCCGAGTGCTGTTCGGGGCAGAGGTGGGCTGTGAGGGCGCCCCTCGACGGGAGGCGGGCCCGACCCTGCGCTCTCCCGGCCTCTGATTAGCCTCTAGGAGACCAGGTGCTCCCCCCCCCCCGCCCTCGTGCTCTGCCCCCCACAGCCTGCGGGTCAGACAGAGGAGCCGAAGCCCCCTTCTCCACCCGCTGAGCATCCTTTAGCGCCCCCCTCCCGGCAGCATTTCCTGGGGGGGCAGGGCTCCCAAAAACTGGACTGGGGGGCACCTCAGAAGGGAGGGGTTGCATGCGGGACAGGGATGCCAACATGGCCGACTCAGGGGCTCCAGCCTTCCTCTGGGGTCCTTTGACGACCCAGGCTGCCCCCCCCTCCCCTCCCCCCCCCCCCCCCCCGCGCCTAGTCAAACCCGTCCCCAGTGGGGCAGGAGTGATGTGGTGCTGCCCTCTAGTGGCCAGTGGCCAGAACACAGCTGGGCTCTGCTGGCGGGGCGCTGGGTGCCCCCAGCAGGCTGGGTGCAGGTCACAGCCACCCCAGGAACTCGGCCCGAGCGCCCGGGCTCTCTGGGTCCGCGCCAGCCTGCAGCTGCGTGACCTGGACCCCATCATACCCACCATACGGTGTCACCGGGCCCGAGAGAACCTGGCCCTGGGGGGCCACCAAGCCTGGGCCCAGCCCTGGACCCCGTTTCCCGAGCGTCCCTCCACCCAGCACTCTGAGGAGCCGCTGGACAGTAAATGTCAGCGCCCTTCCCTTGCCGTGAGCACCAACAATTTACTCTGTCAGGGCTGGCACAGTGCCCAGCGTAGTGCCCTCTGCCCTGTGGCGACCCAGTGCCTCACCCAGACCCTTCACACCCCCGGGACGGAACAGTGTGTCTGCTACACGATTTCAGACCAAGTCTGTGGAGTGCAGCCCAGAGAGGTCGAGCAAGCAACCTGAAGCCACACAGCATGCCTTATCCTGTTGGCCACCCTCGCCCCTCCAGATCAGTCTGCCCCCCGGTCAGGCGGCTAAAACCTTGCAGGAGACCAAGCGCAGAATCTCTCTCCGCTGGATCCAAAGACACGAGTGGAGGGGCTGGAGCAATAGCACAGCGGGTAGGGAGTTTGCCTTGCACGCGGCCGACCCGAGTTCGATTCCCAGCATCCCATATGGTCCCCTGAGCACCGCCAGGGGTGATTCCTGAGTGTAGAGCCAGGAGTCAGCCCTGAGCATCGTCGGGTGTGACCCAAAAACCCAAAAAAAAAAAGACACAAGTGGAGCCTCCTTTTCAAGTTGAGATTCTGTGAAAACGTGCAAAACAAAAACACTGTAAGAACATGGCGATTTCCACGGTGGAGGGACCCAGCGGGCGCCTGTGAGCTGAAGGAACAGCCCCGCGTCGTTCACGCCTCTACCAGGGACATGGTCCCCAGTAAAAAGAGTAATTTTCGTTTACTGAGACCGGGCAGTTTTCCGGCTAATGTGGTTTATGGCGTTGCAGGCCCGTCCTCGATGCTCCGGCAGCGTGGGCTGCGGCTGGTTCTCGGGGCGCTGTCAATGAGGGGTGCCAGCCCCTGCACCCCCGGGCCCAGAGGAGAAGAGAGGAGGGTGGGGTCCGTGCCTCGTCGGCCCCCTAAGCACAGCCCATGCACCACTCCTGAAGACCCCAGAGCCGCCCCAGCAGCCATGGGAAGGGTCCCCCACACCGTGCTGACCCTCACAATGGAACCAGCTCCCTTCCTGCATGGGTCTGGGGCCAAGGCAGCGTGGGGCCCAGACTGGGGGGTTCCAGGACAGCCTGCGACACCCTCAGGGACCTGCGGCGGGAGGTGGCCGGGAAGCGGGGGCCGGCCTGCGCTGGACGGTGCACCCCAAGGCAAGGACAGGACAGCACAGGCCGGGGCCTGGTCTTCTTCTCGGAGAAGGCCGAGAGGGGTCAGGACCCCCCCCCCGCCCCATGTTAGTGGTGACCATGGTGTGGCCCAGTGACAGGATGAGGAAAGATGGGGTAGAGACACCCCCACCCCTCAGAGGGCCAGCGTCAGGCTCACAGAGAAAATAAGTCAGACGAGCTGTCGCTCTCAGCCCGTGAAAAGCCATAGTCCCCCTCAACAAGACAGTGCAATAGGAAACAAAAGCATGAGGGTTTTTTTTTTTTTAGGGGGGACGGGTAATTTATTTTTAAAGAAGATAGAAATTTAGTGGATGATACCGTGTACCAGAACAGGGACAGCGAAGAAGAACATTCCGTGACTGGGCTTGGCAGAGATTTCAGTGTATTGTGATACTTAACGCATAAACTGAAGAGGAAAGAGCAGATCGACTGACTGTCTCAAGATTAAAAACACTTGTCTGTGGACGGGGTGTCCCGGCGGGTATGAAGGGGCGCCCACGGGGAGTGGGGAGGGGAGTTACAGCCTCGCCTCTGATACGGGGCGAGTTTGAAGAACAGTTAAAAACCCCAGCAACCCAACAACAGAGCAACCCGACTGAAAAACGGAGAAAGGACTCAGACAACATTTCTCCGAAGGATACGCAAATGGCTACCAAATGCAGGAGCCGATAAAATGCAACCCAGGAGGACAAAGAGAAATCACAGGGTCGCAATAAGTGGGCAGTGAAGTGCTTGCCTCGCCTGCACTTACTTTGCTCTGCAAGCTCGGGTTCGGCCGCAGCACCACAAACAGTGCCCCGAGCACCCCAGGATTAGCGCCGAGCAGCGCCCAGTGCGGCTGGGCACACTGACTGTGCGAGGTCACTGCGTGTAAGGGAGAGCCCCGGCGGCAGCGGCCGTGACGCCGCAAACACCCTTGTGCTGTTTCCGAGCAGGCCAAGGAGGCGAGGCTGCAGTGTGACCCACCCCAGGAGGCGGAGGGTTCATTCCCACAAAGCCCTGCCTGGCCCCCTCGTGCCCACAGAGCCGGGTGGGGACGCAGGTGCACTTGGATCCACTGGAGCCTAAAGCCACCAAAGGGAAGCCAGGAGCCCACTGCCCAGTGCCAGGGACATGCAGAGACACTGCAGGGACGGGCCAACTGGCGTGACATCGAGAGACAGGTCAAGAGGGCCAACAGCACAGGGTCCACGTGACCATTGGGAGGGGACGGACAGCACAGGGCCCACGTGACCATCAGGAGAGGATGGACATCAGTGACCATCATGAAGGGATGGACAGCACAGGGCCCACGTGACCGTCGGGAGGGGATGGACAGCACAGTGACCACTGTGAGGGGACGGACAGCACAGGGCCCGCATGACCATTGGGAGGGGATGGACAGCACAGTGACCACCATGAGGGGATGGACAGCACAGGGCCCACGTGACCATCAGGAGAGGATGGACAGCACAGTGACCATCATGAAGGGACAGACAGCACAGGGCCCGCGTGACCGTCGTGAGGGGGTGGACAGCCAGTGACCATCGCAAGGCCTTGCTGGGACCAAGAGCCCCCAGCGAAAGGACGGGGCACTTCCTCTGCGACAGTGGTCAGCCCCCAGTGTCGCCGCCAGGGCAGCCGCCCACAGGGAAAGGCAGCCGAGGAGACTCCGGGCAGCAGTGCTCATGGGGTCAGCGGTAAGAGCAGCTTGAACTCTGAGCAGCGACGGGGCGGGGAGGCCGGTGCTCGTGCGTTTCACGGCCGCAGTCCTCGACCACGGAGATCAATCCACCAGGATCTGTCCAGAGGCACAGTTAAGGGGATAGGAGGAAGGAGCCGGGCAGGAAGGAACCAAGCAGCGTGCGAAACCGGCTGTCAGGCGGGAAGCCCTCGGCTAACATGGCTGGCGCATGCCAACACCCGCAGTCCCGAACAGACACTGGGTGGAAACGTTTCCTTCCGGTTCAGAGACCGTGTCTCCCGGATGGACGGGGGGGGGGTGGCCAGGGGCGAGGCGGGACAATGAGGCCGGCCTTCCCCGGGACCCAGGATCTGCAAAGACGGTGACCCAGAGTCCAGTGAGATCGAGCGGGACTGAGCCGTCAGCCAGCAGAGCGGGGCGCGCACAGGGTTGAGAGGGACTGGACGGCGTCTCCGGTGTCCCTCCCAGCCCCAGGCCCCCGAGGGCCTGAGCATGCAGCACCGTGGCCCCACGCGGGCGCCTGCGGGATACACAGTCCTTGAACGTTGCCCAAACCTTGCGTGTTCTCCCCTCGTGATGCTGCGACAAGCCGGGGTGGTGACCACTTCGAGAGTCGGGAGTGGACAGGACCCACACGGCCCTCGGCAGGGTGAGGCGTCCGTGACCCTCCGTGAGGGGGAAATCGTCCCTCCACGCTGCCCGGAAGCCGTGCCAGGAAACGGGCAGTCAGGAAGAGAAGAAGGAAGAATGCCACAGTCTCTGCATTACCCACGAGCCCCGGTGAAGACCGCGCCGAGGTGGGCCTGCCACGGCTGCCCTGCTGCCTCCAGAGTTGATGCTGACTTCGCTTTTCACGTTACTAAAGACGCGCGCGGGCGCCTGACCTGTCCCAGCAGCTCTGCTGCGACGACGCAGAGGCCACCACGGGCAGCCTGGCACCTTGTGAGTGTCTCCTGTCACAAAACCTGGGACACTGTGCTGCCTTGGTTTGGCCAGAGCCTGACCACTGACCACTCAAGCAGCATGGGATAGGGAGGGTCAGTCCCAGAGGAGGAAGCGACAAGGGCCTCGGGACGCCAACGACACGCTCTCCCTGAGAGGCCCGAGGCACAGCCAACTCGGGGAACTTAACCCATCACGTGGAAGGACCCGAGTCCAACTCGGTCCCGGCGGCTAAGTTAAGTAATCAAGCATCTTCAAAACCTTCGAATTGTTTAAATAAATTGTTTACACATGATTTGTTCCTAGGTATTTCAGTGCTCTGACCAGTCTTCCCAATAATCAAGCAAATCAGAATAAATTCATAAAAGTAATAAAGGGTCTGAGAAATAGTCTAGGGGTTAGGTGTTTGCCTTGCACAAAGCCAACTCTGGTTCTGTGATCCCTCAAGCACCACCGGGAGTGATCCATGAGCACGGGGTGGGACCGAGTGCTGAGCACAGCCGGGTGTGGTGGGAACAGAGAAGAGTGTACAGCGCCTTGCACAGTGCTGGAACTGCTTGGCCAAGCGTCTTCCTGATTGAAATACTGTTTAGAATGAGGTGGAGGGGCCGGAGCGATAGCACAGCGGGTAGGGTGTTTGCCTTGCAAGCGGCCGACCCAGGTTCGATCCCCGGCATCCCATATGGTCCCCCAAGCACTGCCAGGAGTAATTCCTGAGTGCAAAGCCAGGAGTGACCCCTGAGCATCGCTGGGTGTGACCCAAAAAGCAAAAAAAAAAAAAAAAAAAGAATGAGGTGGAATAAGGATGTGCCCAGACAAATATGAGATATATTTGATATATCTCAAATATATCAGAAGGAGAGGGTGATAAGCATGTGGTCAATATGAACCATCTTTACAGGGAAAGAATCAATAAAAATGTGCAATGGAAGGGCACAGTAAAGCAGATCGTGAGCTACATGTCTAGCTGAGAGTCTGACACAAAGACGACCAAAGGGGGGTGGGGTGGCCAATGCTCCCTAGGCCCCCTGTGAGGTCGTGCTGCTCAACGTGCAGTCATCGGGGTGCACCTGCTTCCTGCCGTCGGCCTTGGGAGACACCCGTCCACGCGCAGCTGCCCACATGTCCACCCGTCCACACGCAGCTGCCCACTCGTCCAGCCACGCGGCTGCCCACCCGTCTACGCACCCGGCTGCCCACCGTCCACGCACATGGCTGCCCAGCATCCCAAGGTCTCCAAAGTCTCTACCTGCCTCGGCACTGATTCAGATGCAAAGTTGCTCTGAAGGCCCGACCTCAGCCTGAGTCCCCGCAGCTGCCTCGGGGGACTCAGCACGACGCTCGTGAAGCAGAGCTCGCCCAGCCTGTGGAGCACCAGGTCCTCTCCCAGGGCACGAGAGGCTCAGACACGGCACAGCTGTCGTGAGGCACTGGGGCTGGGAGGGCGAAGGAGAGGCATCAGGGAGACCCGGCCCCCCGCGGGCAAGCGTCAGCAGGTGTCCGAGTCCGGGCTGCCCCCTCCCTCCTGTCCCCTACACCACGTGCCCTTCTCGCGCGTCAGTTTGCCATGGACGGGCTGTCACTGGGCACACTCTCCATCCCACCTGGGAAGCACGAACCGTCGGCAGCTCCTCTGGACACAAGCCTCCAAACCCCGGGGGTCTCCCAGGTGGACCCCCCAGGAAACGCCCGTCGTCTGTCCTCATCCTGGCACGTCGGGGCCTCCCCCACAGCCTCTTCCCACAAAGTCTCGCATCTGCTTCTGGCTCAGCCAAGGCGGCTGGGTGGTGCCAATACTCACCTTTAACCTCGTACCTCAGTACCACAGGTTACCTCAGTACCACAGGTGGCGAGGCCCCGGCACAGGCGCAGGGGAGGGGAGAGGGTGGCGGGGCCCCGGGGGAGGGAAGTGAACAACACGAAGGGCTTGGGGTTGGAACATCATCTGCCGGAAACCCAACCATGAACAACTTTGTAACCTATGGTGACTAAATAAAATTTCCAAAATAGACGTTAAAGTCAAAGTAAAGAGAATCTCTGACCTGGCTGCAGAGTGTGACCTTCCACGTCTGACTGACTGGCAAGCAACACCTCAGATACTTTCCCAGTCACGAGGGTTCCCGGCCCCGCGGGCCCTCCGAGGAGCATCCCCACTAGCTGCGGATCTGAGAAACTCTCGGGCGAGGGCGTCCTGTTTCCCTGGAGCTTCGCTGCTCCTTTCTCAACCCGTCTTCCTTCTCGCGCTTTGCAGTCGGCAAGCCAGTGTGCCAGCCCCTTGGAGATCCCCTGGGCCACACGCCCATGTTAGCACTCACAGGTTCCGCTTCCAGAAGGCAGTTGGCCCCGCTCCAGGGAGCCGCGTGCAGGAGCCCCTCTGCCCAAGCCCGGGGCTCGCCAGCACCCCTCGCTGCCCACACGTGCACGGGAGAGTCCGGCCTGACCGCGGGGCTCTCCAGGCCTGGGAAGGTTGGCCTTCCCTTCCCGCGCCTCCCCTTCCCGCCAGAGTCCTCGAACCTGTTTCTAAGAACAGTCTGATCCTGGGGCCAGCGGGGAGGTGTTCGCCTGGCACACGGCTGAGCTGGGCTCGATCCCCAGTGCCGCAGCTGGCCCCTGAGCCCTGCCGGAGGGATTCCTGAGCACAGAGCCAGGAGTCAGCCCCGAGCATCCCTGGATATGGCCCCTACACCAACGACAGAATGTTGGCCTTTCCTCCTGGCTCCTGCGGTTCTTCACACGCTCCCCAGAGCTCTGTTCCAGGGACACAGCCGCGTGCCCCGCCCTGGCGCGCCTCTGCCTCAGACCACTCACGGGCCGCTGCATGCTGGTGCCTTGCGGAGTGTCGAGGTCTCAGGTGCTTGGCGCAACTGATGGCCAGATGCCTCTGTGGACCCCAGGCTAACATCAGGGTGCCGGCCGGAACGCACACCCTTCTGGAGGGCACAGAGGACGCTCGCTCTGCCCCCTCAGCTGGGGTCTCTGCTCCCCCCCCCCCCCCCCCCCCCCCCCCCCCCCCCCCCCCGCTCGTGGAGGCAGCTGGTCAGCACCTCAGCCCAGCTGCAGCCTCCTGCTGCTGCACTGCCTGGAATTACCTGCTCCAGGGGAGGGGCGGGGCAGGGTGCAGGGAAGGAGCGGAGGAAGGGGCAGGGACCGGAGGGGAGGGGTGTGGAAGGGCGGGACGGCTCTCGGTTGTTCCCCACATAGCTGGAGCTGTGTAGAGATGCAGAGAGTTGGTCCACGGTTGGATTTCGTGGATCCTCCCAGTGGTTCTCGGTCGGGGGGGAGGGGTATGGGCTGACAGGGTCAAACTCAGGGGCTCACACGTGCAGCGTCACCGACCCCGGTCACTAGCTCCCGCCCAGAGCTCGGCTGTCCGAGCCAAGACTGGAACCTCCTCAACTGCCCGTCAGCACAGAGAAACAACAGCACTTGGCGGGCAGGAGTGGACGGTCAGCCAGCAGACGGCGTGAACGGGGCGAGAGAAGAGACGCTGGCGACAGTAGCCGAGACTCCGGGAAATTCCAAGTCACCCACAGACGGTGGGTGAGCAGAGGGGCCAGGGGCAGGGGCCGGCGCCCTGGTGAGCGGGTACGCGGGCGCTCTCAGCTCTTCTCCAGCCAGAACAGAGTGAGCGGCGGGCCCAGGGGGTGGGAGGGGCCGCTGCTGGCCCCCTCTCTGCCGTCCAGTACAGGAGGAGGGGTCCCGGGAGACGGCAGGCTGAGGGGCTGCAGGCGAGGTCTGAGCCAGGACGGGAGACCACATGTGCCCGGGGTTGCCAGGTCCCATGTGCCCATGTAGCCAGGTTAAGGTTTCAAGGTCAAGGCCATGGAGGTCATGCGGCAGGAAGTGAGCGTGTCATACCTGCGGGCTCCCTGGGTGCGGGGCTGCCCCTGCCTCCCTGGGTCTCAAGCGTGGGTGCTCTGGTTACAGATGGGGGTGTGGAGTCACAGAGGGTCTTTGGGCTGGAGGGGGCTCCTGGCCGGCCTGGTCCCTGCCCCCCCCACCCCGCCCCAGCACAAGGGAGGAACCTTCCTCGCAAGCTGCCCCAGGCCTGTCCCTGCAGCCGGCGGGAGCAGGCTGCGCACCCCTGCGTGCCTGCTCCACAGGGGGGGCCAGCCCCCAGGTGCCGCGTGGGGGGCGGCGGGCCAAGGCCCAGCCTGCTGTCAGCTGTGTTGGCGAATTAGCACTGAGGAGGGGCTGGCACGGGACGACCGTGTCCAAGGCCACCGGCAGCGTCCTTGTTCTTGGCTGGGGACCACACCTCGCACACAGCCCCCGCCATGGCCTCGTGCCCGGGACCCCCCAGCTTGCCGGCTCCCCCGACAGGCCGAGAGCCAGCCTGCCTCGCAGCCGAGCTGCCCGTCCCCAGCGAGCGCCACAGGGAGCAGCCCGGCGGCTGGTCATCTGGGCGGGGGGCAGGGGCGAGTCTGGGCTCCCCTTGCTCATTCAAGGCAGCTTCCCCACAATGAGCGCAGATTGTGAAAAATAACTGGGGGCCACGCCGTGTTGTGCTCAGGGCTCCCACCTTGTTCTGCACTAGGGGACCACTCTGGCGGGCTCAGGGACCGTTGGGGCTGCTGGGGATCGAACCCGAGTCAGCCCTCCCTGCTGCCCTCTCGCGCAGGCCCTCCAGTGGGCACCTTCTGACCTCTGTCTCACCCCCAGCTCATCTGCAGTGCCCAGGAACCGCCAGCTGGCACGGCTTGTTCTCAGCCCTGGGGGAACGCGGCTGCCCAGGCCCCTGGCGAGTCCCCCTGGGTGTGGCCAAGGGCCAGCAGGAGGCTGGGCCCAGACAGGCGCCTGGCCAGCGCCGGCGGGCGGAGCAGCTGGACTCAGGGGTGTCCTGCTCGTGCAGTGAGGAGTGCGGCCAGGGAGAGGGCTCCAGGGGCCAGCTCCAGCCCCAGCAGGACACTGTCCCCAGCACTGCTAAGCTGGACCCTCCCACCCCAGCAACAAGACAAGACGGCCCTGAGCACTGGCGGACATGGCCCCCAAAATCTAAGCAGCAAAGGGAAGTCCCGCAAGCCTGGACGGGGGAGGCGGTTCCCGGGGTCAGCGCTGCTCCCTTGGGGCACAGACAAGGTGCCGCCTCGGGGGGCCAGAACTGTCCTGTCCGAGGGTTCGGGCTAGTCATCTCGAGCTCCCCCCCCCCCGTGCTCTGCACACCCCCAGTCCTTCAGGTTGGTACCCAACCACAGATGGGCCGCCAGACCGGGATAACCACTGTTAGCCAATACAGAGACAGCGACTGGCAGCTCTGAATTCCCATAATAAACATCGCAGCGGAGTCGGCCCCGTACTCGGGGCACGTTGGACTCGAAGGCGAGTCCTCGGCCCTTCCCACCACCCTCGGCCGTCCCAGCCCGGCCACGCCTCACCCACTGAGACACCTCACGAGGCCGGGGTGCCTACGAGGCCCAGGGTGCATGCTGGGGGTCACTGAACCCTGAGTCTCGCCGGCTCCTCCCCCCCTGAGGCATCCGTAAATCCCGGGCATGGATGAGGACACGAGGGGCCCCGCCGAGGCCGAGGCAGGTTTCCCGATGACTTACTTACCCATCTGCCCCTTTAGGGCTGGGGGCCACACCTGGTGGCGCTCGGGCTCCCTCGGGGCTCCTTGCTCAGAGTCACCTGGCGGGGTCAGGGCACCGTATGCAGTCCTGGGATCGAATCTGGGTCAACCTCTGCAGGGCAAGTACCTTTACCCTGTACCATCTGTAACTCGGTATGCTCTGTAGCACGCGCACACACACACACACTCACATATATGTGTACACTCACACAGATGCACACACATGCACACACGCACACATGTACAGAATTCACACAATCACACATGTGCATACACATGAGCGTGACTGCACACATGCATACATACACATTTACATGTGTGCAGACACATACGTGCCCATGCACATACATACATACACACACATGTGCTTGCAGCACTCACACATGCATGTAATCTCTCTCACACACACCCCCTCCCATTTTCTGCGGGCAGCTTTTCTCCCAGCCCTTGCACTGTCTCCTAGACGTGCCTTGGAAACCTGGGGAGTCCCCAGGTGGACCCTCAGCCCAGTGCTCAGCCCTGCAGGCATCTTCGGGTTCCTGGCCCTGCCTTCAGAGGGGTGATACTCCTGGTCACGGACAGTGTGTCTGGCCAGGGGTCAAAGGCCAGGCCCAGGCAGAGTCGGGACAGAGCAGTGCCTGGAACTCCATGGAGAGCACCCTGCCCCTCGCGCCCTGGGCCAGGCCCGCCCAGGCCGGGCTGGGTGAGGCTCCGGGGCCCTGCCTGGGCTGGAGCAGAGGTGGCGCCTTCACAGCGCCCAGAACGTCCCGCCACTCTGCTCGGCTCCAGTAATTAGAAGCATGAGGCCCTTTCGGCATTCCAGGCCGTGCGGGCATGAATTAAACTCGCTGCTTTGTTGCTTTGTTTTGCTCATTAATTTGATCCAGACACGGGGTTTTTGAGGAATTCTAATGTCCTCGGTGCTCCGAGAGGGGCCACGGGGGCTGGGAGATGGTCTCTGAGAGGGAGCGAGGGGGCTGTCCCCAGACCCATGCCCGCCGCGCCTGGAGAGCGACGGGACCCACGTGCCGGCCTCCCCCGGGCCCCGCATGCACCCAGGGTGCGCATGGAAGGGCTCCCCAGACTGAGACGCGGGGCACCGGGGCACCAGCCCTGAGGGACGTGACTGTAGGTGCCTTTGGGAGAAGTAACCAAAAGAATTGTTAAATCAGTCCGAATCGTGTTAAATCAGCTTGTGATGGGTGGGGGGCCAGCTAGAACCCCCCAAGGAGGCTTCAGGTCAGGCCCCGCCCCCGGCCGAGGGTCAGCCCCTCTCAGCCTCACTCCCCGTGACTTGACCTCCAGGACCACTCCGGGCCCTGGGGCTGTGGGACCCCCAGAGCTCCCACCCCCCTCAGGGATGGCGGGGCAGTCAGGGGAAGCACCAGCACTTCCGTCCACATGGTGACCAGAAGCCAAAGGCCAGGCCAAACACACCCGACTGTGCTCAGGGGTCGCTCCTGGCAGGACTCGGGGGCCACGTGGGGCGCCGGGGATCAAACCTGAGTCGATGGCAAGCCCCTTTCCTGCTGCACAATTTCTCGGCCCAAAGCCCCACATTTTGTGTTTGTTTGAGGCTGTGCTCGGGCGATGCCCTGCTCAGTGCTCAGGGGCTCACTCCTGGTGCTCAGGGTACGGCAGGCACCTGCACACAAAGCCTGAGCCCCCACCCTTTGAGCTAGCTCTGCGGCCGGAAGTCAAGCGTTTTAAGTGACAAGACGGTGGTTTCTAAATCCTCTCGCCATTCTGTTGCCATCCCATTGGCCTTTTGGGAGAGCTCCGAAAGCCGTGGGGGCAGGGGCGGAAACCAGGCACACAGAAGCCCCGTGACGGAGATGCCACCGTTCCACAGTCATTCAGACAGCACTAGGGACCAGCGCAGGGGCAAGGGACAGAGCTCGTGCTGTCACCACTGAAACCTCACTGGGAGAAAGCAGAGACGAGGGCTTAGCTGCAGGCCATGAACCCTCACTAAAAAGAGAGGGGTCTGCACCCCAGGTCCTAGCAACTTGTTCCCAGTAGCCATACATGGACCCTGCCCCAAGGCCCAGCATAGGGTGGCAGGTAGGAAACTGGGGTCCATCCACTCCTGTGGAATACTATGCAGTCATGACAAAGGTGCAAGGGGCCCCTCAGGATGCATGTGAGGGGACCTGAGCGGGGACCCAAGTGCAGTAGGTTGGGACGGGAGAGAGTTTGTAGATGCTGCCACTCTCGTGTGGGTTGGACTGAGTCAGCTAACGAGGCTGAGCAGGCAAACTCTCAGACTTGGGGAGCTCTGGTGGGGACTGGAGGGGCAGGGGTAACTGAGCAGAGTCTCAGGCAGGGGCAGCCAAGAGTGGCGACAAAGACAGCCCAGGGAGGGGCGAAGTGGAGAAGGAGAAGGAGGGAGAGGAAGGGGAGGAGGAGGAGGGAGAAGGGGAGGAGGAAGAAGAAGGAGAGGAGGAGGAGGGAGAGGGAGAGGAGGAGGGAGAAGGGGAAGGGAGGAGGAGGAGGGAGAGGGGAAAGGAGGAGGAGGGGAAGGAGGAAGAGGAGGGAGAGGAGGAGGAGGGAGAGGAAGGGGAGGGAGAGGAAGGGGAGGAGGAGGAGGAAGAGGAGAGGAGGAGGAGGGAGTGGATGAGGGAAAGGAGGAGGAGGAGGAGGAGGAGGGGGGAGGAGGAGGGAGGGGAGGAGCAGGAGGGCCAAGAGGAAGAGAGCTGGGGGGGGGAGCCCTGCAGAGACAGAGGCCCTGTCCGGCCCCGCCCAGTCCACCCCCTGCTCAGTAAGTTTTCTGGCCCCAGCACGGGTCAGGCTGCAGGTCGGACCAGCCCACAGGTCACCGCAGGGGAGGTCAGACGAGGGCTGAGTCACGGCCCCCTCGGACGGCCCCTGGGCGAGCCCTTGGGCACATTGTTCCCAGGTCACAAGCAGGCCGCGGGCACAGACATCTGCCTACGGGCGGCCCCGCACAGGCCCCCGAGAGTGCCCGGGAAGGAGCCCTGCGCCAGCCGCGCGGTGGGGGACAACCGAGCCAGCAGCAGGCGGGAAAGTGCTCGAGCCCCAAACCAGCTCCTGCGGCGGCCCCGGGGCCCTCAGACGGGCGGCCCCGGGGCCCTCAGACGGGCGGGAGCTGCTCTCGCTCAGCGTGGCCACGGGCCAAGGCGCCCGGTGCTCTGCTGCTCTGCCGTGGCCTGGGACCCACCTTCTGGCAGGTTCCGGGAGAGGAAGGCGTCAGGGCTTGGGCTGCAGGGCAGGAAGCAAGGCCAGGAAGGAGTCGAGGCTGGTGGGCAGGAGCACCCGCCCTCGGCTCTGGCCCTCCCGGAGGCCCCTGCCCACGGAAGCACTTCCGGGCGCCTGGGAGAAAGCGGGCGTCTGGCTCACTCCCCTGGAGAGTGACCGAGTCCACGTCACCACTGGCCTCTTGGTGACCATGGGGGGGGTCACGGGACTTCAGGCCTTCGAGCAGGCGGGTCCCGGGAGCCTGGACACGCTGCCCTTCTCCGCAGCTCTGGTGCTCCAGCTCCCGCACTCTTCTGCTGCATGGATGGAGGTGGAAGTTTCCAGAACATGAGGGAATCAGAGACTCTAGACCTTGCCAGCCCTGAGCTCTCCGGAGTTTGGGAGTCGGGAGTGGGGGTGGGGCAGCTGCCAGAGTGGGAGCACGGGGCTGAGCCCAGCTCCCGTCAGGGGGACTGCTCCTGCCTCTCCCAGCCGGGGATCCTCCTCCCAGCCCTCTCCCCCACCCCCGACCAGCCCCTAGTCCCCCCCCCCCCAGGACTTAATGGATGCATCAGCCCCTGTTGGCTACCCAGTCACCTCATCTCTGCAAATGCCCTCGCTGGAGTGCAGGGCACGAAGGCCTGGAACATTCCAGAAGCATCCCCTGACCTGTGCAGAGTGGAGTTTCCTGGGCTGCCCCATGCTGTCCTGGGTGGGTGGTCTTCACATTCTTGGTCCCCAATTCCTGCTCAAGCATCGTCTGAGTGTGCCCATTCCTCAGAGCCTGGAGGGAAATAGGATCTGGTGAGCCCCTGGCCTGGGAAAGCAAACAGACTCCGAATGAGACCAGACCAAATTCCCAGCTCACTCCGTCACACGGGAGCAGAGGCAGGCAGGAAGAACCATGGGTGGGAGGAGAGAGGGAAGAGCTGACCCACCATCATCATCCTGGGGCCCAAAAGTGGACGAGGGCTTCTGCCTGTGGCATGTGCAAAGGCCCTGGGGGAGGAAGGTTCTGGTGGCTGGCAAGGAGGAGCTGCATTTGTGAGGACGGATCACACCGTTTCTCCTACCAGTGTCCCTGTGTGACTGCGGCCAATGTTCTGTTTCACCTTCTATTTGGGGTTAGGCCACACCCAGTGGTGCTAGGGGCTGACTCCTGGCTCAGTGCTCAGGGATCACTCCTGGTGGGACTCAGGGACCATATGCGGTACAGGGATCTGAGTCGGGTGTGTGCAAACATCTTAACCTGCCCTGTCTCTCCAGCCCTAAGGTCCATGTCCTAAGTTGCAGGGGGTGGGTGGGGGCGGTCCCAGCGAGGGCCTCCCGAGACCCACATCTGACACCTTTGAGGGTCATTTCGCAGGTTCCCTGCCTGCTGCCCTGTAGGCTCAAGGCTGGAAAGTCCCGCAGAACCTCCCGGCCCCCCACTGACTCTCCACCCGAGGAAGGCTCAGGACTGCAGAGGTGCAGCCTGCCCACCTGCCACTTTGGTTTGCAAAAAAATATATATCTTTATGTAAGTTTTGTTTTGGGGCCACAACGGGCGATGCCTTGCTCAGGGAGCACTCCTGGTGGTGCTCAGGAGACCTATGCGGGCCGGCCGTGTGCAGGGTGAGCGCCCCGCGGCCCTTCAGTGTGAGTCTTAGCTGAGGATGTCTATACTGCGGGTGCCCGTGCCCACCCCACCCTCGGGAGACGCTAGACTAACCCCCAAGGCTCCAAGCCACTTCAGACTGAGGCGGGCAGGCCTCGGCGGGCTCCGCGGGGCTGGGGGACGGTCCGGGGCCTGGGAGCAGGGTGCTGGGCGGAGCGGCAGGTAATTAGGACAAGCCGCTGAGCGTGCTGCTGCATGCCGGCCAGCACGAGGGAGTAGCCTTCCCACTCGGCCGCCCATAAATCCAGAACAGCTTTAATGAAGGAGAAACAGCTTGAAAACCTTCGATGAATATAAATGTCGTCCCAGAAAATATGTGCTGAGGAGGCGGGGGCCGGGGGGTCCCCCGCGCCGCCAGGCTGGGAAGAACATCCGCCTCCCATTAGGCGCCCTGACCCGCGTCGGCAGCTGAGGCTAATGAGAAAAGTTACCACGTTGTACTTGGGCGTTTGTAGCTCTTTAAAGGCGGCTCTTGACTTTCTGTCTACATTTATGTCTGCCAATTACGGGGCCGCTGAGTGCGGCTGTGGCTGTTTCCACGGGAGCCCTAGGACAGCGGCCCTCACCGGCTCCTTCCTGCGTGGGGCGCCCGGGAGGTGAGCTCACTGCACACACACCCACAGCAGCGCAGCGCTGAGGCCTTCTGGAACCTTCCCTGCTGCATGGGGGTGGGCGGGGCGCCTGCGGGAGAGGGGAGGATCCCCGGGAGGCAGGCGCAGGGAGGGGCTGACAGCGCCCTGGGACCTCTTGGGGCAGCTCCCGTGAAGGGCACCAACACCCCGGTTAGCCCCGACCTGCAGGTGCGGGGGATGCGAAGGGCCTGCGGTGGGCCAGGCGGCTCGCACCGTCCTCCCTGAGGCCTGGGGACACTCAGGGCTAACGCAGAGCAGCTGTGTCGTGTCCTATCTCATGACCCACCACGCTTGGTGCCTGACCGGCTGGACGGGGCCCTCAGACACCGGTTCCCAGGTGTCCAGTGGGCCCCTGTCCTGCCCCGGGACAAGCCCACGTCCACTTGACCAGCTCCCCTCAACTGCAGCAGCTGCGCTTGTGGAAAAGGGTCTCGGAGGTGGCAGGGCTGGCGCTTGCTCGTCCAAGGAAGCGCCCACAGCTGTCCAGGGGGAGGGTGTCCTGATCCAGGGCCCCGGGCCTCTGTTTCCAGAAGGAAACTCAGATCTGCCTCAGAGACGCGCAGGTCCACGGCACAGTAGAACTTTCTCCAGCCTTCTGGTGCCTTTTCCAGCCTTCCGGGTCTTTCCCTGTTCCCCGAAGCAGGGCACCCTGCCTGACGCAGCGGGAGCCTTGTCTGCCGGCCGAGCCTGTGTTCTGGGGCCCCTGCTGAAGACGGCAGAGTCCTCTTCTGGAAGTTTCTAGAATGTTGGCCTTGTCACCAGCTGGGGCCCGCCTGGCCATGGAAGATGCCAGCCAGTGTCCGGGAGAGGGTCCAGGCCTGACGACAGTCAGGTTTGGGGGCTGACCCTCCTTCTGCCTCTCTTAGGAGCGAGCTGCCTCCCGGGTGTCCATCTGTGTCCAGAGCAGCACCCACCCCGGTCCCTCGGGGCAGCCCGAGGTCTCCCTGAACCGGGGCCGCCAGGAGCATGTCTGTAGGGATGAGGAAGTTGGGATAACAGGAAGTGGGGTGACAGGAAGTGGGGTACCAGGAAGTGGGGTGACGCCAGCCCCGGCCCCCTGCCCTAGGCACACCCACGGCTCCTACATCTCTCCCGGGGCTTTGCTGCTCGCAGCATGGGGTGGGGCTCCAGCCCCAGGCAGGCAGTGAGTTCTGGGGTCCTCTCGACCCCAGGGTGGAGATACGCCTGGACCCTCTCTCCCCAGGGGGACAGTTCGGGGGCATTCTGGAACTCTCCGAAGCTTGGCCGGCCGGGCCCTGCACCTGTCACAGACCCGCCGCCCAGTGGGCTGAGCAGCCACCCCAGAGTGCTCCCCGCATCCCCCAACTGCCCACAGCGCCCACAGCCCCGCCAGCGAGGGGCGCTGGGGGGTCTTAATGGGGCCAGCTGCATGCAGGCATGAAGGGCAGGCCAAGGCCAGGATTCTGGGCCAGGGTTCGAGGCCAGGATTCAGGCCAGACTGTGATTCCCGGGAGCCCTGGTCCAGGCTTTGCTCTGGAGCGCCCCCTGCCGGCTCCCCTCAGTCGTCTCAGACAATCAGGCCAGCAGGGTGAGCTGAGGGTCCCAGAGGGGGCCAAGTCCTTGCCCGTGTCGGCCTCTGCTTCTCCTCAAGCCTGGGCGTGGCGCCCGTGGCCAGCCATCTGGGGACCCGGCCACCCGCAACTGACCACTGGCCCCGCCCCATCGCGGGAGAGGCCCTGGTGTAAAATTTCCTCAAGGAGCCAACCCTGAGACCGGGGGACAGACCGGGGGTCCCAGCAAGGCTGCTGCCGTGACGGCAGAGGGAACGCGCGGCTGGGGAAGGGAGACCCCTGAGGAGCCTCGGGCGGGAAGGGCCTGCGGCTCCCCCTGTCCTGTGACCACGCGGACCCTCAGAGCTGAGTGGGGCCCTCGGCCCTCGGCCAGGCAGCAAGGAGGAAAAGAACACAGAGATGTTTCCGAGGGTGTCGGGAATTCATGCTCCGATGGTACTGTTCAGCTGCTGGCTTGGAGGGTGCCCCTGGCGCTGCTGGGGCCACACCCGGGCCTCCGCGGGCTGGTGGACAGCGCACGGCCCGCACTTCCTGAGGACCAAGAGGCCAACTCCGACCCCTCCGGCCAGTGACCCCACCCTGTCCCTCGCCCTCCAGACCTGCGGCCCCTGCCCGCGGCCCTGCTCTGCTCCTGCCCGCGGCCCAGGTGCTGGCCGATGCCTCCCCGCAGAAGTCAGGCCTGGCTGCAGGCTTTGTGTCAGGGAGGAGGGAACCATCTGGACTCAGAGCTGTTTCTACCCCGGACACTGGTTTCCTGTCAGGCTCCGTGCCTCAGTTTCCCCTCTGTAACCTTGGGGATGACATGAAGCCCCCGCCGGCTGCTGTGAGCATGAAACCAGCACACTGGAAGGAAGGCTCGCCCTCTGCAGGCTGGCCCTGCCCTCCCGGCCCCCAGCCAGTTCATCCTTGGGACAGGCGAGAGGAGTCGGTGCATCTTCGGAGACCGCGGGCCGAATGGAAGCCAGACCCCGCAGAAGGCGTGTCCACACTCCCCGGGCTGCTGGGCTCTCCCAACCACCCGGCCCGGGGCCCGTGGCAATGCCCAGCTCTGCCCGGCAGGCATTCTCCTGAACGTTCCCGACACTTTATCTTAATTTAGCATAAAGACGAGGAAATACCAGGCTAAGCGTTCTGGGCTGCGGGGGCAGGAGAAACGGACGTTCCCATCTACCTTCCTGGCTGGGGCTCTGCAGGGCAAACGGTTCCAAATGTCGGCCTGCTGCGTGCCCGCCCAGGCCCGCCTCCCGCCGGTGCTCAGGGGCACCACTCTGGAAATAAGCGGGAAGGCCAGGCCTCGGCCAACCAGGGGCGGCCGCCCTGACCCTGGGTGACCCTCTGGCTGGGGTGCCCCACACCTGGACGCCTGCCCGCAACTCCGGCTGCCTTCCCAGCCGGATGCGCTTGGCAGCTCCCACTGGGGGTGGGGACCGGAAGGAGCGTGCGGAGGGTGGGGGCTGCTTAAACATACTGACACTCAGGCCCAGAGACAGCACAGCAGGCCCCGCCCTCGTCTTGCATGTGGCTGACCCAGGTTTGATCCCTGCCTCTACATAAAAACAAGGAAATTCTTTAAAATGTATAAATTCATTTTTATAAATTTATGGAAATTCATAAAAAGAGGAAATTGTGCAGGGTTTCTTATGTTTTATCCCCTGAGCCTGCCAGGAGTCAGCCCTGAGCACAGAGTCTGGAGTGGTCCCTGAGCACAGAGCCAGGAGTCAGCCCTTAGCACAGAGCCGGGAGTCAGCCCTGAGCATTGACCAGGATGGCCTGAAAACCAAAAAATATATATTGAAATTCATCCTGGATTCCTCCCAGATCTGGCTGTTCTGAGGCTTCCCTGGTCAGAGGAGTGAGAGCTTAGCCGGTACTTGAGCCCTGGGGTCCCTGCCCTGTGCCTCGGCTTTGGGTCCCGGAGGGCGAATTGCCCTCCTGCTGGGCAAGTCAAGCCTGTGTCCTCCTGCGCCCCTGGTGGTGGAGAGGAGAACTGCCCCGGAGAGACTGGCATGAGAGTGCCAGGGGGACAGTGGGCAGCAGGCTCCAGCAGGCCAGGCACACCCCTGCACGATGAGAGCCACACAGTCTTGATGGGGACCTGGGGTCTCTCCTAGCCCCTGTGGGGGCCCTCCGGCAGGCACCCTCGGACAGCGTCTGCAGACAGGGGAAGGGGCGTCGGGGAAGTGGGCGCTTTCCGCCCGGTGGGTCCCGAGTGGCCACCCCTTCCCCTGTGACCTTGGCCTGAACGTCTCACTCGTGGGTTTCCTGCCCTTCCTCCGTCTGTGCTGGACCCACGGCCTCCTCGTGTGTCAGGACAACAGGGGACCGGACGGAGGACAGAGGGTCCAGGCTGTCCAAGCAGCCCCTCACTGGGCAAAGACCCCCACTCCCTGCTGCTGGGCACGTGAGGCCTGGAGGGGTTTGGCCTTAAGGATGCCCAGAGGGCCTGTGCCCCAGGGACCTGCCGAGACCCCAGGTCCCTGGCCTCGGGCTCGGGGAGAGCGCTGCCCTGGTGAAATCGCTGTGGGTACCTCCTCTCTGCCAGAGCAGGGAAGGAGAGCTGGCGTGCGTCCCGGTGTGACACAGACAGACAGACAGACAGACAGTGAATCCGTTACAGGCCCACTGGAAGCAGCTCAAACATGAAGGTGATGGTGAGCTCCAGGAAAAGGAGAGTCTGGCAGGGCAGGACGTGGAATTAAAGTCAGTAACTTCAGCTGGAGGTGACACCATGTGACCGTGGGACGGCAGAGACGGGGCGGGCCCCAGAGAACAGAGGCGTCAGAGAGAACACAGTCTTGGAAATGCATCCATCTGTGGAATGCAGAAGGATCAGGGAGGGAGCAGAGCTGCTCACCCCAGGCCCCTGGTTTAAGGCCCGGCCCACAGGCAGGGCTGCGGGCTGATCCCTGAGGACAGAGCCTGGAGTCAGCCCTGAGCACCGCTGCTGAGCATGACCCCTAAATCTCAATTCACCCATCAAAAAAGGAAGGAAGGAAGGAAGGAAGGAAGGAAGGAAGGAAGGAAGGAAGGAAGGAAGGAAGGAAGGAAGGAAGGAAGGAAGGAAGGAAGGAAGGGAGGGAGGGAGGGAGGGAGGGAGGGAAGGAGGGAGGGAGGAAAGAAGGAAGGAAGGAAGGAAGGAAGGAAGGAAGGAAGGAAGGGAGAGACAGAAGGAAGGAAGGCAGGAGGGAGGGAGAGAGGGAGGAAGAAAAGAAGAAATAAAGAAAGGAAGGAAAGAAGAAATAAAGGAAGGAAAGAAGAAATAAAGGAAGGAAGGAAAGAAGGGAGGAACGAAGGAACAAAGGAACAAATGAACAAAGGAATGAAGGAACGAGGGAGGGAGGGAAGGAGGGGGGAAGGAAAGAAGGAAGGAAGAAAAGAAGGAATAAAGAAAGGAAGGAAGGAAGGAAGGAAGGAAGGAAGGAAGGAAGGAAGGAAGGAAGGAAGGAAGGAAGGAAGGAAGGAAGGAAGGAAGGAAGGAAAGAAGGAGAGAGAAAGGAAGGAGGAAGGAAGGCAGTCAAGGAACAGCAGCATAAAGTCATTACTTAGAAATTGGGAAGAACATGTCAAAAATAACTGAAAGTTGGACATTTTTGCATCTGGGCTGAAGAACTGAAACAGGCAGGGTTGAACAAGGCTGCCTTATTATTTTAATAAGTCTTTTAGAATCATTTGACCTTTAAAATTTATAACCTTACTCCTTTAATAAAAAAAAAATCAAAATTGATTCTGAAAAGTTTTAAAACTCCCTGGCTCTAGGGAGAAGACTGGGCATAGAAACATGGATGTGAAATCCCTGCACAGGCCCCTGTTTGTTTTTACAGTGGGACCGTGTTTGGGTACGGCTTACACTGAAACCCAGATCAACCTTGCGGGAGGGGCTGGAGGGGGTGGGGCCACACCTGTCTGTATTCAGACTTACTCCTGGTTCACTGAACAGGGCTCACAGGACCGTATGGGGTGCCGGGGATCGAACCCGGGTAAGCTGTGTGCAAAGCAAGCATCCCGCCCACTGTCCTATGGCTCCAGGCCCAGAAACCCAACCCAACTTCAAATGGTTAACCAGGAAAAGATCTCGGATTAGAACCCAGGCCCCAGGCCCGCTCTCTGGCTGGTTGAGTATCCCACAAAAGAAAGTGCCGGGTTCAGAAGGATGAGAGGAAGAAATTCCCAGCTGGGAAAAGACGTGGAATGTTTGGCTCACAGCGAGAAACCCACACAGAGGTTTCAGCTTGAAGCTTTGGAAAACATTTGTTTTCGTTCCTCGTAAAAGAAACGGATGACGAACAGAATTGCAAGAAATGGAACTTTAACAAGGAAAAATAAAACTAATAACATTTCATTAGCATTCTCTTCCCAGCCCGTGATTCACAAGTCCAAAGACGGGCTTTAAGAGTTTCTGTTTCTCGGTAACTAGCGGTGCAGGGAGGCCATGAGGCGGGTCTGCCCACACCGCTCCCCTCCTCCCGGAACTGCTTAACCGGTTCCAGGGGAGCCGCTGCCCTGCGCTTTCTCTGCTTGGCTCTTGCTTTCACTCCTCTCTGCTGTCCACCGCCCTGGCTGGGGCCAGTGAGAACGCAGTGCCCGTGGATGATGTCCAGTGGGGGTGGGGAGGGCCGAGTGGGAGTCTCCCGCTTCCTCCTTGTCCAGCACCGCCCCGCGGGAATGGTTCCCGCACACGCCCACAGGGGCAGAGACTGCAGTGGAGAGGCCGAGTCCACCGTCCCCCCATCCACCGTCGAGCTCGACTAGTGAGGGCCCTGAGCCCAAGCCTGTCCCTCGCCCCCAGCCCCGCGGCGAGGGCACTTGCCTTGCACACTGCATTCGGACCCTGAGCCCCAGCAGGAGCCTCCCTGAGCACAGTCGGGAGTCAGTCCCGAGCACGCCACATATGGCACAAGATTTTCAAAAATCAAATAAGGCCTCTTGCTCGGAGTGGGCTTGAGAAGCCAGGGATGGGGTGGGGTGGGGCCGCCTGTCTCCAGGCCATGCCCCCCGCACCTGCATTCCAGGGGCTGCAGGGCAGTCCCGGGGGCCCGCCTGAGGGAAGGGCAGCAGGGAGCAGCCCGGGCCTCGCCAGCCCCGAGCGCCTGAGTGAGTCTCCAAGTCCGGCTCATGGCTAACACTGACCTCAGCACGGAGCGTGGCACTGGTGGCAGGAGCCATGGAGAGGCCTTCTGAGGGAGGCAGTGAGGGAAGCCAAAGGCAGCTGGGCTGGGAGAGGGCGAAGGGCCAAGAGAGCGAACGGGGATGAGGAGCAAGGAGCCAGGGGTGCGCACACGGCACTGCCCGGGGCAGCAGGAGGGCTGAGTGCTGGGAAGTCAGAGGGTCCCGTCTGCATCTCAGAATATCCCTCCACCGCCTGGAAGAGGCCTGGACAGGACGGGCCGACGGCACAGCAAGCCAGAGGCTCTGAGAAAGCGCAGAACGGGGACTCCCTGAAGGAAGGGAGGCCAGAAGCAAAACACAAACAAAGCCAAACAGAAATCCCCTTGGGATGACGAGGTCGCCCTTGGCCACAGAGTGTGGGAAGGAGAAGACGGGGAAGGAAAGAAACTGGGGGCGTAAGGAAGAGGCCAAAGGAGGTCGAGGGGGGCAGGGAGGGGCGGAGCCACGGGCTGGGCAGAGAGAGCATCTTCGCAACCCGAACGCAGAGCCAGCCCTGAAGGCAGGAGACCCCAACTACAGCGAACAAAGTGAAGAGGGCGGCCGCTAAGGAGGCGGGTGCGGGCTGGGGGCGCGGGGATGCTGGCGGCAGGATGGGTGCTGGAACTCCACTCTGGCTAACTTTGTGAATCATGATGCCTTCCTAAGAATACTGTTTTAACTTTTGATAAAGTCACTTAGGAGAGGAGGGCCAGGGACTGAGCAAGAGTGACTGACAGGGGGGCTGGAGCAATAGCACAGCGGGTAGGGCGTTTGCCTTGCACTCGACTGACCCGGGTTCGATTCCCAGCATCCCATATGGTCCCCTGAGCACCGCCAGGGATAATTCCTGAGTGCAGAGCCAGGAGTAACCCCTGTGCAGAGCCAGGTGTGACCCAAAAAGCAAAAAAAAAAAAAAAAAGTGACTGACAGATAACAGCTCAAGTTCCAGCTTCTAATGAAAGGGTCACATGATCTCAGAGTGGTCATTAGGCCAGTGGCCTGAGCCACCTGGTCCTCTGGTCTGCAGGTGCCCATGCAGGTGTGGGAAGGCTGAGTGTTCAGTGCAGTGATTCTGATGCCGTCAATGCTGAGGGAGCATAAAGGGAGATGGAGAGATGGATGGACGGAGAGATGGATGGATGGATGGATGGATGGATGGATGGATGGATGGATGGATGGATCAATGGATGGATCAATGGATGGATGGATGGGTCATTGGATGGACGGATGGATGCTTGGATGGATGGATGGATCATTGGGTGGATGAATCATTGGATGGATGGATCATTGGATGGATGGATGGATGGATGGGTGGGTGGGTGGGTGGATGGAAATACAGAGGTGGAAACACTGGCTTTCACCTTGGTGGCAGCTGCTGGGCCTTGGACCAGCGTGTGAGACAGGTGCCCAGTGCAGGTGTGGGAAGACTGAAGAACGCCGAGTCTACCTTTGCCCTTTCCTTAACTCGGTCACCAAGTTCTGCGAATAGCTGGAGCCAAGCGTCCTCTGTGGTGTCTGCCACACAGCGTGTGTCCCAGAAAACTTACCTGCAGGCCATTTTGTGTCCGTATCCTCAAGGACCCAGAATGGTACCTTTTCATCCTGCTGCAGGGCCAGGACGTGCTCTTGGCCGGGCCCCACGATGGCACAGGATCGTGGTGGAAGGAGAGGACAGGGTTGCCACTGGATGAGGAGTATGAGGGGTCCACCCACGGGTGGCAGTGGGGGAAGGACATGAGGCGGAATCTGTGACTGGTACCACTGACACGCAGGAAGACAGCCTGATCGGGGTCACTTGGGAGGGCCCCAGCTCTAACCCTGCTCTGCAGCCCACCCCTCCGTGAGGGCGACTTCCTGAGGACCGCACTTCATCCTCTTCATCCCCTCGCAGCTACAGAGGGACAGCAGCCCTCCGCGCGCAGCACTGGCCTCTGAAGGTCACTGTTAGCAGCCTCATGCTTGTCAAGCTTTATCAACACAGTTGCACTATGAGGGCTTTATCACACCTCATCTTTAGTATTTGTTTCCCCAGATGCTAGGCTCCATCAGGACAGAGGCTCTGTCTTTGTCCTTGCTTGCCCAGGGGTCCCAGGACTGACTCAGTTCCTGTACATACTTGATGCCCAATAAGCACTCGTGAAAGGGGCTGAGTGTCCTGTGCAGTGATTCAGGTGCTGTCAGTGCCAAGGGAGTATAGAGGGAGATGGAGAGATGGGTGGATGGAGGGATGGATGGATAAATAAATGGATGGATGGATGGATGGATGGATGGATGGATGGATGGATAGATAGATAGGTGGATGGATGGAGAGAAGGATGGATAGATGGATGGAAAGATGGATGGATGGTGGATGGTTGAATGGTAGATGGTAGCTGGATGGATAAATGGATGGAGGGATAGATGGATGGTGGGTGGATGGTCAACAGATATATGCATGGTAGAGGGATAAATGGATGGAAGGAGGAGGAATAGACGGATGGATGGTTAGAGATGGCGGATACCTGTGTGGAGGAATAGTAGATGGCTGAAACATGGGTGGATAGATGGGTGAATGGATGGATGGAGAGATAGGTGGATCAAATGGATCAAGAGATTGGTAAATAGGTGGATGGATGAAGATGGAGGGATGGAAGGATGGATAGAAAGATGGATGGAAGGATGGATGGAAGAATGAATGCATGGGTGGATGGATGGGTGGATGGAGAGCTGGATGAATGGAGGGAGGGAAGGATGGATTGAGGGGGGAGGGAGGGAGGGAGGGAGGGAGGGAGGGAGGGAGGGAGGGAGGGAGGGAGGGAGGGAGAAAGGAATTTCTGATCCCTAGAAATATACAAGGATGCAGGGAGCAGAGGTCAGCTTCATCTATTTGACCATCAGTACTTGGCTGTCCACAGAGTGCTGACCCCCTGAGAGACAGCAGGATCATATCACAGAACATTCTAGTGGGAAAACCAGGCAGAAGACAGGAGAGATGTCTGAAGTGACTGGAGGGAAGAGAACACAGACAGAAAACTGCAGGGACTGGACAGTGATCTCAGAAGACGTGAAGGAAGTGGCCCTTCTGAGGAGCCGGAAGCTCAGCATCAGCACTCGCCCCGCCTTCATGGACCCCGGCCTCCCTCGGCCAGTCAGGGAGGAGGAGCCTGGGGGCCGAGAGCTCCTCACAGTCAGCAGGTCTTTTGTCCCTCCATGGGTTCAGGAAGGATGGGTGGTCAGGAAGCCAGAGGTTTGGGGGTGGAGCTATTTCCACAGGCCCCACGGCTGGTCCTTACTCAGCTCTGTCTCCTGCATGAGACTGAACCTGTTCCCCTCTCTGTGCCTCAGTTTCCTCCTATAACCCATCAGTTTAGTGGTTTTTTTGTGGGGAGGGATATCACCATAGCAGTGTTCAAGGCTTACTCCTGGCTCTGCCTATGGGATGCTGGGACTCGAACCCAGACCAGCTGCGTGCAAGGCAAGCACCCTGCACCCTGTCCTGTCTCTCTAGCCTGTGTCCCTCAGGATGGCCGTTCGTGCCCAGCCGGGCAGCCAGAGCACCTCCAAGGCATGCTGGGATCCTCCGGGAGACGGGTCCCATTTCAGGGGGAGGAGGGTGAGCCGAAGGGTGGCTCGTGCCTGCACTCAGCCCGGCTCCGCGGCCCCCGCAGCCCCCGGGGAAACGGCTTCCACGGAGGCAGGTCGGCTGCATGGCGGACGGGGTCTGGTGCAGTGAGGGTCCCAAACAGCAGGGGGGCAAGCGCGCTCCAGAAGCCCCTTCCTCTCCTGGTCTCCACCTGCTGTGGGGTCCCCACCCCCATCACCACTGGGCCCAGCCCGAGGGGTGTCACGTGGGCACCCCCTCTTCCTCAGCAGAAGACCCCAGGGTGTTGTTGCGGACGAGCGCGGCCACCCGGCCTTGAGCAGCAGCGGGCAAGGCGGTCTGCACCTGCCCCAACTCCCCGCCACACACACTGCATGCCAGTGGCCAGGAGCAGGGCCGGGGCGCGAGCACGTGGCCGTAGGGGCCAGGGTGGGGGAGCAGCAGTGCCAGGGGCAGCGGGAGGCAGGCCTGCCCCAGCCCCCGAAGCAGGTCTCAAGGACAGGCCTTGCCATCCGCACTGAAGGAGAAACGCCCGCAGCTGAGCCCGGCCTGACCCGCAGCCCCGGGTGGCAGCGCCCACACGGGCCCCCAGCCGGAGCTGCCGGCACAGGGAGCACGGGGACCTGCGGCCCGGGCAGCGCTGGGGATCTCAGCACCTCATTCCGTCTCAGTGACCCGGCCTGGCACTGGACAGTGGGGGGCAGCTGCCCAGCTGGAAACACAGACCCAAGCACCTTGGGGATCCCACGGGGGGGTCTCAGAAAGGCAAGGGCCTCCATCACTGGGCACCCCCAGGCCCCAGGCTGCTGCCTCTCTGCTCCAGGCCCAGGCCTGCAGCTCTGGAACATTCCTTCCCCCCAGCGGCCAGGACCTGGGGAGGCAGAGCAGAGACTGCTTCCACTCAAATGGCTCCCAGGTCCCCTCCCCTGGAACCATCACCCACTCTCCCCCATCACTCACCCAGGGACCTTGTCAGACATGGGGTCTCAGTCCCCACGTCTGCAGAGTGGGCACAGAGAGCCCCTGTCCCGACCTGCTGGGGTTGAAGCCTGGACAGCAGGCCTGAGCATCCGCGTGAAAGCTGAGCTGGCCTTGCCCATGACCAGCCCTGCCTGGCCCAGCTGCTCCCTCGGGGTGAACAGGAAGGGCACTTCCACTCAGACGGTCCCCAGGCCACTCCCGAGGGCCCCCCCCCCACCCCTCTGCGGCAGGACTGCGGGCTGGGGAGTCACCCTTTACCCTCCCTTCTCTGTGGCCCCCGCCCCCATCCCTGACGCTCAGAGGACAGAGTGACCGGTCACGCCACACCCTTCGCATGAGAGGCCACGTCACACCCTTAGCATGAGGCCAGGAGGGAGAGCTGGCAGACTGATGCAGGCCTTGAACCACCGTCCCCTGAACACTGCAGGAGTGACCCCCAGAGCCCGGCGTGCGGTCCCAAACGCAGAAGCACTCCAGAACCCTCTAGCGGGCGGGAGTAGTAGTGCAGCGGGGAGGGCGCGTGCCTCGGTGTAACCCCAGGATAACTCCTAAGCGCAAAGCCAGGAGCGACTGCGGAGCATTGCCCGAATAAAACCAATAGCACGAAAACCCCTCTTCCTTTCTGTTGTCACCCGGCGGTGCTCGGGGATCACTGCAGGTGACACTGGGGGTGGAGATGGGGGTGGGGGGATCATATGCGGTGGGGGGGGACCTGGATTTCCACCCTTTCCCCACCCCCACCCCACCCCCCAAAAAGAAAACCATTCATTTAAAAACGAAACTACAAGAGAGAAGAGAAGGAAACCCGGGGAACAGATGAAAGAAGAGGGAGAGGAATGCCTTTCGGGTCCGGGACCCTCCGGGTCAGGGGCGGGCTAGGGGAGGGCACCGCGCAGGCGCAGACGCGTACACCTGGTGCTGCGGGGAGCCGGGTGGGGGGATGGATGCACGCTCCAAACCCAGCCGGCCTGGCCGGGAAGATCACCCGGATTCTCGGATTTTCGCCACTGAGAGAAGCGCAAACGCTGAGTCCCCAACCCCTGTCCCAGCCCCGCCCCCAGCGGCGGGAAACCCTGAGCCTGGGCCGTGGTCCCCGGACACCCCAGAGCCGCTGGAGAGCTTTCCTCGGGGCGATGGGAGGGGTCGCAGTCGGCGGCCGTACCCCCACCCCTCAGTCCCGCTCAGCCAGGGAACCCCCACTCCCGCCTCCCGGAACTGCGCTCAGGATCGAGGGGAACTCGCCTCCCAGGAGTCGGGGGCGCGAGCAGCGCGCAAGGCCAGAGCCGCCCGGCCCGGACGCGTCTGGGCAAGGGGCCGCTCCATCCCGGTCCCTTTGGCGGGGGTCCGGCTCCAGCTCAGTCCCTTGGGGCGGCGTGGGGAGGTGTCCGGCTCCAACCTGGTCCCAGGGACCGTGGGGGATGGGGGTCCCGCTCCAGCGCGGTCCCTGGGGCTGGAGTCGGGAGTCCGGCTCCAGCTCGTTACCTGCGCGCCAGAGACACGAAAGAGACGAAGATTCCTAGCGCCGATGGGGCGCTTGCCTGCGCCCCTTCGTCCCGGGGCGCGTCCGGCGCGTGTGCAGGCCCGAGCTGGAATCTTCGGACGCCTTCGGGGACTGGAATCCGGGGTCGGCGTGACCTTGGGAGAGTCCCTTCGCGTCCCTGAACTGCGGTGTGCGCGAGGGCAGCGGGAGGCTCGTGGTTCGGGGCTCTTGGGGGCCCCCGGCCCTCCGCAGGTGAGGCGCCTGGGCAGGGTCCGGCCCGGCTGGGCTCAGGGCAGCGCGCTCGTCCTCCGGGGTCCCGCCGGCTCCCTGGGCGCGGAGCACCGCTTCGAGCGCAGCCTCCAGGGCTGCGCTCCCGGGAGGCGCACGCTGGGCGCACCGCACAGCTGTGGCACAGCTGGAGCTCCGGCGTCCGAGCGGGTGTCGGAGGGAGCTGCGGTCGCAGTGGGGGGTGTCCTCGGGCCGGCTCCACCCCACAGCTGAGACCCAGCTGGTTCCAACCAGCGCGGCGGGGGTTCCGAGATGTACACCAGGGCTTGGGGTCTAGAATCCTGCAAACTCGGAAAGGAAGTTCAGTTCTCTCCCTGCCAGAAGAAGGTTCCCAGAGATAAAGTTAGCAGGGAGCCCCCAACTTTCCCTAACCTACCCCCACCCAGAAGATGCACTGCAGCCCAGCCAGCCATTGGAAAGCACAATTAATCCCCCCAGGGGGCGCTTCCCACCTCCTCTGCTCTTTCCTGCCCCCTGGCCTTTGCACGTCCTCTTTGACTTCTTCCTAAAACTCCAGGCTCCTCCTAACCCTTTGGGTCTCTGCTCACAAGTGTCCTCTGTAGAGTTGCTGAGTTTCCTGCAGTACCTCCCCCACTGAGCTTTCTATGGGTGCCTCATTGTTTTCCCTTTACAGGACACTCATCTTGGCCAGTTTGCTCAGAGTCAGTGCCCGTGTTGTTCCACGCCCTTTGTTGATGAGCGGATTGCTTGATTAGCGCTGGGACTCCAGGCCCTGCTCAGACTGTTCCTGTGGGCTCGGCCCAATTGTCTGTCCCCCCCCCCCAACACACACACACACTCCTGGCAAATGCAGGCACTGAGCCCATCCTGAGCCCTTCCCTCTCCCAGCTCTCTCCAGCTCTGCCCCTCCGGCCTTTAGGGACAGCTGAGGGCAGGTCCGCCCTTGTCTTGGGTGTCCCAGAGAGCCGGCAGGCAGGGCTCCGGCGCTCTGGTAGGGAGGCACCTGGCCATAGGCACCTGTGTGAGCTTTGGCCGGACATCGCCCTCTCTGTGCGCACTTCACCCTGACTCTGGGGGCAGATAAGGAAACGGGGTTGGACAGGGCTGGAGAAGGGTTTGCGGAATTTGGGATGCCTGGCAGTGGCCTCCATCATTCCTGTCCCACCCAAGGACTGGAGTCTGCCCCTTCCCTTCCCCACCGTGGAGGAGGGGTGCTGGGCGCTACAGGCAGGCAGGAGCAGTGCCGCCCACCTGAGAGGGGAGCCCAGGGGCTGTGCAGACCTCAGGCCCCCCTCGCCTCTGCAGCTGCCCTTCCCTTGTCTGGGGTGCCACCTGGGTGCATGCTTGCCTGGAGTGCAGATTCCTAAACCTGTTCTAAGCTTGTGAGCAGAGTGTAGAACCTTCAGCCCCAAGGGCTCCAGGAGGGCACCCCCAGCTGCTCTCCAACCAGGAGGAACAGGCCCTTAGAGCCCACCCCACGTCACCCGATGCTGGGGTCTAGACCCTGTCTGAAGTCTGAACTGTGCCCATCTCACAGATGTGGAAACTGAGTCTCAGGCACTGGCAGCCCAACTGCTCCACCCACCAAATTCTGCCTTGCAGGAGGCACGATCCTGCAGTCGCCCCTTTCTTCCACAGGAAGGTTCCCACTGCCACCGGGGAACCTGGGCGGGAGGAAGTGCATTGCCCCAAATCAACCCCCCAAAGCATCCTACTGCCCGCCCACCTTGGGCGCACACCCCGACCCCGCTGTGGCCCCAGGTCCAGGCCCCCTCTGCTCCTGGCCCGCAGGGCTGCTGCTGGGCCCAGCTAACCGGGCTCCCTTCCACTTGCCCCAGCCCCCCGCCCCCAGAGGTGGAGGAGAGTGACAGGGAGCCTGGGTGGGGGCTGCAGGAGGGGAGGCTGCCCCGCCAGAGTCCTTGTCTGGGCCGGCTCCCACCCCCACCCCCACCGTGGCCCTTGCAGTCCCGTGGTCCAAGCTTCCTGCCAGCAGTGCCCGCGCCTCCCAGCACTTCATTTCCTGCTCCTGATGCTGGGAAGGCGGGTGGCGGTGGGAGCGGCCCCAGACGTGTCACACCCCCAGGGGACTCCAGGGGCTGCCCCCCCCCCCACGGGAGCTTCCTCCACCAGGTTCCAGTCAGAGCCTGGGCACAGCCGCGGGCCCTTGGGGCTTGCTGGGGGCAGGGACCCTGCGGGAGCTGCAGGGGCGAGGAGGTGCGGGCTGAACTGCTCCAGAGAGAGGAGAGCTGGGACCTTCTCCCTGGCAGGGTGGGGAGAGTCCCCCGCCTGCCTCAGATCGCTGCGCCCTGGGGAAGGTTCTGTGACTCAAGGTGTCCCTCTCCCAGGCCCGCAGGATCACTGGGACCCACTCATGTGTCACCTCTGCCCCGTGTCTGCGGTTGGCGGCCCCCCCCCCCGCCCCCAGCAGCAGGGCTCAGCCTTCGAGGGTCTCCGTTTCCCTGCCAGAGGATTCTGTGGCTCCTCTTCGGAGACTAGGAGCTGTCTCTGCCCTGCGGGGGCTGTGGGGACACTGGCTCTGAGAGGGCGCAACTGTGCCTGGGGCTGCCACTTCCGGGCTGGTGTTGGGTGTGTGGGTTGGTTTGGGGGGGGTGTGCATGTGTGTGTGTGTGTCTGTCTTTGGGGGTGCTTGTGTGTGCTGTCGCAGGAGTTCAAGAGTGTTGTCTGGGTGGGGGGCAGGGGGTGTTGTGGCAGGGCTGAGTGCAGGTGTGTGAAGTGCTCGTAGCTGCTGGCTGCTTGCTTTGCCCTGTGAGAAGGTCTCTGTGTTGTGGACGTGTGTTTGGGGCTGTGTGTTGTGTCGTCTGTGTGCATTGTGTTGCTGGTGTGATCTGAGTCTGTTCTGCTGTGTTGTGCAGGCATAGATGTGTGGGTGTGGGTGTGGGTGTGGGTGTGGGTGTGGGTGTGGGTGTGGCTGAGGTGCCTGGGCTGGCGTCAGGCCCCCAGTAGGCTGGCGGGGGCGGCGGGAGGGGCGCTCTTCAGAGTGGACATAGGGCCAGGACCGTCCAGGTGCTGCGGTGGGGGGCGGCTGGCCGCCGGCTGGGGGAGTGCCTGCAGCGGCGGGCGCAGGGCGCGGCGGGGAGGGCGGGGACAGAGCCGGGGAGGCCGCTGGGCCCCCGGGGCCTGGCCAGGCCGGCGCCAGCCGCCAAGTTGAAAGGCGGCCGCGGCCCCTCCTCGCCGCTCCCCATTGCGCCCGCGAGGGTTCCGGCGCGGTGCAGGGGGGGGCGGCGGCTGGGCTCACCTAGGAGTGAGGGTCCCTAAGAGGTGGACCCTTCAGTGCGGCCTGGAGCCTGCGCCCCGGCCTCCCTCCCCAACCCTGATGCCTGCGGGAGCCCGGTCGGGTCAGCACCGGAGCCGCGCGGACCCCGCTGCCGTTAGAACGCGCCGTCCCTCCGCCGCAGGCCCGCGGGGCCCCGGAGACGCGCGCCCAGCTCGGAGCGCGCGCCCGGAGCGCTCAGCGGCCGTCGGGGGTCTCTTCTCCGAAGCCCGGCCCGCCGCACCGCTCGGACCCCACGACCCCACCCGGGCGAAAACGCCTTCAGACACTGCCCCGGGACCCCCACCCCCGCCGGCGCGGACGGCGAGCCAGCTGCGGGGTATCCCCAAGGGAGGGCCGCGCTGGGGTGCGAGCCGGAGCGCGAGGGCCCGATCCGAGCCGCCTTTTGCCCGGGACTAGCGCCCTTCGCCCTTCGCAGGCCCTGTCCAGAGCCACTCAGGAGCCGTGACTGACCCTCCTCCCTGGGTCCGCCTGGAATCCGTGTTTGATTCCCTTCTCTGCCCCCTGTTAGCCCTGTGGCCTGAGAAATTCACAGGATCTCTCCGAATCCCCATCATTTCACTGGCAAAACACCCGCCGAGGTGGCATGGGGTGCCAGGGGTGCTGCAGGTGGGGGGCTGGCCTCCCTGCATCAAGACCCCGGCAGCCTGGCTGGCTGGGCACTGGTTGGGTCTGAGCTTCATACCCCAACGGGTTTCATAAGCCCCTGCTTCTGAGAAGGGGGACTGGGGTATAGCCAAGCCAGGCCGAGGGTACGAAGGATTCAGGGTCCCCTTACCCCTAAGCACAGCTCTATTCAGATCCACCAGGCATTTAATGAACACCTTCTATATGCACCAGGCAGAGAGAGGGAAGGGGAGAGAGGGTGGAGAGAGAGAGGAAGAAAGAAAGAGAGAGAGAGGGAGAGAGAGAGAGGGAGAGAGAGAGAGGGAGAGAGAGAGAGAGAGAGAGAGAGAGAGAGAGAGAGAGAGAGAGAGAGGTTGAGACAAAAAGAAACAAAACTGGGGAAACTTGGGCACAGAAGTAGAGAGAAACTGCAAGCCCAGGGCGGGTCAGGAGTCGGGGCCCTAGACTAGGAGGCCAGTGAGGGTGGGGGCCCGCTGGAGTGCAGGGGGGCCTCCATCCCCGCTGAGATGCTGAGTGGGGGAGGGGGCACCCGCCTAGCCTGCAGCTACCGCCTGGCTGGAGCCGAGGCGCGTCTGCCAGCCGAGCGGTTGCTCATTACAGCAATTATGTTGCTAGAAGTTTGCTTCGACCCTAAATTGCGGAGCTTCGAGGAGCCAGGAGGTCCGGAGCCCCAGCCAGAGGAGACAACTGATCCTGCCCAGCCACCCCCACCCCTGCAGCCCAGTTGCGCTGCGGGAATTCAGGCCCACCCGAGGCTCCCAGCCACCCCCCTCACTGGTGCTCCCTGACTCTGTCCCAAATTCTCCCAGCCAGGAGGACAGACTCTGGGCCCATTTCATAGATGAGAAGATCGAGTGGCAGGGGGGAGAAGGAGCCCCAAGTGCCGCTGTCAGCAAGTGGCAGGGCGGAGGTGGAGCCCCTGGGATCATGGGAGCTAAACTTTAGCACTCTCACCTACGCAGCGGTGTAGCAGCAAGAAACCCAGAAGATTTGGGGGCACCAGCATATCCCATGCACCCCACCGAGGAGGCTTCATTTCCTGTGACTGAGAATGACGGCATTCAAGCCACAGAGCTGTGAGGGGGTGAGGGTTAGGGTCCGGCCACCCCATCTTCTGCACAGTGCCTGCAGCCCCCTGCCCTTTCTTCTCTTGGGGAGTTGAACAGTTCGAGGCTGCCCTTGGCAGGACGGCCCCCTCCAGGCTGGAGAAGGGGAGGGCAGGGGTCTTACAAACTGGGGTGCTAGAACATACGTCCCCAACCCCTTGCTCTCTGGAAATTTCTGGGCTGTGCCGGTCCTGGGGGTCGGAACAAGCATTCCCTGGGCCCAGGACCATCTCCACTCTCATCTGGCCCTTTCAAAGGAGACTTTCTCTTCCAAGTTCAACGCTGTGTCCTTGAGTCTTTGGGGCATCTGACACCCGTGGCTCAGCCGGGCTCCCCCTTCCTCCGAAGAGAAGGCCCTGGGGGTGGGGGCGTGTGGAGTAGGGTAAGGGACTCGCTGGGGCCTGGGCTGGGTTAGTGTCCCAGCAGATCTGGGGAGAATTCAGCCAGGTGCCCCCCAAAAGAAAGAACAGGGGGCAGGGGGCCGGAGCCTGGAGCTTTATGCACTTGAAAGCCCCGTGAATCCCGTCCTGCGCAATCCCCCGCCCGGCTGCCTACAAGCCTCTCCAGAAGGAACAGCAGGGAGCAGGTGGGTGTCAGGAGGGAGGGTGCACACAGACAAGGTCAGGTGGGCCGCACCCCACCCCCACACCCCCTTTTCTTTTTTTCAGGAATTCTCCATTTGGCAGCTCCAAATGAGTTCCACAAGCCGGTCTACACTGCGGGCTGCCTCCATCCCCCACCTGGCCTCCAGTGGGGAAAACAGGTTTGCGGGGTGGGAGTTGTCTGGATTAGCTGTCTGCAGTCATCAAACCCTTTGGGTGATTCGCTTTGTTTTCACAGACAGGTTAAAAGGGGGAGAAAAAAGAGTTGGTTATGGGTCGCCTGAGCAAGTGTCGATTTCAGCTTAAAGTGAATTGGAAAATTGAGCCTAATTATCCCGGGTAATTGCTTCAATTCTCCACTTGACTTTGCCAGCACAGATCTGTCCTGCCTGTTCAGAAAGATGAGCCCCCCCCATCCTGTTGTCACCTCACAAAGTTGCCCTGTGCAACCCGGAGCCGGGTCATGGGAAGAGACGACGCACCCCCCGGAAAAAACCCAAATAACAAACTAAGATTTAAAAAAAGTCAAAATCAGTGAAGAGATCATTCCTTGTAGCTTAAAATTAATTTATTTAACAAATATAGCTATAATATAAATGATAATAAAATTTCCAATATACAGTATATTACACGCGATCCCTTCCAAAGGGATTCGGAGAACCACGCAGATGTGCGTTAAATAGGAGCAGGGGGGGGGGTTCCGTTTCACCGCGAGGGGTTGCTTTGAGTGGGTTTGCTAAGAGCGGTTCCTTCCACCTACCTTGGCGACACACAGGGGTATCCACCACCCCACCCCCGCCAAGGCTGGACTGCCACCGGGTTGCTGGGGCCTCCGAGGCTCTCTCCAGTGACCTTCTCTTTCTGGACGCTTCTTCGGCCTCCCAGCCAGCACCCGCGGTTTGTCCTTGGCCCTTCGGAGCCTGGCGGAGGCGGCTATGGAGAAGCCTCTGGGGCCAGGGCGCCCCGCCGCTGTGGGGGGACTTAGAAAACCTCTCTGGCTGCAGGGTCCTCAGCCTCCCAAACGGGGGATGGGGGAGCTGGATTTTAGGCGAGTTACAGGGACCCTCCCCGCCACGCCACTCTGGGAAAGGCGAAGTCACTGCAGCGAGCGGACTGGGGTGAGAGGAGCCGCGGGAGGAGCCCCAGGGGCTGCGGGGAGGTCGCCAAGAGGTTCGGGGCGGGGAGCATCCGCGCGTGGTTGGGAAGCCCAGCATCTGGGGCCTCTATGTCAGGTGGTACATGCTGTAGCCCACGTGGGCCGTGTAGAGTCCCACGGGCGCCACGGGCAGCGCGGCGCGCTGGAAGGGGCCGGAGGCGCCGTAGATGGAGGCGCCGGCGGCGGCGGCCACGGCCGCAGGGCCGCCGAGCGGGAAGGAGAGGCCGAAGGCCGCTGGGGGCAGCATGGGCTTCGCGGCCATCTTCAGCTTCTCCAGCTCGGCCTCCTGCAGTCTCTTGGCCTTGGCGCGGCGGTTCTGGAACCAGATCTTCACCTGCGTCTCGGTGAGGCTGAGCGAGCTGGAGAACTCGGCGCGCTCGGCGATGGACAGGTACTGCTTCTGCCGGAACTTGCGCTCCAGCGCCAGCAGCTGCGCCGTGGTGAAGGGCGTCCGCGGCTTGCGGTTGGTCTTGTGCTTGCGCAGGGTGCAGGCTGGGGGGCTCAGCCGGCCTGTGGGCCCAGAGGGGAGAGGGGAAAGAGGAGAGGGAGAGAGGGGCGGGAGGGGGAGGGAGAGTGTTAGGGCTGCGGGGGACGTGCCTGCGTGGCCCTCTGAGATCCATCCTGAGCGGCAGCTGCCTAGGAGCTCGGGGCGCCAGCGGGCTAAGCCTTTTCTCCCTCCGTGTCCCGAAGACCCCAGGTGAGCCAGCTCCGTCCGTGTCCTCGACCTAACTGAGGAAGGGACGGAGAGGGCCCTTTCCCTAGGCCGCAGCTTGCTTACTGGTGCCAGTGAGCCCAGGGAGGCATTAGGAAGGAAGAGGCCCTGGGCCCCAGCCTGGAGACGCGGGTACCTGCCTTCTCACAACAGTGAACTGAGCCCAGCAGGACCCAGGGCAAACTCCGGGTGGCACAAACCCACTTCTCCAAAGTCCGTATTGCTGCCTGGAAGGGGCAGGGTCCCCTGCGGGCTAAGGATGAGGCCACCAAAGGCACAGAACACTGGCCCCAAACCTGGACCACACTGTCCGGGGCGCTGAAATGCCGACAGCGCTGAGGGGAGGCCCTGTGGCCCAGTGTGTTGTGTGTATGTTGTGGGTGTATGTCCATGTGTGAGTGCAGGGAGGGGGGCTTGACTTGAAGCCAGCCCTCCGCAGAGGTCCAGAGGCCGCTGTCTGTTTTCTTACTGTGTCGGACCCCATCTCAGGGACGGGAGGCGGAGCAGCAGCCAGGGGCATCACGCAGGCGGGCACGGGAGCAGCCAGACTCAGTGTGAACACTCTTCCCAGGGAAAGAAAGGCTCTCTGGCTTTGGGGGTCAGCCAGGGCCTTACTGGAACTTCCCAGTTTCGGGAAGGCCGGCTTGGTCTGCACCGGGGCTCACCCCACCGCCAGGAGAATCATGAATTGAAATCAAGACGGCCTCACCATGCGGGATTCAGCTTATGATTGATTGCGTTCGTTTGAGGCTTTAGAAAGAAAATAGAGCAAAGTCCGACGACCAAAAGATGCCTGCCTCTCAGACCCCGGGGGCTGTAATGAAGCTCTGGGTGGGGGCACCCCTCTGCCCTCCCCAGCAGCTGGAACCCACTTCACGGTCCACGGGAATGCCACTCCCAGGGGTGGCAGCAGCTGCCCCACGCGAGGCACCTTCCCCAGCCCTCGGCTCCGGGGAGGGCCTGGTCATGCACAGACGTTTAATCCCCAGATAAAAATCATTCCTCAGCATCACGCCATTGAATTCGGGTTGCTATTATGTGGCGCCAAATAATCGGAGGAAACAGAGGAAAACTTGGGAATTTCCCGTGCTCCTGAAATATCTCCGAGCGGACTCGTGGGGCCCAGCGGCCGGGGGCTCCTCAAGGCTTGGGAGCGACCCTGGGCGACTGCCCACGGCAACAGGGCCTGGTCCGAGGGCCTGGTCGCTGACGATGGGGAGCACAGCACTGACCGAGGGGGCGCCTCCCACTGTCTGCCTTGGTGCCCCGCCCCCTCCACGGGAACCTGAGCGCCCCCAACCCTCCGATCCATCCAAGTATTAGCCTGAAACTCTGGGATGGGTTGGGGGCCCGCGGGTAGGATCGGGAGGGGAGGTGAATTTTGCAAGGCAACCTTCAGAAACTCGGGGCAGGAAAGATACTTGCAGTGTGTGCGTCGGGGCGCGGGGTAGAAAGCGAAACTGCGCCCAGGGAAGAACTGGGGGCCACCGGCACCCACCCGCTGGGCAGTGGCTTAAAACCCGCCGAGGGCAAGGTGGGGAACCTGGGGGGGGCTCCTGGGGCCGCTGAGGGGGTGCCCTGCAAGTGGACTCTCACAGACGGCGAGCGAGAAAGGGGGCCGAGGGCCCGGGCCCGCGCCCCGCCGCCCCGCGCCCCAGGTAGCCGGCAGGTACGCAGACAAGCAGGCGCCGGCGCGCCCGGGGGCCCCGCTGCCCGGCCCGGCCCTCCCCCGCGCCGCCGCGCTGCCGGGCTACTCACGGGCCGGGGGCGGGGAGAAGCGGGGGTTCTGCATCCACGGGGTGCGCTCGGCCTTCTCGGGGCTCTCGGCCTTGACGAGCGCGTCTTCGGGCAGCTTGAGGAGCCCTCCCACCGAGAAGGGGCCGAGCGGCCGCGGGGAGGCCGGCGCGTCCGGGGCGCCCAGGGAGCCGGGCCGGGCGCCCAGGGGCTGCGCGGAGCCGCCGGCCGCCGGCGCGCCCTCGGAGGCCGCCAGGGCGCTGTCCTTGGCCCCGGGCTTCCTGTGGTCGGCCATGAGCGCCTCCACGCTGAAGGGCAGCAGCGACGGGGACACTTTGGGCTTGGCCCCTTCCTCGTCGGCCCCCATTGCGGCCGTGGGAGCGGCCGCCGCGGCGCTGGGGGCCTGGCCCCCGCCGCCCCCCGCCGGCTGGCCGAAGGCGGAGTCCTCCACTTTGACACCGAGTGGCAAAGAAGTCATGTCAGCAGCCGGGGCCATGCAGAGCCGGGCATGGGCTGCGGGCGGGCCTGGAGCGCCGGCCGCCTCTGGGCGCGCCCGGGGCCCTGGCCGGCCGGGCCCTCCCGCGCGCGCCTCCCGCCCCTCCCCACGAGGCCCGCTCCGGCCCCGGGCCTGGCAGATCGCTGGCGCCGCGGCGCAGGCCGAGCTCCCGGGCGCACCAGCCGGCTCCGGGTCGGGCCGCGGCTCCCCAGAGAACTTGTTAATAAGGCGAGGCCCGCGCGGCGGCGGCCAATCAGCGCGCGAGGGGGCGGGCCCGGCGACGTCCATTGGCCCGCGCGCGGCCCGACTCGGCCCCGGGCGCGCCGGGCTTTGGGGTGCGAGCGGCTGGGCCCGACCCGGAGGGCAGAGCAGGGGAGGGGGCGATAGAGAAACTTTCCAGCCAGCCAAAAACCCAACCGGTCTCTATCAGGGCGCCCCTGGGGCTCGGTTTTGCCGAGTTCCTGGGATTCGCCCCTAGTTCCTGACTCTGTCTCTTCGGCCCTCCGCTCCTCTCCCTTGCCTGGCGCCCCTCTTTCCCAGCAGCATCCCCCACTTCTTGCCCGCTCCGCGGCAGCCCCTTACCTTTCTCTTCGGAGGCTGAGTTTGCTTCTGGCCCCGCCGCTCTTCCTCTGCTCGTTGCACAGATTCCTCACCAGACGGTCATCTCCAAGAGAGTTCTTGAAAGTTTATGAGGCGGTGCGCACGGCGCCTTCCTCGGCCCCAGGACGCGCCATTGCGTTCTTGGAGAGATACCGGTCATTTCCCCGGTTTTAATCTTCAACACGTTCCCCCCACACTCGGGCCCGTCGGGGCGCTGCACGGTAGTTTCCTTAAAGTCACGCTCTTGTGGATGTCGGATAACACAAAACGAGAACCGTCGGGAATCCATAAATAAATTTCCCATCCATCCCGTGTGCCCCCTGCACGCCCCTCCCTCACCGCACAACTTATCGAGGGATGATTTTTACACCTATGCCCGAGGCCAGGCGCGCAAAGGAGCCTCCGGGTCGTTTGAAGAGAGAACTTACTGAAATAAAACCAGCAGATCTGGCCTCAACATGACCTCAAGCCGCGCGTCCGCGGAAACAATACCGCGTCCCTATCTCTGGGTCTCTGATCTTGAGGTGGGGGCGCAGGGGGTGGGGGAGCCCGCTGCGGTGGGGGTGGGGAGAGGGCAGAGGAGTAAAGGGTCGGGTTCCTCGCCGCGGGTCCTCGATGTTGGGCTTGAGAATTCTGTCTCACAGTTGACCCATTTCGGAGGAAACGTGATTTTAACGTGACTAGTTTCAAAGTGAAGGAAAAGGAGTCGGGGCGCGCCGGAGAGCGCTAAGGTGGGGTCTGGCGCTTTTGCGCCTTCTCATTTACAGCCTCTGATCCCGGGCCTGGCCGTTGATGACTGCGGGGTTCTAATCTCCGGGAAACACCAGGGGCTGCGTGGCCATTTAGGGGTAATTATCCGAGCGCGGAGGGACAGCGAATTCCCTCGCCTTTTAACTGGGTGCAATAAAAACTGTCGGTGAGGGGCGTCCAGATTAAGGAAAATGAATTACTCGAGCGGGAACTTTATTACCAGGGCGGGCGCCCCGGGTCTGGCGGGCGGGGTCGGGCCCGGGCCGCCCGGGGCGCGAGGCGGCGGCCTCGCTCCTGGATCCCGCAGGCTCCCGAGACGCCGGTGAAGGCCTCGGGGCGGGTTGCAGTGCTCGCCCCTGGGAGATGGATCCACGCCGCCTCTCCGGGCTAGAGCGGGTAGCAGCGGCCCGGGACAACGCCGGGCTCGGGCCCAGCTGGAGCCGCAGGGTCCGAAGCCACCGGCCATACGCGCGCCGCAGCCCTTGGCGCAGGAACGGGCAACAACCCCTTCCTCCGGGGAGGGAAACTGAGGCGGTCCGCCGTTTGCCAGTGGCCGACGGCAGGCAGCGCGCGCCAAAACCCGTTGTGGAGCTGGGCGAACGCAGCTTAGCCGGGCTGGAGGCCCACTCGCGTCTTGGGGTTGCGGATCCGTGGAAAGTCTCTCCGGGCGAGCTCCGAAGGCCCAGGGTTTGGAAGAGCCTCTTTTTAGCAGCGAAGAGCGCATGTTTTTCGGGGGCAGCTTGCTTTGTTTAGCCTTGTCCGCTTCCGCCCAAAGGTCTGCTTCGAAGAGCCCTTGGCTGGCGGATTCACCGAGAACTTTTCCCAAGTAAAATATACGGCGGCCCCCAAACCAGCCCTGGGGCGCGGGACCCACTTAGAGCTCCCAGGTTCAGAGCGCCCCGGTTGGGGCGCAGGGGGCCGGGGGGAGGGCGGGCTCGGCAGGGATCCCGGACTGCGCGGGCGCTGGGGCCGGAGCCGCTAGGCCGGGCGGCGGGGACCAGGGCCGCATCGCTAATTGCGGGGATAAACAATCTGTCACGATCCCTCAGAGCGCCTAATAGGCAGACGAGGATGTTGTTTTTAGGCGCCAGCGGCGGCCCGATCAAAGGCTGCAGCCGGCGCTGGGGCCCTTGAAGTCGCGCCCCCGCCTCCAGGGAGCAAACCCCCAGCCCTGCCGCCCGCCCCCTCGGCTGACCGAGCCCGTCCCGGGGCCCGGGGGCATCTTTGTCGCTGGGCTTTGCTGAGCTCTGGGTTCGGGTCCGCTCGGACTTGCGGGCGCGGCAGGTTAGCGGGACGCGCGCGCGCGGCCAGGCAGGGTCAGGCGTGTGCCCTGCGGAGGGAAAGAGGGGGTTCGGCTCCTGCGCACGTGGCAGGCGCCCTCTGGGAGCTCGCGGGGTCCGGCTGCTACGAGCGGCCCCAGAAACAGAAACCAAGTGTGTGATTCTGCGGGAAAGTGCCGGTCCCGCCGCAGAGCACGCGCGTCCTTGCGGGTCGCCCGAGAGGGAACTTTCTCCGCGGGCATCTGGGCCTGGATTTTTTTTTTTCTTCCCCCACAGACCCGGCGGGGGTTGTTATCTCGCCGCATGCACGAAGCCCGAGCGCCCGCTGCCCCCCGGTCTGTCTCCGGCGGGCGGGCGCACAGCCGCGGTGCGCGGGGCTGTAATTCACGGCTGGCAAGGCCAGGGCTGGACGGCGGCAGATAAGGCCGGTCCGCGCCCGCACCCACCCGCGCCCGCTCACCAGCCCTCCCCTCTGCCCGGTCTCGGGGACACGGAACCGCTGGTGGCTTTGCTTTTATTTCATTTCATTTCCCCCAATATGATGATGATGATGATGATTTATTTGGGGGGTTGCAGAAGGAGGGGACTGTTTTTAGACTCCTTCAGGGGTTGAGATTCGTTTTTCAGGGGAACCTGTCTGACTGAAAGCCTGCGCGCCCTCGCCACTGGCTGT
Organism: Sorex araneus; assembly: GCF_027595985.1. Taxonomy (NCBI): domain Eukaryota; kingdom Metazoa; phylum Chordata; class Mammalia; order Eulipotyphla; family Soricidae; genus Sorex; species Sorex araneus. Next base: position 145,964,159 of record NC_073306.1, read on the forward strand.
CACCAGAGGATGGTCCTTGCAGATGGGTCCCTGTTTGGGCACTCGCCTGCGCCCGCCGGTTGGGGTTAGCAGCTTTTGTTTGCTGTATGCCCCCTTCCCCCCCTTCCACTCCATTTTGTGGCCTGGGCCCAGGAATCCCGCGTGCATTTTTTTTTTTTAGAAAGGGGCAGCTCAGTGGGATCCCCCGGCAATTAGTGAGCCCCAAACAGTCCGCTTTAATAGAATGAATGTGCTGTGAAACCCGATTACCCGGAACGATTTATTTTGGTGGGAACTCACCAATCTCCAGGGGGTGGTGAAAGGGGGAGTGAGGAGGTATTTTGTTGGGGATGGGGGATGGGGGGTGGGGGTAGACGGAATGCCCCATGCCCTAGGTATCCCCGTTCTGTTCTGTGAGTCTTGGGGGGGTGCTCTGGGTCCCAGCTCACCCAAGCTTTTGGCCTCTGTCTTCTAGAAGCGAAGGTCGGAGACTGCTGTGTCACTGGAGGTTCTTGGGAGTGTACACAGCTTTCCAGAGAACTCCGAAGAGCTAAAAACTCAGCGGGTCCTGGGCTAGGCAGCGGATCCCCACGGGAGAGTGCCAGAGGCGTTTCTGCTTTTCTGGGACCTGCAGAACAACTAAACTTTTAAAGAGTTTTAACGCTCTGGAAGGTGAGGGCAAGAAGGGAACCAAAGGCTCCCTGGGCGGACGCGTTTCTAGTGCTCATTCCTCTGCACGGGGACCCCTGCTCATATCCCAGGACCGCCCTGGAGCCTGAGCTCAGGCGGCACCAGGGGAACCCCGGGGCTTCAGGATTCCGACCCCTGACCGCCCTTCCCCGTCCTCTTCTCCCTCTCTCTCAGGGAATGAGTGGTGGGGGGCTTCCTAGTGTCTTTACCTTAGGAAGGGGGGGTGTGGGGGCCGCCCTTTCAAATGGCCCAAATTAATGTGATCGCAACATGAGGGTGCGCTCCAAGAAGATGAAAGAGGAGGCCGCCGACTCCTCTCAGAGCTCTATAATTATAGATAATATATCCCATTTCAAAGCAATTAGACCAATCAGGCGTAACGAACCACTTTGCTGCCCACGAATAACAAAGGCACTCGGTTATTTAAGCTGGAGATGTCAGGCCGACCCGAGGCTCCAGGCCCCCACCAAACGTCTTCCATCCGGCCTCTGCCCACCCGGGACCCGCCAGGCTGGGTGTCTCCCCAGCGCCCCACGGTCCCCAGGCCCTGCCCTGCCCGCGAGGACTCCGCTCCGCTCCGCGGGGGCGGAAGGGAATTGACTTATGTTGAAACGGGTGTCAGGCCTCTTGTCCCAGGCTTCACGAACTTTATCCGATTTAATCCTCTGTCCCCTGGGAGAGAGGTATTATCATAGACGTTTCTGTTCCAGATGAGAGAACAGAATCAGAGGGGTTAAATGCCTTGCCCAGGGTCACCATCTAGTTAGCAGCGCTGGCGGGGACCCGGACTCAGAGGAGCCGTGATGCGGCCCCCGCCCCCACCCACCCTTTACAGGCAGCAGTTCCCCGGGCGCTGTTCAAAGGAAGAAACGCAGGAGAATGCGGCGGATGCCGGTAGGTTTCTGGGGAACCGCCCCCAGGCCCCGCCCCCCAATTAGCCTCAGGTCCACCCTTCCTGGCCGGCTCTCCGCCCCGGGATCCCCAACAACCCTCTGCGCACCTTGGAGAATTACATAGTAAGGATTTCGGGTCTCAGAGAGAACAAACAGCAAACGAAAAGCAGGTCTGGGCAGCGGGACTGTGTCTCTAGCCAAAGGTCAAGGTCCCTTCCCCTGGCCTTGCTGTCCCCAGGTGAGCAGCTGTGTGCCGGGCCCTGTGCAGCTCGGCTCTGTGGCAGGTGAGGGGCGCGGTGGCGCCTACTGACGCATCCTGGAGACGCCTGGCCTTTCTCTGGGTTTGGACATTCCCTTCCTGCGGGAGCACTTGGCGGGAGACAGTCAGCAGGGGAGGGACCCCAGGTGCTGTGGAAGTGAGTGGGGAGCCTGCTCTTGCTCTGCCCGCTGGAAGGGGCGGCGTGAGAGAGCAGAGAGGCCGGCGCAAGGAGAGAAGCGCAGGCACAGACTGAGCCCGGGACGCAGCCAGCACTTCCCGAGACCAAGTGATCCAAGGCGAGTGCCAAGGGGCAGCGGAAAGGGGGCTAGAAATGTGCCCCCGGAAATGTGGTCTGCACCCCAGTATTGCAGAACTGAGTATAATTTTTACAGGTCCGCAAGATTCTGGAGGGGGACCAGGAGAAGGTGGTAGGAGGTGCCCTGGGCCCCCTTAGTCCCTGGTGCCAGCCCTCATCTCCCCCCTGCCTCAGTTTCTCCTCCCTTTGTGCCCTGTGGCTCCGAAGCGTCCATCGAGGATTTTGTCTTGTCTGCCCCCCTTGTGCCAGAGTGTCCCTGCTGGCAGCTGCCCCCACCGTGAATCAGCCTGAATCACTGCCCCGCATTGTTTTTGGTTTCTGGAGCACCTTGGGGAGAGGCAAGAAGTGCCCTTCCCTGCCCTGTGCTGCGCTCCTGCCTGCCAGGGGGCGTGTTCGTCATTTCTCCTCAGCCTCAGTTTCCAGATCTGCACCAGGACTGCTCTACAGATCTCTCTGGGGGATGGGGTAGGGGTGGTACTTGTTGGTGGGAGGGGGGCTGGACAGGCACTAAAGAGTGGCCAGTGTCAGGGCCTCTTGGGGAGGGGACAAGAATGCAATGCGGGCGCCCTCCTCTGCCTGTGCAGAGACCACATTTTGGGGACCACAGCTGTTGCTCCCCACTGAAATGAGGGTCTGGGAGAGTTCTGTCTTGGCTGTCTGTGGCAGCCTGGGGCTGGAGCGATAGCACAGTGGGTAGGGCGTTTGCCTTGCATGCAGCTGACCCGGGGGTTCGATTCCCAGCATCCCGTATGGTCCCCTGAGCACCGCCAGGAATGATTCCTGAATGCAGAGCCATGAGTAAGCCCTGTGCATCGCCGGGTGTGACCAAAAAGAAAACAACAACAAAAAAACCCAAAATGCTCAATCCTTACACCACAGGAACCCAAATTCATTGCTAGGGAAACTGAGTCCCAAGCAGAGTGCTCCCACAGAGTGGGCCGGAAATGGACTGGAACTGGCCTCAAATGCAGGTTGTCCAGCCCCTAAATGGCGAGGGCAGGACAGGGTTCAAACTCCCACACTGAGGGTCTGGAACACTTCCAAACCTGAACTGCCCCCCACGCCCTCCCCCAAAGCTGCTCCCACCAGTGACCAGCGCTGTGCGCCCCTGTCCCAGTGAGGACTGGAGGAGAAACTGATGGGCAGAGAGTGCCAAGCCTCACAGCCCTTTCCCCTTTGCGCAGCTGGAGGGAAGGGACTCACTCGTTTCCACAGGGCGCCAGGCGCTTCAAAGGCAGCCTTAGAGCTAATGGTCTCACTTCCCACGGGGCATCCCCGAGATGCAGATAGTCGGGGTGGCATGCTGCAGCAGTGCTCCGGGCGCGCGTGCGTGTGCGCGCGCGCGTGGGGTGTGTGTGTGTGTGTGTGTGTGTGTGTGTGTGTGTGTGTGTGTGTGTGTGTGTTTACAGAGGAGGGGGTATTCTTTCTGGGTGGCCCCTGCAGTTTGCAAAAAGCCAGAGACTTTGATTCGGATTGTCTCTGTTTTCCCCAGAACGGTTTTTGACGCTGGATGTTCCAGATGGGACTGCCTCCCCCACACTACGCTCCCCCCGGCGGCGTGAGGACCAGGCGGGGCCTTTGGAGGCCCGCCCCTGCCGCGCCCCCGGCCGCGCCCGCCACGCCCTGCCCGCGGGGAGGAGCTCGCCTTTGCGGGGACCTGGGTCCCAGCGAGCGCTTGTAGAGGCCAGGCCGAGCCCCCCCCCCCCCCCCCCCCGGGCGGTGAGAATCCCGGGAAAGCTGAATGGCAGGAGGAGGCCCCGTTCCCAGGAGCCGCAGTGAGCACGCGCTGGCGTCCTTGCCTAACACGGTTGAAACTCTGGATTCCCTGAATTCCAGCAGCGCCGCGATGGGGAAGGTGGAGGGAAGGAAAACAAAGTCTTCTGCAAGGGCTTCTCGCACCCACCCCCCAACCCCAGCACCCCGCCTCGGCCTTCAGCACACCCCGCTGCACGGAATGCACCAGCTCTAGGACCCCGCCTTAGAGGACGCTCGTCAGCTGCCAGGGAAGGAGCGCCAGGAACCTTACTGAGCCCTGAGCACTGCAGAGCTTTCGAGTGCCTGTTAAGAGACTCTTGAACCTTGATTTTAAAAAGGAAACTGAAAGGAAAAAAAAGAAAAGAAAAAGAAATAAACAACCTGAAGTTCCTTTGCCTCTCTGTAGCACTTCATTGTCCTCTTAGTTTATTACTTTGTAGTTTTTGTTTGGGGACCTTCCCCAGGAGGCGCTGGGGCGGGAGGTGTCTCAGCTCTGCCCCGGGCAGTGCTTTGGGGAGTCTGCAGTGTTGAGGATCAAGCCAGGACTGGCTGCATGCGCAAGTGCCTTAACTCCTAGGACTGTCCTCTGGATTCCAGCTGCTGCTTTCTCTGGAGAAACTGAGGCACCGGAATTGACTCTGAGGACCAGGCGGCAGCCTGAGTCTGGGGGCATATGCTCCTGTGAGGCTGCCATGTGCCTGGCCTGCAGTGCCTCCTGCACCCAGACCTCCTTCCCTTGTGTGTGTGTGGGGGGGGGGGCGGTCCACCCAGAGGGCTCCCAGTGCTCCCAGGAACCCAGGTCTCTCTGCCTGGGGCCTTCCCCAAGCAGCTCTCCCCAGATTCTCTGGTGGGAATAAGCAAAGTCCCTCCAGACCCCTCACCAGCCTCTGTGTGTGTGTATGTGTGTGTGGTGAGTGTATGTGTGTGCATATGTGAGTGTGTGAATGGTATGTGAGTATGTAAGAGTGTGTATGAGTGTGTGAGTGGTGTATGTGTGAATGGTGTGTGAGTGGCATGAGTGATATGTAGATGTGTGTGAGTGCGTGTGAGTATGTGGTTGTGAGTGTGTGGTATGTGTGGGAGTGTTAGTGTGGTTGTGAGTGTGTGTGGGTGTGAGTGCGTGGTGTGTGTGGGTATGCTTGTGTGTGAATGAGTGTGTGTCAGTGTGCAGGTGTGGGTGTGGATATCTGTGTGTGGGGGTGTGAGTGTGAATGAGTGTGTGTGTATGGTATGCATGTGTGAGTGCATGTGCGTGTGAGGTGTGAGTGGGTGAGAGTAGGTGTGGGTGTGGGTGTGAATGTGTGGGTGTGTGAATGTGTGTGGGTATGTGTGTGGGGTTGTGAGTGTGTGTGAATCAGTGTGTGAAGGTGTGTGTATGGGTGTGAGTGTATGGGTGTGTGTGAGTACGTGGTGGGCGTGGTTGTGCGTGTGTGCGTGTGTGCATGTGAGTGTAAATGTGACTGTGTGAATGAGTGTGTGGGTGTGAGTGTTTGGGTGTGTGTGTCTGAATGTGTGTGGGTGTGCATGTGTGAGTGTGTGTAGGTGTGCATGTGTTAGTGTGTGGGTGTGCATGTGTATGAGTGTGAGTGTGTGGGTGTGAGTATGAATGTGTGGGTGAGTGTGAGTGTGTGTGTGTGTGTGTGAGTGTGTGTGTGGCCCTCCAGCAGCAGTCTCGGTGCAGGGTGGGATCTGCGGGTTGCTGGTGTGGTCCAGGGGCGCCAGAGGGGGTCCGGCTGGGTTGGATTCAGGCGGTGTCCTGTGGTGGTCCTGTGGCGGTCCCCAAGGGTCGCATCTAATTTTCCAGTTCAGACACGTTTGGTGAAATAGACCAGCCCCTGGCTCAGCCTCCCAGTAACCCGCAACCCAGGTGAAGAGCCTGCGGAGAGCGGGGGCGGGCTGGGGTGGGCGCGGGGGTGGGGGGGCCGGCAGGCTGGAGTCTGCCCTCGGCCTTCCGCAGAGCAAATGAGGATCCCGAGCAAGTGCCTGCCAGCATGTCTCGTGCCCAGGGCACGCCAGGCCTCGCCACAGTCCCGGGCCGGGCGGAGAGCGCCTGCACCCAGAGGTGGGCCCTGGTGTGTGAGCTGCACCAAGTGGCCTTTCCCGCGAGCTGGTGGCGGGTGGCTGCCACAGGAGAAAGGCACCTGGCGCGGGAGGGGGCAGAGCAGCTCGTGAGGGCCAGGGCAGCGGGAGCCAATCCCCAGGGAGACTGTCCACACGGATGCGGGGATTCTCTGATCCCTGAAGTTGTGTTCCCGAAGTAGCGCACGGCTGTCAAATGTGGGGGCCGGGGAGCTCGTGCCTGGGCAGTGGGGTCCCCCACAGAAGCTGGACGTCCCACACCCAGAGGGGGACACGCCCACCCAGGAATGTGGCATGCAGCCAGATGTGAGAGCTAGAAGGGCTCTATTCCAACTCAGGAGGCAAGGGTGGACGCAGCAGGGAGCACCCCAACAGGGAAGGGAGGACCCCAACACCTAAGTGGCACCCGAGCTCTGGAGGCAGAGAATTCTGGCTGGGTCCCCCAGGTGGTGCTTTAACCCTGGGGTGAGTGCTGCATCCTTGGGGGGGTGAATGCTCCATCCCAGGTGCTGAGTACTCAATTATTGGGAGGGTGAGTGCTCTGTCCCTGGGGGCTGAGTGCTCCATCCCAGGGGAGGGCTGAGTGCTCTATCCCTGGTGACTGAGTGCTCCATCCCTGGGGCTGAGTGCTCCATCCCTGGGTGCTGAGAGGGGCCATGGGGGCACCTGTCCTTCCCCTCACTTCTTGGCTCCCCCCTTCCCCTCCAGCTCCTCGCACCCCTGCAGCCTCCCCGCCCAGCTCCGTGCACCACTCTGCCCTCCACAGTCCCTCCTCTCTCCTGGTTATTCCCCCGCCCACAGACCCACCACAGCCTCTCTGGGCCTCGGTTTACCCCAGAGGCCCTAGGCATCGGCCCCTTTGGGAACAGCGGGGCTTGGCACCAAGGAAGACTTGCAGTTGCTTTTCCATGGGCAAGAGAGACAGAGAGTCCGGGGCTTTCCAGAAGATTCCTCTCTCGGCGGGAGATGCGGGAGAGCATTCCGGGTAACGGTTGAGCGGCAACCCTGCTGGGGAGATGCTCCCACCACAGTTCTCGGGCCCGGGACCCCCAGCCGCCCAGAGGCTGGGGACGGTTGAGGTGGGGGGCCGGGTCGGAGAGGGGACGCTCGGTCTCCAGCCCCGGGTGCCTCTGGGTCCTGCGCCCCAGGCAGCTGCCTACTGCAGCAGTGCTCCTGGCCAGAAGCCTTCACAATGGTCCCCCCGTTTGGGGGAGCTGAGTGCCTGCCCGGGTCACAGCTCCTGTGGGCGGCCGCATTTGGCCTCTCCCGGGGTCCCTCGAGGAGGCAGGCCTCGGGGTACCAGAGGGAGGCACTGCTGGGTTCTGCCCTTCTCTCCACCGCACAAGCCCCTGGCGCCCCCAGGTGTCCCCAGAGCTGCTCTGGGTATCCAGAGTCCACTCTGCAGACCTTCTGGCTCAGCCCGTGCATCTGATGCAGAAGGTTCTAGAATCCTGAGTCATGGCTGGAAAAGGTGAGAAGGGGGCTGGAGCATGGCAGGGGGCATGGCAATGTCAGATGAGCACTTCCAGGAGGCGCCCTGGTGGGCTGCGACCACCAGTTATACCGGGGGCTTCCCCGTGAGAACTCGCCAACCCAAACCACTGCCGGGCCAGAAGGAGCCCCCAGGCTGAGAGCTCGCGATGTGTGCTTTTCACCAGGGAGCCATTCCTGGCATCACATGGCCCCCTGGTGCCACGTAGCCCCGAGCACAGAGCTGGGAGTAGCCTCCGAGCACTGCCAGAGGTGGTCGAAAACCAAACACTAGTGGAGCAGAAACCAAGAGGCCAGGGCTGGAGAGGGCATGGGGAGCCCAGGGTGTCATCTTGCACTAGACTGACCCGGCTCGATCCTGTCACCACATGGGGCCCTCCCGAGCGTCGCCGAGTAATCCCTGAGCCCTGAGCATCGCTGGATGTGGCCCCAGCACCTCCTACCCCCCAAACTCCAAATGTCCACTGCAGTGGGGCCAAGGGGCATAAATGATGCTGACCCCGGGCGAGGACACCTTCTGCGCTCCCTGCTGTCATTCTCCAGCCTGGACGAGGCCATGCACCCCTTTTCCAGGGCAAGGGGTCGGATGACCCGAGCGGCACCCCGAGGGTGCACGGAGTCTGTGTGCTCTGGAGGGCAGCGCCCCCCACCCGGGCCCACAGCTGACAGACACCTCTCGGGTCCTAAGGATGTCCATGGGCACGGGGCACTGCAGAACGGGCAAGAATCCAGGCAGGCTGTGCCCACAGACCTGGGGGGTCGTGGCCCCTCAAGGCCAGGATAGCCCTTTCCTTGCCCTTCCTGTCTTCAGTGGGCCTGGTCATTTTGGGGGTCCCTTGGCGTGGCCCTGGGACTGGCTCCAGATGCGCCTTCACTTCTGCTTCCCCGTTGGGTGGGTGGGGGCACATTTATCGTCCAAGCAGGACCGGGTGGCACTGGGTGGGTCCCCCAGTCCCGATGGTCCCCTGTGACCTTGAACTCCGCAGAGAGCCATTTTCATCGCAGTCCCGAGCCTGGGACAGGCAGGGGCTAGGAGGTCAGCCTGTCTCTGTGGGGGTCACCCTCCGCCCTCAGCGGCCCTGGTGGAGTCTGCCTCCCCCAGGCCCAGAGTGGAGGATGGCAGGACCCCCGCCCATACTTCACCCCATCCCTAACCCCCGTGTCTGCTTCCCACAGAGGGCCTGGCCCTCTGCAGGGCAGAGGGGCAGAGTCCGAAACTGCGTCTCTGCCCTTCCAGGCAGCGGCCGGGCAGGCGAGGGTTAAGGCAGAGGACAGGTCGAGGTGCCAGGCTGCTGACTCACGGGCTTGTGCTCTGTCCCTTGCTGGGCACTGATTAAGATGTCACAGAGGATTAGGATGTCCAGGAGGGGCAGCTGCTGGGTCTGTAGCGAAGTTACCCTGGCAACCAGGGCGGAACCTCCGAGCCCTGCAGCCTGGCCCCAGGGGAGCCTGGAGGGGCTGGGGTCCCCCCTCCGCAGTGTGGATTCTTTCTGGGTGACGGGGATAAATTTCTTGCCTTCCCCTGAGTCCTGCCCCACGCACCCGCCACCCCCCACCCCCCCCCCCCCACACACGGAAAGGGTGTCATTCTCTCCGTGTGATCTCAGGGAGCCTTGGGGGAGCTCCCCTCCCTGTGCCGCCTCGGAGAAAGCTACAGTCCCCAGGGCACCCGGACAGGGGCTGCCAAGTGGAGGCCTGGGCGTGGGCAGGCATGCCCAGAGGTGGCAAAGAAATGGTGCCAAGTTACCTCGCTGCCAAGTGCTGAGGATGCTGAGAACCCACAGTTGCCGGGCAGGGCCAGGCGCTGCCCTGGAGTCACAGCTGCCTTGTGGCATCCGCCAGGAGCCCAGCGGCTCTATCCCCCCAGGCCCTTTCTGCTGACTCCTGGCCTCCTCTTGCCTGCTGGCCATGACTGCCCATGGATAGGTCACTAGGCCCCAAGAGCCCAGCACTGTGCCCAGTCAGTAGCGAAAGGGGGTTTCTCAGCTCCCCCCTCGATTGCTCACAAGTCATTTCTCCTGTCTTCGAGGAAGAAATATTTCTCCTCTGCAAAGTCTCCTTCCCCCACTCCTTGTTTCTAAACTTATTTCTACAAGTTCTGACTTTTATTTGCCTGCCCGCCCACCCACCTGCCCACCCATCTACACATCCAGCTCTTCAGTCACCTGATCCTTCCACCCACCTGCCCATCATTTGTGAAGCACCTTTACATCATCTGAACATCATCCCTCCATCTGATCCATCATCCATCCATTCACCAATCACCCAGTCAGATATTCATTCATCTCATCCATTCAGTTTTTTCCACCACCACCCATCCCTTTGACCGTCCACCCACAGAAATGTAACCGGTGTTATGCATCCACTCCTCCATCATCCAGCCAGTCATTCAACCATTTCATTCTTCCATCCTTCCAACCATCCGTCCAACCATCCATCCACCTAACCATCCATCTAACCATCCCCCATTCATCTATATATCTTCATCCATCCATCCATCCACCCTCCACTTATGTGATAATCCATTCAACCATCCATCCCTCCCTCTATCCGATCACTCACCTATCCATCTGATCGTGCATTTAACAATCCTCAATCCATTCTGTGTCTGCTCATCCAACATTCACCCGTGCGCCCTGACCCACCCCTCCAGCTCCCTCTCCATCCGTCCACCCTCTACCTGCCCACCTACCATCAGGGCCCCAGCTGTAAGACTTCTCACCCCTTGGGGAGCGAGTGAGTAGCCATGACTGCAGATACCCACGCAGCACAGGGACTAGGGGAGACCCCGCCAGATGTGGGGACGGAGGCCTCCAGAGGAAGGAGAAGTGACGTCATACTCAGGGACCAGGGAGGGCTCCTGGGAGAGCCGTGAGCAGGGGCATTTCTCAGAGGAGAGAAGCTGGGCAGGAGAAGGTGGGCCTTGAGGCAGCTGGGGGGCACTCACCAGGGTTCCCCAAGTCTCCCTGCCTTCGCAACCCCTCACTTGGGTTCAGAGAGGCTGAGCGACTTCCTCCAATCTCCCAGCTCCCAAGCATGTGTGGACTTGTGAGGTGGGGGGCCAGGTCCTCCCTGGCCTGGCCCTGCAACTGGTGTCCACGTGCCCACCGAGGCCAGGACGCGCCCCTGCCTGCTCTGTCCCACATCAAGGACACTGCGCCGTGCCAGCCCCCGTGACCAGGGCCAGCTCCCGGGTCCCCAGGTGCCACTGCACCCTCCTCGCCCGCTTTCCTCTGGGCGCCCATCCTCTCGGCCCTCGGTGCTGCCGGCCTGGCCCTCGAGGGCAGCACCCAGGCTGGCGCACTGCCCACGCCAGCCATCCCCGAGGCCTGTGCGGAGCAGCAGATAATTGAAAAGATGACCCGGCGGCCAGCGGATTTATGGCGCGTCGGCCCCGCGGCCCGGCTTTATTGGAAAGTGAAGGATGCCGTGTGCTGGGCTGCCCCCCGCCCCCCCCCCCCGCCCACCTCTCCGACTCCGCAACCTTCCTACGCGGTGTGACTGCCCTGTGCTGGGTCCCCGCCCCCACCCCGCTGCCCGTCTCCGCTACTGCTGAGTCAGGAGGATCCCTGGTGTTGTGAGGGTTCGCTGAGAAGGAAAAGCCCAGATGCAGCCACCTTGGAACCAGAGCCAGTCTGTGGGAGGGGGCTTTCTCCAGGAAGCCCTCCTGGGTTCTGGCTTTCACACCTGGGTCGACCCCCTTCCTGGTGTTTTCAGAGCCCCCGTTGGTGCCCCTGTGCTTAAGGGCTGCCTTCCCACACCCAGGCCCCAGGTCCAGGAGAAATGGGTCCAGTGTCTTCTATCCCTGGGAGCAAAGGCTTGCGGTGCTGGGCCTGGCTCCTGGCAGGGGGATGGGGGTGGGGGGAGGATGCAGGTGAACGTCAGTAGGGGATGGTGCCAAGTCACAGCCAGTGACATGGGGGTCAGCACACAAGCGGCTGTGTGACTTTGGGCCAGTAGCTTTGCCTCTCTGAACCTGCCAGTCCTCTCCAGGGCTAAACTGGGGCTGACAAACACCTGAGATTCTCAGGTGCCTCCACATCACCCAGGACCGGGGCAGGAGGACCTGCAGACGCTCAGGCCCTACCTGGGCCCGCCCAAATTTTAGGGCAGCCCCACCCGGAGTATGCCTGGGGGCCAGGCGGGGTCACTGGGCAGCACTGGGCAGTGGTGGGGCTGTGGGCAGAACGGGGAGGACGCAGCAGGCACCCGGACACCCTCTCCATGTCACACCTGTGCACACGCACTCATGCATCCACATGCAGGGAGCCGGCACACAGGTTACACATGTGCACACACCGACACACACGTGGGGACCCTCACATGCTCTGGTCAGCACACTCGTTTCCACGCACTCGCACACGCTCAAATACCTACACAGTCCCGCCCACACACTCGCAAGCACCACCCACTGACACGCAAATATGCCCACACATGTCAGCACACTCCACTACCCCCACCTGTACCCACTCGGATGCACACATGCAAGCACCTACATACGCAAATAATCACACACGAACACACACACACACACACACACACACACACAGAGGCAACCACACACGGTCTTCTTCTGTGGGATGGGCCTTGGGGGCCACAGCTGGCAGTGCTCAGGGTGGACTCCAGGCCCTGCCCCCGGGAGCCTGCAGTGAGGGGCACGGGGGGAGGGGGGCAGTGGGTGCTCTGGGAGGAGGTGCCAGGCGGGGTGGGGTCACTCGGGGGGGGGGTGCTCCCTGGAGGGGCCCTTTGCCCAGCCCCAGAGGAAGGTGCTAGGGGGCTGGGTGGGGAGCTGCAGAGACACCTGGGGTCACTGGGGGTAAGTGTGACAAATCCCACAAACCAGGGCCTACCGGCAGGGCAGGGACTGTCCTTCCCGGCCTCTCCCGGCACCCAGGCCCTGCTCCCGTCTCTCCGCACTCCATGCTCACAGACCCCATCCTCCCAGACCCACACCCCCACTGACGGCGTCACCTCACGTCGGAGAGGGTCCCCTTCACAAGAATGGGGGTGAGTGTGGGTTGGGGTGTAGCTAAGGAGCTCAGAGCGAGACCCTCCTCAGAAACAGGCGGGTCCCCACCAGGAAGCTTGCAGCGGGGAGCCCGGCTCTCGGCGGGGCTGGGGGCCGGGGTCCCTGACTGCAGAGCTACACAGTACACTCTAGCCCCACAGGCCCTGGCGGCGCGGCTGTGCCCTGAGGTGTTCTCAGGGTCTGGGGGAGTCTGGATTCTGGATCCCGGGCTTCTCTCCGGGGCCCCCTGCAGGTTCTCCTGCAAGCCGCAGTTGCCGGAGGAGCGCGGTGGGCCAGCGGGCAGCGGGCTCCTGGCCTCTCCCGCCTGCACGCAGGGCTGCCCCTGGCCGTGCAGCAGGGACAGGGTCCTGCCCCTCCCAGGCCTGCATGGGCACCACTGTGCGGACCCTCGGGGGCCACTCAGGGTGCCCTGGTATCCAGCTGCGTGCTCGAGGCAGCACGGAGGACAGATGTCCAGGCAGGAAACTGAGTGCCGAGCACTGTGGCTTGAGCTTCCCGTTCTTTTCCTTCCGGGCCGGAGGGCAGTGAATGCGCCCAGTGCTCTGAGGGCCTCCCAGGCATCTGTGGGCACTGCCACAGTCTCCAGAGGAGCCTTACCCGCCTAGAGAGAGGTGGGTGGGTCAGTTCCTGGAGGCTCGGGCTCGAGTGGTAACTCAGCGGGGAGGGCGTTTGCCTTGCATGCAGCCGACCCGGGTTCGATCCCTGGCATCCCATATGGTCCCCCGAGCACTGCCAGGAGTAATTCCTGAGTGCAGAGCCAGGAGTAACCCCTGAGCATAGCTGGGAATGACCCAAAAAGGAAAAAACCCGGATGCTGAGGCCATCCAGCTTGTGGAACCCACCGGGCTGTGCCAGGGAGATGCAGAGTAACCTGTGCGTGACCTTGCCAGCAAACCTAGGCAGTGCAGAGCACAGTTCTACGGCAGGGAGGACATTTGCCTTGCATGCCACAGACCTGGGTTCAGTCCCAGCATCCCGTATGGTCCCCGAACATCCCCAGACGTAACCCCCTGAGCATCACCACGTGTGGCCGCAAACCCCCAAACTAAAACCTAGGCAGAGGTGCAATTGGGCCCGAGACTCAGAGAGGTTGTGTGACTTGCCCCAAGGTCACACAACAGATGTGGCATGCCACCTGTCCCTAGAACATGTCCCCAGCTGAACCCTAAGCTGAGCTCGCTCAGGTGGGGTCTGAGCGGGAGGTGGGCGTGACCTTCACCGCTGCCGAGAGCACATCCCCAAGAGGCTACTCCATGGGCTTTGAGGAAATCTCCCCAGAGCTGCAGGTCTTCGGGATCCTGGGCACCCCGGGGGTGGCCTGGCAGGGTGGGGGTGGCGCGGGGTCAGCAGCCTCTGCAGATCCAGCCTGACCTGGCGGGCGAAGCAGTTCCTTCCACGGTCTGTCCGGGGTGTGTCCCGCAGCCCCTTGGGCCTCTCAAAGGCGCCGCCGCCACTCATCCTGGCTTGATGGCCGGTGTGTAAGGAAGGGCCGGGCACTGGCGTCCGTGAGCACGGCGCTAGGCGTCCGAGAAGTCAGGCGACAGGGAGCAAGCTGTGACATTTCTGCTCCCATCCTGGGATGGAGCCCCTGTCTCAGGGCCAGTGTCTGCGTGTGTGCTGGGTGTTGGTAAGTCCTTGGTCTTTGGTTTGTCTGAGAAAGTGATCGGAGAGTGTCTTGTCTCCGTGACTGCTCGGGAACTGAGACGTGCTGGTTTGCAGGCGGGACCCCAAGTGCAGGGCCCCCTGAGCACAGAGCCAGGAGTAGCCCCCGCACACCCCAAACCCAGACCAGCCCAAGTGAAAAACTTAAGTTGTCTCTGGAACCCTGGGCCAGGAACCTTCCTGGCCGCGTGGGGGACTCCAGCGCACGGAACCCCGGCTGGAGGCAGTGACCGCTGACCTATATCTCAGCTTTGCTGCCACTCGGTGATTTTCACTCATAAAAACAAAACCTTGATGCTTTGGGTTTTCTATTTGGGGGTAACGGGGAGAGGGAAGTGCCCCGTTTCAGAGGGTTCACAGAGCCAGCTGTGCCCAGGGGTCCGGCGACCCAAGGCTTCTATCTCAGTGCTCCTTGGGGTGCTGCCTGGGACCGAGCCTGGGACCAGTTCCGGCTAGAGCTCTGGGCGGAAACAAAGTATTCGGTGAGACCACTAGCCTGGGGGCAGGCCAGGAGGAGGAAGCAAGGGCTGAGGAAGGGCCACACCCCCTGGTGTGGGGGACCAGCGTGTCCTGTCACCTCCCCGGCTCTGAGCGGGCGTGGGCGTGGGCGGGTGCCAGCGTGGGCACCTGCACATGTGCCGGGAACAGGCCTGCGGTGCTGTGGGGGGTGTTTACCCGCCTCCCCGAGCTGCACCCCTGCCGAGTCCCTTCCGTGCTCCCAGCCTTCTCTGAATCCGCCCACACCTCTGATTGTTACCCCGTGGAAAGTGGAAAAGCGAAGCGAGCCTTTCCGGGCAAGGCCCGGGTTGCACGCAGGCCCCTCAGGGCGGGGGGCAAATAAATCATCTCCCTGCAAGGGGGCTGGGTGGGGAACACGCCCACCTTGGCTCCAGAGGGGCCAGGCGTTCCCTTCACGCTCCGCCTGCACCTCCACCCCCCACCCCCATCAGAGGCCCTGACAGGGGTGCGGGAGGGCTGGCTGCTGTCCTGCCCCAGGCCAGGCCCAGCGGGGCAGCAGGGGGCGGGGCCGGGCCCTGGTCCCCAAGTGTCCCCGGGGTCAGATCCATCACCCGCGAGGCGGCGGCTGCACTCTGTCAGCCGTGCTCAGCCCCAGGTCAGGGGCCCGGGCGCTGGCGCGGCCGTATTTAATTGAATTAAGGCTGTCAGCACTATTGATTTGGGCAGTTTCAATTACTAGGCTGTTATGGTTTCTGGACCAACTGATGTGTGAGGCGGCCTATCAGCAGAGACACACGCGGGCGCGCTGCTCCGGCTCCCTCGGAAGCCGACACCCGCTGCCAGGCGCCATAAGTTATGGCCTTTATCCGGCTCCGCGCCCCTTCCCTTCCTCGTAATTAATTTCTCATTAGACAGCTCTTTATTGTTTAATTTGTGCAGTTTATAATCAAATTGGGCACATTAATTGTCGCTGAATTTAAGGCTAATGAAAAATAAAGGCTTTCCATAACTTCCTCTTCCATTACTCCCGACAAGATAAGCGGAAGCGGTGGGGGAAGTCAGCTTCCGAAATTATAAATTAGGGTTTTTAAAGAGCACGGGCATTTAGGGAGCAGTTATCACACATTTAGTAATTATAAATCCCTGCTGTGGGGCCATTAGGGAGAGAGGGTGCCCTCCCCCGGGCCAGGCTGGGGGCAGCGCCCTGGGGCGGGGCCTGCTCTGGAAAGGTCCCCTCAGGCGCCGTGTCTGGCCCCGCTGAGCCCAACCAGCCGCCCCGACAGATGGGCACACAGGCCAGTGGGGGACGTGAGGGGAACTTGGGTCACGAGCTGAGGGGGTGACGGGACCACTTACTTGAGGTAGTTGGATATACCCAAGAGATGACAGGACCCTTCTGGATCCACCTTAGGGGGTGACTGGATCACCTGATGGGTATTCGTGTTTACTGTGGAGGTGTTTGCGTCCACTTGGGGGAGTAACCCAAGACACAGCCAGATTCTCTTCACCTGAGGGAGCTGCTGTGGGTTGACCAAATCCATCAGAGGGGTGACAGGATCACCAGATCCATCTGAGTAGTTGGCTGGATCCACCTAAGAGGGTGACTGGATCACCAAAGGGGTGATCCATCAGAGGGGTGACAGGATCACCAGATCCATCTGAAAGAGTGACTGGAGCACCTGAGGCAGAACTAGATTCACTTGAGGGAGTGACTAGCTCCACCTGAGGGATAACCAGATCCACCTGAAGAGGGTGACGGTGCACCTGAAGGGCGACCAGATCCCCCAAGGGGTAACCAGATCACCTGAGGGGTGACCAGCTCTCCATGAGGGGTGACTGATCCCCTGAGGGCTGGCCCTGTGGATCGCCGAGTGGCAGTTACTGAGAATGGAAGGTTTATGGGAGTGAGGGTTCTGACTGGGCGAGTTAGCACGGCCCTGGCTTCACAGTGACTGAAGTCCATCATGGGAACCAGCAGGGATCAGCAGGAAACGCGGCAATGCATCTGCACCCAAACTGGCGGGTGAAGATCCTGGGAACACGTGGGCAGAGCCACTCGCCAGGGTCCGTTTCCTCTTGTGAGAACGTGTGTCTGAGCCGGGCTGAGGGGTTGGAAGTTGCTTTGAAAATGGTTCCCGGGGGCTGGAGGGATACTCCAGCAGGAAAGGCCTTACACGCAGCCAGCCCAGGTGCCAACCCCAACATCCCCATAGAGTCCCCCCGAGCCCCACCAGGAGAGACCCCTGAGCACAGAGTCAGGAGTCAGCCCTGAGTGGCCCCAGGTGTGGCCTCAAATAAAACAAAAGAGAAGCACGCCACATGTGATGGGGTGTGAAGTAGAAGGCAACCAATCTCGATCAAAACAACATATATATTAGCCACAAGCCTCAGCCTGTAACAACATGTTAGTAGCAATCTCTTACTCAAGGGCTTAATGGCTCCAGGGTGAAGTACAATAATCTTAACACCTCTAAGGAAACCCTTTTGGATCATTTTTAGCAAATTATTCATAACAAGCACTGTAGCACTGTCGTCCCACTGTTCATCGATTTGCTCGAGTGGGCACCAGTAACATCTCCAGTGTGAGGGCAGGATACTTTCTGTAGCTTGCCGGGCTCTCCAAGAAGGATGGAGGAATTGAACCCAGGTCAGCTGTGTGCAAGGCAAACGCCCTACCCGCTCCAGTCAAATACAAAATAAATTATTTAGGGTCTGCCTTGGCGGCAGGCTTGGGTGGTGGTGGGAAATTACGAGATAATGGTAGTGGGAAGGCATAATGGTGGTGGGACTGGTGTTGGAATACTAAATGCAATAAATTTTTGTGAACAACTTTATAAAAATAAAATTTAAAAAAATAAAAAAAATAATAGTGGGTCCCTCCTCTCTCCAGTCCTGCCATGTAGGGAGCCATTTTACCTTACTGATCTTATCCTGTCACTATTTGTTAAATCACTAGCTAACCCCATGCCACACCTAGCAAAGGTTGCCACTCCTAATCTAACTGATCTTATCCTATCAGCATTTGTTTATTACTAGCTAAATCCCGTGCCACACCCTGCATTTCTGTTGGGGGTCCTGGCACCACCTCCTCCCAACAGGGAGGTATAAATACTGTAACTGCCATAGAATAAAGGCCTTTTCTCCCTCCTCCGGGCTCTGCGTCTGTTCTTTTGGCTGCGCCCTACGAAGGGTTCTCTCTGCTGAACAGAACAAGACCTCCACATCGACTTCCACACTGCCAGAGACCTGGCAACTCAGGCTGCACCGCTGAGGCTGCACCGTGGGCTCCCGTGCCTCAGTGGGGCTGCTCTCACGCCCAGAAAGGCGCCCCTCAGGCTCCACATTGAGATGCCCAGTGCCAGCTCTGGCCACCCATGTCCAAGGTGACCTCACGCATGGTGTCCTGGAGGGCATGGGCTTGGGCAGCGCCAGCCGCTGGGCGGCTTCAGGCAGACAGTGGCAGTACGGGGCCCGGGAGCCCCTGCTCGTGGTGGGCTGGAGCCCTGCGGAGTGGGGTCTTTGGGAGGAATTAGGTTTGCTACTTTTGGAGGGAGGACACAGAGGGGCTCAGGAGTCCCTCCCTGCGGTGCTGGGGCGGGCCCCTGACCTCCTCCACGGGACGCCTGCGCTCAGCCACGGCCCTGCCCAGGGGACCGGGTTTGGGTGAGGCCTGAGGGGAGAGAGCAGGAGCTCGTGAGCCCGGGCGGGGAGGCCTCGGCTCCTCCTGGACTTCCCGGTGTCCTGGGCAGTCCTGGGCGGTGTGGTGGCTGCGGGAGCCTGAGGTGACAGGCTAGGCCTAGCCAGGGAGTGGGGGTGAGGGGCTCGCAGGGGATCCCGACTGTGAATGGAGTGAAGACGGTCCCAGTCCTGGGGGTTATGCGGGGCTGCGGGGGGCACACGGGGAGCACGTCTGGGAGGAAGGGTCCGCGGTTATGGAAAGTTCTAGAAAAGAAGCGTGACTTGGTATGGGCTGTGGGAGTGGGTGTGAGTACAGGGGTTCAGAGCTCAGGGCATGAGGACTGTGGGTCCAGTCCCCTCCATACAGAGGGAGGTCAGGCCACATGGTGTGGGGGCGGGGGTGGGGGAGGCTCAGCCCAGAGCAAGGAAGGTCCAAGAAGAGGAGGCCCCGCTGGCCAGCCGCCCCCTCTGGCTTCTGGGTGAGGGGGAGGCCCAGGAACCAGGAACCTGAGAAGTTGGGGCTCAAAGCATGACTCCCCAGGAGGCACGCTGCACCCCGCACGACTGTCCCGGGGGCACTGGACGTCACCCACTTGAGTCCCCCGGGCAGGGTCCCAGCCCCTGCCATCCCAGCAGGGTCCTGGACGTGTCGCCAACTCATCACCGGTTACAGCTCCCAACTTTTCATTAAAATCCCGGCATTTCCCCGGAGCTCCAAGGCATCCCGATTAATTATGGGCCCACGTTGGCTCTTGCCCCGGAGACCCGCCGCCCCGGCTTGGCCGTCCCCTATGATTTTATTAAAATCCAGCCTGCCAGCCAGGACCCTGAGATTTACGGCCGCAGCTAATAGGCTGCCTCCCCGGGAGACATCAATCTGGGGCTGCCCGGGGCGCTGCTCGCGCTAAGAGGCCAGTTAATTGTCCCCCTCGACGTTTCTGGGGGGCAATGTTGCATCTGGCCGCTCAGCAAGCCCTGAGCTTGCAGCGGGGTGCTCGGGTGGGTGGGGGTGCCCTGGGTGTCCAGGAGCCGCGTTCTCTTCCTCCCCTGCCCCCCCAGAATCTGGGCCTCTGGGAGCTTTTCTCAGCAGTGAAGGACAGAGACAGCGGACGGATCGCCCTCCAAATGCCTTTCAAACGATGTGAGTCAAGGTCACCCAGAGTCACAGCCCAGCCTAGGATGGGCTTTGGGTGGGCTGCTCTGCCCTTGGGGTCCCCTTGTAGTCTGGTTGAGGTGAAGGCAGCTGTTCTGGCACCTCAGCCCACGCAGTCGCTTGCGGCAGCCATGACTTAGCTGGGGGCTGACGTAGGGACACAGGAGGGCAGGTCCCAAAGTGCCCCCGTGCCCAGAGGGGTACAGCACGCAGTGTGCACTAGGAGAAAGCACCCAGAGGAGATGCCCACTCAGCCCCGCAGGGGACCCCGTGAGTGTCCAGGGAGAGATGGTACCATTGACAGAGGATGTCCCATGGAACCAGGGCAAGACCCCATGGCTGCCTGTCCCCAGCCTCTCACCCACTCTCACTCCCTCCTGGCCTCCAGGGAGCCCAGAGTGCAACTGTATATCTCCTGTGGCCTGCCCACTTCGTAGGAGTTCAGACCAAACCCAGCCTCCTTGCTGACCTGTCCCCCTGGTGTTGCCTGCACCCCCACACTTCCCTCCCTGGGGATGGGTCTTGCTCTTTGCTCCCTTCCTGGCCCCTCTCCTGTCCATTGACCCCATTCGCATCACTGCCTGAGGCAAGGACCCGTGTCTGGCAAAATGCAACGGGTATGGGAAATGCCAAATGAATGGGTGAGTAGGTGGGTGCGTAAGGAGGGGGGCAGGGGGATGATGACTGGGTGGAGCGGTGGATAGATGATGGTGGATAAGTGAATGGGTAAGTGGCTATAGGGATGGATAGATGGGTTGACGAATAGGTAGATTGATGGGGTGGGTGAGTGGATAGATGAATATATAGATGAACAGGTGGAAAAATGAATAGGGGAATAGATGATAGATTTATTGATGGATGGGTAGGTTGATGGGGAATGGATGGATAGATGAATAGATGGATTGATAGGAAGATGGGTGCATGATGGACTGAGAATTATTGGGTGGGTGGGTGGATGGGTGGGTGGATGGACGGATGAATGGATACATAAGTGAGTGGGTGGATGGATGGGGGTGTGGGTATGTAGACGGAGAGATAGGTGTATGGAAGGATGAATGAGTGGGTATATGGGTAGTGGACCGATGGACCTGTGTGTGGATGAATGGGTGGGTGGGTGAGTGGATGGCTGGATAGTGGATGGGTGTGTGTGTATAAGAAGGTGGGTGGGTGTGTGTGGATGGATGGGCGGATGGATGAATAGATACATAGGTGAGTGGGTGGATGGATGGGTGTGTGGGTATATGGATGGAGAGATAGGTGGGTGGGTGGATGGATGGATGAGTGGGTAGATGGGTAGTACATGGGTGGGTTTGTGGGTGTGTGGATGGTTGGCTAGGGGATGGAAATGGAGGGTCAGCTCAAGAAACAGTGAATTTTCTGTTGTAATTAGAACTTGGACATAGTTATGCAGTTGTTTTCTTGGCAACTTCCCGAGTTGGTTCTTACCTACAACACCATGAGACAGTCATGTGAGAGGAGGATGGTCTTTTACTCCCATTTCTCAGCGCAGAAACTGAGGCCGAGAGAAGCTGGAACAATGCACACCAGCAACTGGCAATGCAGAGAGACCTCTGCTCTCATCACAGCCCAACTCCAGAGACAGTGCTCTGGACTCCCCTGACTTCAGGGCAGCCTCAAGTACCACCTTAAGACTTGACTGAGAAGGACCTTCCATCCACACTCCGAGGCTCTTTGTGCCCGGAGCGATGAGTGCGCAGCCAGAAGGGGCCTGTGGCCAGTGCGCCTGCAGGGGCGACACAGAGCATCACTACCGGGTGCCAAGCCGCCGCCCAGCTCTGCCAGAGGCAGGTACAGCGGGCGACAGAGCTGTCATCTCACCCCACAGAGTTTGAGTGTTCTCTGTCTCCGGCAGGCCGCTGGTCCCAGCGCCTGGTGGCCCCCAGAGAGGCCACTTTGGTCTCCCTGCAGAAGGGGCACCCCCACCCTGCTCACCCGTGGCCCTGCCACCTCCTTCACCCTTTTCCTCTCTCGTGTTCCAGCAGGAGTCTGGCTGGCAGTGGCCACTTGAGAGATGCTGGCTTTGTGAAGGAATGCACACATGAATGAACAAATGACACACGCATGAACAAACAGATGGATGCACGCATGAAAGAACAGATGGGTGCATGAGGGTGGGGTGCCCCGAGGGTCTTCCTGGGGCTCGGCTGAGCTGAGACTGTGAGGACAAGTTCAAGGCCGTCCCTGTTAGACTGGGCTCCTTCTGCCGGCCCTTGCAGCTGTCAGGGCTGGAGAGGAGAAGATGCCTGCGGAGCTGGAAGCCACCTGTTTGTCGTTTGCTCCAGAGGCTGGACGCAGCCTGGTCATTCTGGCGAAGGGTCCCTTCGTGGCTTGCAGACAGCCAGTGTCTTGCTGTCCCCCCGGGTGTGGGGAGACAGGCAGATGGTCCTGGCTGTATCTTTACTCAATATTCTCCCACTTCACAGTACGAGTCGCCCTGGTTCCAGGTCTTTCCGCTGCTAGTGACGTGTGATCTCCGCATGTTTTACACGGCGGGGTTAATGGTGCAGCCTTAAACTATGCTCTAGAGCTCGAAGATAAGCCAACATTTATGGTGATCAACATACTGGCGGTATGTTTTTGCTTTGTGTAGACTCAAGTTCCATCCAGTATATTTTCTTCTGCTTGAATGACTTTCCTTAATCATTCCCAAATCACTCTTTTGATATTTTAGTTTTTATATGCTCTTTTCACCATTTTTAGGTTTGGGGGCCACACCCCACGATGCTCAGGCACCCTACCTGATGGGACTGGAGCGGGAGGGGGCACGTATGTGGTGCTGAGGATGGAACCTGGACCAGCTGAGTGCGAGGCAGGCACCTTACCCTCCGTTCTCTCACTCCAGCCCTCACCTTATTTTAAATTATTTATTGATTTTGGTTCAGGGGTTACACTTGGCAGTGCCCAAGGGCTACTCCTGGCTCTGTGCTCAAGGGTCTCTCCTGATGGGAATCACGGGGCCACATAGGTGCCAGGGACCACCCCAGGCTGGCTACATGCAAGTACCCACTGTGGTATCACTCTGGCGCCTTATTGTTATTTCATCTTTCTTTTTAAAGATATTTTCACGGAGTACAAAATTTGTTGAATTTTTTCAGTACTTTTAATAATTTGCTCCACTTCTGTCTGATTTGTGTTGCTTTCAATAAGAAATGTGTTCTAGGGGCTGGAGTGATGGCATAGCGGGTAGGGCGTTTGCCTTGCATGCGGCTGACACAGGTTCGATTCCCAGCATCCCATATGGTCAGAGCCCATCCCAAAGTGCAGAGCCAGGAGTGACCCCTGTGCATCGCTGGGTGTGACCCAAAAAGCAAAAAAAAAAAAAAAGAAAGAAATGTGTTCTAACAATTGTTCCTCTGTACATAATGAATCTTTTATATATATATTTTTAGCTTTTTGGGTCACACCCAGCAATGTACAGGGGTTACTCCTGGTTCTACGCTCAGGAATTACTCCTGGTGGTGCTCCAGGGACCATATGGGATACTGGGAATCGAACCTGGGTTGGCTACATGCAAGGCAAACGCCCTGCCCGCTGTGCTACTCCTCCAGCCCCAAATCTTTTAAATATTTTTATTATTATTATGATTTGTCTTTTGGGCCACACCTGGTAGTGTTCATGGCTTCCTCACTCTGTGCTCAGGGATCTTTCCTGATGGTTCTTGGGACACCCTTTGTGGTACCAGGAATTGAACCCGGGTTGGCAAGGCAAATGCTTTACCTGTTGTTCTCTCTCCAGTCTCATAATATATTTGAAAGGGGCTATTTTTAATTTTTCTCTTTATCACTGGGTTTTACCAATTTGATTATGATGCACATTGCTCAAGTTCTCTTCTTCTTGTAGTTGGGGGTCTTAAAATTTGTGGCTCTGTGGGTTGAAATCTCCCTCAAATTTAGAAGGTTTTTTTAAAATTTATTGCTTCTGCTATCATTTTTAATTCCCTGGCTCTGCAAACTATACATACTGAGCATTTTTGAGGTTATAGGTTACCCCAGTCCTCCACTCTTTATGTTTCAGCATTGAATAATCTCTTACTTTAAAATTTGCTACTTTTCTCTACAATTTCTGATCTGCTCCAGTGAACGTTTTGTGTGTAATCTCAGAAATTGTAGTTTTCTTTTTTAGAAATTCATTTTGAGTTTTTTTAAAAAGTATTTTCCAGAGAGTTGGAGAGGCAGTTCGGCAGGAAGGCGCTTGCCCTGCACACAACTGACCCAGAACTGATCTGGTACCGCACATGCTCCTCGGAGCCCTGTGGGCAGAGAGCCGAGCACAGAGCTGGGAGTCATTCCTGAGCATCAGTGGGTGCAGCCCCCCAATAAACAATAACAGAAACATTTTCTCCGAGGCCTGGACCTAACATGTTCCGTCTTTCTTTACTTCCTTGCACATCTGGGGTCTTCCTTGCCACAGTCTGGGGTCTTCGCAGGTGACCCATGTCACTCCCTGGGGCCCATCCCTCCTTTTTTCGTTCCTTTTGATTTTCTTATCATGGATAACATTTCCCCGAATGTTTCTAGATCTGGTAATTTTTTTTTCTTTTTGGGTCACACCCGGCGATGCACAGGGGTTACTCTGGCTCTGCACTCAGGAATTACCCCTGGCGGTGCTCAGGGGACCATATGGGATGCTGGGAATCGAACCCGGGTCGGCCATGTGAAAGGCAAACGCCCTACCCACTGTGCTATCACTCCAGCCCAGTCTGGTAATTTTTATACCATACCATTTCACTTTTGTGCGAGCTGGGTATTTTTATATTCTCTAAGTATTACTGAGGGTCCCCCCTCCCCTGTCTGACTCAGTTAAGTGACTTGGAAACCATTTGTTCCTTTGGCACTTGTCTTTAATCTTGTGTAGATATTGTCAAGATAGCCTTTAGCCTAGAGCTAATTTCACCCACTTATGAAGCAATAACGAAGGCCCTTCTGCAGCATCTCTGTTTTCTGCGTTCTGCAGGCTTCCCACTCCCGCCCGTGACTGCGGACATTCCTGGCCTGTTGAGCTCTGGGTGCACAGAGATCTTTTCCCTTCTTCTTTTGGTTTTGGGCTCATGCCCAGCGATGCTCAGGGCTTCCTCCTGGCAGGCGTGGGGGCCCCATGGGGTGCCAGGGATGGAACCCAGGTTGGCTGTGTGCCAGGCAAGCGCCCCACCTGGTGGGGGAGGATTCCTCCAGGGCCTGTGCCGGGCAGACGCAGACGCAGACGCAGACGCGAGAGGCCCGGGTGGCTCTGTATCTCTTCTGACTGGCCCTGTGACCTCTCCTCTCCGTGCCGGGACACCCGGCCCCATGCCCTGCTTCCTGGCAGCGCCAGAGCCCATCTGCTCCCACTCCCTATGCTGCTCTTCAGAAACGTTCTCTGGGCGACAAGCTCCACCAGTCCAGGGACATCTTGCTTCTTCCCTTTTCTCAGGGACACCATCCCGCGTGGCCTGCTGGCGGTATCCAGAAGCAGCTCTTTCTCCTATTCTGCCTGGGTCTGAGTTATTTCCCATCCCTGCTGCGACTTCAGCACAGGACGCAGAAGTCCCCTCAGGACAGTCTGAGGTGGGCTTTCCTTTCCCTGAGCAAGGGCACGGAGCCCCGCGAGGCATCACCTGGCCGGCTGGAGGGGGGTCGTGCTGCAAAGCAGAGCATCTGCAGCGACCTTTGACACCTGCAGTGACCTTTGCTTTCCTGGCTTCATTTCACCCTCAACAGACTGCCTGGGGAGCCCCAGAGAGCCCAGTGAGTGGTGAGAGTTTGTGTAGTATGACGTCTTTAAATGGACCGAGGTATTTAACCCAGTGAATCCCCCTGGAAGTTCAGGGAGATTCTCTTTTCAGAAAACAGTACGTGTGTACTCCTAATGTTGCATACACTTCAGCAACTCGCGCCTGATTGGTAGAGGTGCATGGTGGTCCCCGCGGCACCTTCCTTCCGTATTTGGAGATAATACTGTGCCAGCTCATGCCCGCACCTGGCATCCGTGAATGTCGTGAGCTGGTGAGGGCCTTCCCGGCAAGGTTGTTCGGGAACTTCTTTCTCCTCTGGAAGACCTTGTGGTGAGGGAAGCCGTGTCTCTGCGACCGTGAGCACGGACCCCTCCGGCTGCCGCTGGCAAGGCTGGTGGGAAAGGGCTGTGTCCCAGGTGCGTCCTGGTCCTGAACTGGCACCTTCCAGAATTGTCTGTGGGAGAAAATGCACCCTTGTTGCCTCTACCCTCGCGAGGCCTCACGTCTGCCCGGCCTCCTTACAGCCCGTCTGCGCACGCCGGCCCCCTCACTGCGCTGCTGCGCCTGTGCGACTGCAGGACCAGAGCAGGGTGGAGGGTTTGTGAATGGCAAGTGGCAAAGGGTCGGTTGGTGCAGGCCCCGTGGGCGCTGGGAAAGGCGCCTGTCTGGAGGGGAGTCACGCGTGCTCTCCTTGTCTGGGTCCCACCATGACCAGAGTGACGTGGAGAGCCACAGAGGGCGTGAGCTCCCACCACAGCCGGACGTGACTGTCGGGGAGCAGCCAGCAGCAGCGTGAGAGCCGGGAGCAGCGCGCCGCCGTCACGCCTGCCAGGGCCACTGTCTCATGGAGAGCAGCCGTTGGCCTCGCCGCCCTCATCACCTCGACCCTGTCACCCCAGCAGCACGTCACCTCCTTACTGCCACCACCGGGGTCACTGCTTGCACCCAGCCCCCGTGAATTCCGGCCCATCCCCGGCCCCATCACCACCACCATCATCATCCTCGTCCCGTCGGGCGTCCCACCTGCTCGCTGCCCTCCCCAGCAGCCCGGACACAAGGGACACGGAGAGCCCCCGCAGCCCGGGCCCCTGTGCAGACGGGCGGACGGAGAGCGGAGCTGGCCGGTGGGCACAGAGCAGGGGGCGGCCTCTTGCCTGACTGAGCGGGCGAGGAGGGAGGGGACGGTCCTCCCCACACTGCGCCCACTGCTTTCCTGCCCGGCCCTTTCCAGAGGTGTCGCCCGGCCTCGCCCCGTGCCCTGTGCAGCTGTCGGGAGAGCAGGTCTCTGGACTGGTTGGCGTCTGGGAGGAAACGTCAGCGGGCAGCACACCGCCGTGTGGGAACCGGGCTTCCTGGGCGGGGGGCCTCGGGGCCCAGAGCTCTGTGTGAAGGGACGTGTGTGCCAGGAGCCCTCCAGCTGTCGGAGACGCTTGGTACCGTTCCCTCTGTTGGAGGCCAGGCCCAGCAGTGCGAGGGCTGAGCCCTTTCTTTCTTAATTTTTTAGTTTTATAAGTTAGTTCCCAATATTTGATTAAATATAATATTCGGACACCAATCCCACCACCATGACACCTTCCCACCACCAAATTCGGGATGTTTCCATCCCAAACCCCAATCCCTGTCCCAAAACACAACCGAAAGAATCAATTTTGTATTGTCTGTTATGAAGAACTGCTGAACATGCTTACAAAAAAGTGTTCATATAGGGAAGTGTGAAGATTGTTCTGTTTTGGCAGGAGCCATTAAGGCATTCTGTAGGCTATCACTGACATGTTCAAGCTTGGGTGATGTGAGCTTTGGTATATATATCTGAAAATACGTATATATGCATATATGTCTATATCTCCCTCTATGACTTGTCACCTGCTGTCTGAGCCCGTCAGATGTGGAGTCATGATTAAGGAGAATAGGTAGGGAGTGTCTTACCATGTGTTGTGGTCGTGTGACCCAGGAACATGTTCACTCATATGTGAGGCTCGGCCTGAGCGTGTGGGGAGCGGCCTGGGGCTTGGCGGCAGTTGGGCCGTGGAGGTCGGCTGCCGGGGCTGGATCCTTGGGGCGGGGAGGGCTCTCACCCGCCCCTCTGGGGCGCCCCGAGTGAACACAGCCTGGCACAGAGTCCGGTGGCCTGGCTGTGAGGGCCTCATGTTATGCTCCCTCCCGGGAGAGGCAGCCGTGGGATCTGGACGGTGGCTGATGACGAGATTATCTGGTGCCGGCAGGAGGGAGTGACCCCTGGGTCGCCAGAGACTGGGGGAACCAGGCAGAGGATCTCCGCTTCCGGGTCCTGTGGAGCCCAGAGTCCAAGGTGACAAAGTTCTGCATTACCTGGGTTCCGTGGCACTTCGCTCATGCGTGCGGGGGCTGAGCCCTTTCTCTGTGCCGAGGACCCTCGGTGGGGCTGGGCTGGAACCGGGTCAGCCACACAGAGAGCACAGCCGTCCTGCCCGCGTGGCTCCCTCCTGCACCTCGGATGGGTTTCGGGGCTCATTCTTGTGTGGGGCCACCCCTCTCTGTGCTCAGGGATCGGTCAGTGGCAGGGTGGGGCTTGGGAGCTCGTGGGGATTAGTTAACCCTGGGCTGGTTGCTGGCCACACAAGCACCTCACCGCCGTCCTGTCTCTCAAGCCCCTTGTCTGGGATTTTCCTTTTTTTTTTTTTTAATTTATTTATTTTATTGAATCACCCTGTGGAAAGTCACAAAGCTTTCAGGCTTATGTCTCAGTTATACAATGCTCAAACACATGTCCCTTCACCAGTGCACATATTCTACCACCAAAAGCCCAGTATACCTCCCACCCCCCGCCCCCCACCCCCCCTGCATAGCTGATAAATTTCACTTCACTTTCTCTTTACGTTGATTACATTCCATATTTCAACACAAAACTCACTATTGTTGTTGGAGTTTTGCCCCCAAAGAACAGCCCTGCTGAAAAGGAAGCATTTGATAATTAGTTTTCCATTGCTGAGAATGAAGAGATATGAAGTTGCGTGGCTGCTATCACGGCTGCATGGTTTGGGATTTCTGTATTTTAGTATTTTAGTAACTAAGTCCAGGGAGATTTATATTAGAAATTGCATCATTTCCCTTCCTGGGGTAGCACGGGGCTATGGCTTAGTTCACAGTGTAGAGACATTTCTGCAGGCACCTGCTGGTACCAAAAGTAGTCTAGCTGGCCTCCGGATCGTGGTCAATCGATCAGCAGCAGAGCAGCTGCACACACATGCACCCACCTGGGTCACATCTCAGCGGAGAGTGTGCCGGTACCGCCCCCGTCCTGAGATCATGCACGTGTCCCGCTGTTGTCTGGGATTTTCATGGTGGATCCTGGTGAAATTTTTGACAAGCCTCTTGGAAATCCTGCTGCTTCCAGAATGTTCCATTCCTTTCTGTCTCCTGCTCAGAAATCTCTCTTGCAAGTCCCACAGAAGGGCTGGAGGACCTGTAGGCTCCACAGAGAATCTTTGCAAAGATCTTCCTGATTCTGGGCCATTTTCACAGACAGAGGGACTCCTGCCCGAGTCTCCCTTCCTGCCACGGAATTATTTCCCTTTCTTGGTGGTGTTCGGGGCCGAATACCAGGCAGGGGTCTTCCTGGCTCTGTGCTCAGGAGGGACCCCTGGTGGTCCCACCGCCTGGGGTCCTCCACATGCAGGGCAGACTCCTCACCGCTGTGCTCTGCCCACCCGCTTCCAGGGGACTCTGAAGAAACACCTTCAGCTCCTGCAGCTGCCGTGAGAAGCCACCGCACCCACATGAATGTCTTTGCAGCCTCGAGAGTCCGGAGATGCCAGCAGCTGTGGGAGTAACGAGACGACGCCAAGGTCCAGCCAAGCCCGTCCCGGGGTCTCTCATGCCAGGGCTCGGCCCTGGAGGCCTGAGACCTGATTCCAGAGTCCCAGAAGGCTGAGAGGGTCCCACAGTGCGGCCCCTTCAGCTGCAGGGCACGCCAGCCCCTCCCCGTGGCCCCTCGTGGGGCCAGAGTCCTCCCAGCCCCCTTCTGGGGCCCCAAGTGATTGTCCGCCCCCGTCCTGCCCTCAGCCCCGGCTGACGGCTGGGATGAAGCACCTCTGAGGAAGCCCCGGCTGCTCCCCCGAGCCGGGCAGAAACCATCCACAGGTATCAGCCCGGGGACAGCTGTCACGCCCAGGGACGGCCAGCACCTGCCCTGCCCTCCATGCCACGGCATCTGCCAGCCCCTGGCACACTCTGCGTCTGCCTGGCCCCAGCCCAAAGCTTCACGGCCGGGAGCCGGCTGGGCCCCCCATGCCCGCAGCTGGCCCGGCAGTGGCCAGTACAACAAACTGTCCCCGGGATGGGCTTGCCAGGTGCCTGTGGGGGGCTTCCTGGCTTGCCAGTGACAGCTGCTCCCCAGGGAATGCCAGGCTCGGCTCTGTCCCTGCGGCAGCCCCTGGCACGGAGGACAATTCCAATGAATGTCGTGGGGCTCGGCAGGCGGGGCGGCTGCCCGCAGGACTGAGACGCCTTGTCACCGCCGCCTGCGCAGCCCAGAAGGCACCCTGGCATGCGCCCCTGTGCACGGCGGCCTCTGCTTTGCTGTCAACCCCTCCCGCATGCATTTCCTCGGGGGTCCCTGGAGCAGCGGTGGGGCTGGTTCCTGGGGCCCCCCAGCCCACAGACCACTTAGATACCAACAGGGCTTGCGCCCCTGGAGGGTTCGCAGCCCCTTTCTGCACTCCACGCTTACGTCAGGACCGGGATGAAGAGAGCTGGGGTCTCTGGTGGGGTGCCCAGAAGACACGCTGGCTGCTGCAGGTCAGGATGGGCGCCCGGGGGAGGCACGTGAGCCTCGGGCTGGCCGGCAGCTGCTTGAAGCCTGGACTCCTGGGGAGAGAGCGGCAGTGGCGGCACAGCACCAGCGCGGGTGGGAGGTGTGGTGGACCCCCATTCACCCCTCACAGGCCCTTCCCACCTGCACTTCATCTACGCGAGCCTTTCTCTCCAATCGCCTCACCTTGGAAACTCCCTTATCTCCTCGAAGCAATCACATCAGCGAGAGCACAGCTGGGGCTGTGAGCGTCGGGGCTCAGACAAGAGCCATGTCTTGTCCCACAAAATCACTCTCCCTTTCTCGCAGGGAAACAAAACAAGCAAACAAGACAACAGTGATTTCTCCGCCTGGACACCGAGCTGCTTGGAGGATAGTCTTCCTGCCCTGGCCTCTCTGTGACTTCGCTGTGGCGGCAGAAGGCCAGAAGAGAGAAACACACCTTTCTCCTTTCCTGGTCTGTTTCCTGCCAGCTGGAACAGAGCCATGACATGATGGCTGGAGCAGCAGCAGCCACGTGAGACCTTGAGGAGACGGAGGCCTCTCGCAGAAGAGGTCAGCCCCCTCCTTAGCAAAGCCAGTTTGTTGTCATCAACCACCAGCCACAGAGGAACCCATTCCTAACCCGTGTGCTGGAGCCATATTTTTTACCCACCCTAAGGTGAACATACCACATCAGTGTTGACGCGCCCACTGGCCTCCCCTCCGGGGGGTGAGGTGGGGCCCTGGATGCTGCCTGGCACCATGGAAGGGCACACCACGAGACTGCGCAGAACTCAGCAAAGCCTGGCCGGGAGCACCGGGCCCTGCCCCACCCGAGCCCATAGGAAGCTGCTGGGACCCCTCTGAGGGACACGCTGACTGAGAGAGATAGAGGGGCCCGTGCTCCGTGCTGCCTCCCAGGAGCTCTGAGCCCTCTGCAGTGGTCAGCGGTCCCGCCAGTGACTCCACACAGAAGGCAAGTTCAGAATCTCGGTGACCAGAAAGTTGATTTCACTGTCGGCTCAGCGTCTGCCTGGGTGGAGGCTCGTGGGTGCTTCAGCTTTTTTTTGTTTTGTTTTGTTTTGTTTTTTTTTGCTTTTTGGGTCACACCTGGCGATGCACAGGGGTTACTCCTGGTTCTGCACTCAGGAATTACCCCTGGCGGTGCTCAGGGGACCATATGGGATGCTGGGATTCGAACTCGGGTCAGCCGCGTGCAAGGCAAACGCCCTACCCGCTGTGCTATCGCTCCAGCCCCAGGGTGCTTCAGCTTTGAGGGGGCTCGTTGCCTATGTGGGGGTGGACTGGGCACTGGGGGAGGAGGAGAAGGTTTCTCTCCTGGCAGCACTGGGTGGTGCTCCCGGAGCTGCCACCCCGTCTTAGCTTCCTACTCTTTAAACCAGCCCCTCTGTTGGCATGGGCTACTTCCCCCCACCTCCCCATGCTTCCGGAAGCTTGGGCACTCGCATCCACACCCCAAAGCTGCCATCCAGTTAAAAAGCTACTCCAGCCTTAACGTTGTGATAAAAACGCTGAATGCCCTGAATAAACACCACGACCTCTTAGCCATAATGGGCACAGGTAAAGGTGAGAGAGAGCAAGAAGGAAAGTGCCTCCGGTAGAGGGAGACTGGGGGTGGAGGGTGGGGTGTTGGGGATGGTGGGAGGGAAACAGGGTCATTGGTGGTGGGAAATGTACACTGGTGAGGGATGGGTGCTGGATCATTATGTGACTGAAACCCAATTATGAACAGGTTTGTAATGGTCTAGCTCATGGATACTCAATTAAAAATATTAGAAAAGAAAGTAATGTGGAGTTCATGCCCACTTCGGTCAGTTTAATCAATGGCTGAATCAATAGCAGTACTCCTGCATTTAAAAAAAAGATTCTGGGGCCGGAGCGATAGCGCAGCGGGTAGGGAGTTTGCCTTGCACGTGGCCGACCTGGGTTCAATCCCCAGCATCCCATACGGTCCCCCAAGCACCGCCAGGAGTAATTCCTGAGTGCAAAGCCAGGAGTAATCCCTGAGCATCGCTGGGTGTGACCCAAAAAGCAAAAAAAAAAAAAAAAAAGATTCTAAGATGGTATTGTAAGATTTAAATTATGGATTACTTAAAGAGGCTATCTGGCATTACTGGGCTGGAGCAATAGCACAGTGGGTAGGGCATTTGCCTTGCACACGGCCGACCCAGGTTCGATTCCTCTGCCCCTCTTGGAGAGCCCGGCAAGCTACCAAGAGTGTCCTGCCCACATGGCAGAGCCTGGCAACCTCCCTGTGGCTGGTGTATTCGATATGCCTAAAACAGTGACAACAAGTCTCACGATGGAGACGTTACTGGTGCCCACTCGAGCAAGTTGATGAGGATCACAGTGATACAGTGACAGTGATGGTGTTACCAAATTTTGTTTGTATCATTGTTTAAATATGAGAATAGTTTAAACAGATTGTTATGGTAAACTTACTTGAATTTTGACTTACCTGTATAATCATATGGACACATATATATGTATCACACTGATATTGTAGATCTTAGATAATAATAGACATCTATATGGATCATAATATATGTTAGTAGGTATATGTGTGAATGTTTAAGATAAAATAGGAAAGCAATAAAAAAATTAATTAAATAAAAAAATGAGTAAAATAAACTGGGCCCTCGATGCGTGCCATCTCTGGCCTTGCTCTGGCCCCTGGGCCTTTGAGGGGCCGGTGCTGCCCCTGCCGTCTCAGCTCCTTGGCAGCGAGGCCTCGGCAGGGCGGGGCAGGGCGGGGTGGGGCCGCAGGGCGGGACCTTCACCCCTGCACTGCAGACCTGGGCACTGCATTTTCCTCCTGCCGGACCCGGCACCAGCTGTCCCCACAGTGAGTGGTGATGGGGGCCGGTCTGGGGAGTCGGGGGCGCTGACCCCAGCTCCCCGCTGCGGCCACACTCCGTCCCCTTGCGTCTCCCGCCCCGGGGGTCCGGAAGGGCAGGGAGATCCTAAGGCTGGGCGGAAACAGATTTCTTCACGTGGAACCCAAGGCTGGTTTCTGCTGGAAACCTCAGCGGGGCTGGAGTGACGGCACAGCGGGGAGGGAGTTTGCCTGGCACGCGCCGACCAGGTTCAATCCCTGGCATCTCACAGGGTGCCCTGAGCACTGCCAGGAGAGACTCCTGAGTGGAGAGCCAGGAGTGAGCCCTGAGCAGTGCCCGGTGTGACCCAAAAGGAGTAAGAAGAAAGCAAGCCCAGTGTCCAAGCAGGCGGCAGCACTGCCCCCTGCAGGCGGCCGGGCCCGTCGGCAGCTGCAGCCCCGTGGCTCGGGGTGGATCAGGGCCTCGCTTGCCCGTTGGTGCCGTGGGGACGAGGGTGCTGCCGAGGTGGTGGCGCAGGACACGTGCGCCAGTGAGGCCCGTGGCACCTGCCTATAGCGGTGGCCGTTTGGGGCCAAGACCAGCTCCTTCCCTCACCCGTCTAAGCGCCGGTGGCCACAGCCCTTGGGCCCCCCACGCCAGTGGGAGCCAGCGGCGCCCCATTGCTTCGGCCAGCTCGGGCTGAAAGGGCCCGATTACGTCTTCATCTGCGGGAAATGGGATTAGCTGGCCCGTGGCAGAGGCTGGGGGGAACACGGGTGGCAGGCTGCAGGGACGGGCGCCAGGCTGCGCGGGGCTCAGCACAGTCCCTTCAGCTGCAGGGTACATCGGTGCCTCCCCGGGACCCCCATATGGGGCCTGAGTCCTCCCCGCTCCCTTTCCTCAACCTCTAGGCTGCCAGGCTCTGCATCGGGGCTGGGCAAGGGGAACTCTCCACGCCCCACATAGATACAGGCCTGGGGCGTGGAATGGACCCACCACACAGACTGGCCCTGGCTGCCTCACCAAGCCACAGCCCTGCCCTAACCAAGGGTCAGGAATGGCTCTCCCGGAATGACAGAATGACCATGGTGTGGGAGAGAGGAGGGGGAGGGGGATGGAGAGAGAGAGAAGGGGAGAGAGGGAAGAGAAGGGAGGAGAGAAGGGGTAGACAAGGGGAGAAAGAGGGGGAGAGAAGGGGAGAGAAGGAGAGTGAAGGGAGAGAAGGGAGGAGAGAAGGGGGAAAGCAGGGGAGAGAAGGGGAGAGAAGAGGAGAGAAGGAGAGGAGGAGAGAGAGGAGGGGAGAAGGGGAGCGAGAAGGGAAAAGAGGGGAGAGAAGGGGAGAGAGAAGGGGGAGAGAAGGGGAGAGAGAAGGGGATAGAGGAGGGGAGAAGGGAGAAAGAAGGGAAAGAGGGGAGAGAAGGAGAGAGAGAAGGGGGTGAAGGGGAGAGAAAAGGAGAGAAGGGGAGAGAAAAGGGGAGAGAGAAGGGGATAGAGGAGGGGAGAAGGGAGAAAGAAGGGAAAAGAGGGGAGAGAAGGGGAGAGAGAAGGGGGAGAGAAGGGGAGAGAAAGGGAGAGAGAAGGGGAAGAGAAGGGGAGAGAGAAGAGAAGAGGAGAGAAGGGGAGAGAAGGGGAGAGAGAAGGGGAGAGAAGAGAGGGAGAAGGGGAGAGAGAATGGGATAGAAGGGGAGGGAGAAGGGGAGAGGGGGGAGAATGTGTTTTGAGATGTGTCTATGCAAACCTATTAGGCCGAGGGCACTGTGGGGAAAGGAGTAACCCAAGGCCCCTGCTCTCAGCAGCTCTTCGTGCTCTGCTGCCGGTGCTGGAGTTGGCAATGGTAGTGTTTCCGGCTGTGGTGGTCGTGATGGTGTTTCCGGCAGAGATGATGATGGTGGTGGTGTTTGAGGCTGTGGTGATGGTGGTGGTGTTTGGGGCTGTGGTGATGTGGTGGTGTTTGCGGCTGTGGTGATGGTGGTGGTGTTTACGGCTGTGGTGATGTGGTGGTGTTTGCGGCTGTGGTGATGGTGGTGGTGTTTCCGGCGGTGCTGCTGGTGCTGCAGTTGGCAGTAGTGGTGGTTCCGGCAGCGGTGACTTGGAGTTGGCTCAGCACCCACCTTCACCCAGGTGCCCCAGAGACATTGTCAAGCTGGAATGCGTGTCCGGGAGCCCTGACTGTCCCCCCACTCCCGTGCCTCGGCCTGCAGGGGTGCAGGGCGCAGGGTGTAGGCGGACAGAGCCAGAGGCTCAGGTTTGCAAACCGCACCTGCTAAACCACGCCCATGCGGTCCTCGGTTCCCAGCCACAAAGGCTTGACTTCATCAGCACTTCAGCACACGCCTCACTCTTGGGGTCATTGTTGGACCTGAAATTTGCTTAGCAGAGATGGCAGGGCTCAGAGCACCCGTGGGGGCGTCTAGGGTGTCCTAGGCAGCAGGGACAGCTCAGCAGGGACAGGGAGGGCCTCAGAGACGGGGTCATGGGCAGGTGTTGTAAGGGAGGGCGCCGGTGTCCGGGAAGGGGGCAGTGTCCCTCAGCGTGTGGTCACAGGCTCCACACTGCAGAGCAGGTAGCTCCCGAGAGGGCTGGGGGCGGCCGTGCTGGGTGGCCTCAGAACCCTGGCTGCAGGCTGCTCTCAGCAGAAGCCTCCCCCAGGCAAACCCTTCCTCTGGCAGGCCTCCGTGTCCGGGACCCAGACGTGGTCTCCTCTGACTGGACCCCTCCTGCGCTGAGAAGCTCGTCCTGCCGTCTGAAGGGACCTGAGCCGGCCCAGCCCCGTGGCTCTCTCCGTGCCCAGGTCAAAGATCGGGAGCTGACCACAGCGTGGGCCACACGCACGCGTGGACAGCGCGAGACTCAGCCCCCTACTTGGCTCGGAGGCCCGGGGGCCGCGGCCATCTGCCACGGGGGTCGTCAGTTTGAGTAGGAGGACCCCGGTCTCCAGACACGCAGCTGTTGCGGCTCTGCAGCCCCACCCCCGACCCCACACACCTGACATGTGGGACGGGGCGGCCGCGAGACGCGGCTTGAATGCAGTGAGTCCTGAGCCCGAGAGACACCTTCGGCCTCTTACCGTCTGGGGGTCTCGCGCTCAGCCTGCACTTCTTGATGTGCCAGCGCTGCAGCTTGGAGAACGGCTCCCACCGCAGACGGAGTCTGCCCGCGTTGACCGTGGGCTTGAGTCTGCTGTCCGAGCCCTTCCATCTGCAGAATTTGGGCTGGACGGGCCGCACGGACCCCTCCCGGCGACCGCTCATGCCAAAGCCCGTGTATGGCCGAAGCGTCTGCTTTGATAGTTCTTGTTAGCGAAAAAGTGCTGGGCACGGACAGATACTCGTGTTAGAAATCCTGTCCCCAGACGGGTCTTGGCAGTTCTCCCAGACTCCGGGATCATGCCTGGGAGGCGATTTCTGATGAGAACATTCCAGGATGCCAGTGGAAAATCCTCAGGCTGGGGATTCGGCAGCCATACTGGGAAGAAAGCAATTTTCTAGTTGATTTTCTGGAACAGCAAACAGTGGAAAGAATGCTGGGGTGGTGGCTGTGACTGCTGCAAGTCCGAGGAAACAGCTTCAGTTGCTCGAACCGTCCCGGCACCCTTCCACCCCCAAGGCAGCGGGCGCGCCTGGGCTACCACAGCCCTAAGTGATGGCGCTGCTGGAAGGGGCACGAGTGGGTCCAAGGTGCTGGGCTCGAGCTGACAGTGGTTGGTATTGGTGACGGCAGAGGTGACGGTGGTGATGAGGCGGCCGTGATGTTGGCGGTGTTGGTGGTGGAGGTGAGGAGAGTAACTAAAGTGTGCCTGGCAGCGGTGACCTGTAAAATGGGTATAATCTGCCTTGCTCTGGTATTTCCTGTTACCTAATGAGAGGACACATAGGAAGCCCTCAGCACCGTTTCTGGCATAGGGTTGATGCTCGAAGAATCCATCGTTGCTTCGGCTTTGTTCTCATTCTCCCTGCATCTTCGCCCTCAGCGCCCGCATAGCCGGAACTCTCGCTCCCAGGGCCCTCGTTCTACCACCCTCACCTCACCACCCTCTTCCGCGCCACTACCAGCACCACTGTCATCACCATCGGGTCACTCCTCGTGCTCTCGTCACGTCACCGCCAGCGTTGCTTCTGTCCATCACTACCAGTGGCCGCCACGCTCTCCACCCCTCCCCCGCCATCACCATCACCCCACGGCCGCCCTCAGGCCCCACTGCGCAGCGGCCATGCCAACAACTGGCCCTGGCCCACGTGCGCATCAGACAGGAGTTCACAGTGGGGGCCCTGCGCACGGCTTCAGCCCGGCCCCAGAGCAAGCAGGGGTGTGGCGCCCCGGACCACGCAGGGGTATGGAGCCCCGGAGGAAGCAGGGGTGTGGCGCCCCGGACCATGCAGGGGTGTGGCGCCCAGGCCCGCGGGGCAGCAGCCCCCGTGGGGATCAGCGGGGAAACGAGGGAACTCACGGCTTAGATGCCTGCAGCCACTGGGTTTCCAGGCTTCACCCCAGCACACCGGGGCCCCCCCCAACCTCAGTTTCCCACCGACATGAACAGCCACGACACAGAAGGGGTGGCAGGGCCAGAGAGGAGGCGGTGGCTCACCCTCGGGTGCGCCAGGAAGCTCCTGGGTGCATGCGGACGGTTTGGCTCAGAAGAGCCCTGGCACCCACCAAGGAGACGGCGCGGCTGGGCAACTCACTGGCCTCTGGTCTAAGCGACAACGTAGCCCCCGCAATGGCACCTCATCACCCCCCGAAAACCCAATCCCACAGCCGGGTTCAGGCACACTCAGGTGCGGGCCACGGGCACTGCCGGGCACAGCCAGCCGAGGCATCACTGTCGGGTCTCTCCTGGGTGTCAAGGGCACGGTCGCCCCTCGGCCGCTCCCCGGCCCCCAGGGCCCGAGAGCTCCACTTCCGCGTCCACGTTGGTGTCGCCCTCTGTCTGTCCATCTCCCACTGCTGGTGTGGAATCACACAGGAACCCGGGGCCACCCACGGCGCAGTGGGGCCCGCGCATAATTACAGGGCTCACCCCTGAGCAGCCAAGCCAAAACCCGGCCTGTCATTAGCAGTGATGCCCGGAGACCCCGAGGGGACGGGCTGGAGGGGGCTGCGAGGGGCTCTGAGCACAGGAAAGGCCCGGGGTGGGCAGGGGAGCGTGGCCTCGTGGCCACCTGCAGGGTCAGATCACCTCCAGGAGGCCCCAGAGCCGGGGACCTTAGCGGACGGCCCCCGGGGTTTGAATCCTGGCTCCACTGACCCACGGGACAGTCCTGGCCAGCAGGGCCCGGCAGGCAGTCCCCTCCGGCTCTGTGGTCATCTCCACGGCGTGACGACGCTTTGCCGCGCTGGCCTCATTTTACCTGTGTGTGAAGCGGCCAGCACAGTTGTCGGAGGGTTGCAGTGAAGGGAGCAGGCCTGCGCGCGGGAGCAGCCGCCTCTGGCACACGCAGGACGGAGGGCCACGCCCGGGTCGCCTCGCAGAAGAGTCCCATCAGCCCCCGAGGTACCCCATGTTCGCTGGGGAGCCCACCCGCCCTCCCTGCCTCCCCCGAGGTCTATGAGGCGCCAGGAGTGGACACGAGTGTCCTCCCGCCCCGGGGCACTGACCCTTTCTTCTCCCGTCCACTCCTGCTCGGCCATGCAAAAGGGCACCCACCAGCCGTGGCCTGGCCATTCCCGTGGACCCCACGGGCACAGCACGGACGCAATTGCATGGTTCTGCACATCTCACAAGTGCCTCGTGAGGGCGAACACTTAGGTGGTGCTACGCTTGGCTTTGGGGGCCCAGCTGGCAGGGCCCTGGTGCAGGTCTTGGGGCAAGGACGCCCCTCCTGTTCTGGAGCCCTGGGCCGCGGGCAGGGCCGTGTTGGAGCCCTTGAGAGACCGCCTTTCCCACCTGACCTCGGAGTTCCCACCGCCCCTGCCCCTGTCCACACACACACAGACACACACACACACACACATACTCACACACACTCACACACACTCATGCACATTCACATACACTCACAAATACACACTCACCATACTCATACACACACACTCACACACACTCACACACAAATGCTCACATACATTCACGAATACACACTCACATACTCATACACACACTCACACTCACACACAAACGCTCACATACATTCACGAATACACACTCACATACTCATACACACACTCACACACAAACGCTCACATACATTCACGAATACACACTCACATACTCATACACACACTCACACTCACACACAAACGCTCACATACATTCACGAATACACACTCACACATACTCATACACACACTCACACACACTCACACACACACTCATACACTCACACACACATACACTCACAAATACTCACACATACTCATACACACACTCACACATACACTCACACACACTCACACACTCACACACACTCACATACACTCACAAATA
This sequence comes from Sorex araneus, assembly GCF_027595985.1. Lineage (NCBI taxonomy): Eukaryota > Metazoa > Chordata > Mammalia > Eulipotyphla > Soricidae > Sorex > Sorex araneus. The sequence goes on from NC_073306.1 coordinate 146,003,365, forward strand.
CACACTCACATACTCATACACACACTCACACATACACTCACACACACACTCACATATACTCATAAATACACACTCACACATACTCATACACAACCCCCCCCCCCCTCCACACACACACGGGGCTCAGGGCTCCATGCCTCTAACCCACCCAACACCGACCGCTTTCCCAAGTGGAATCTCATGACCTCAGTGCCTAGAGGACTTCCCGTCTCTGGGCCTCAGTCTCCCCCCAGCTTCCCCCTGGTCTAAAGCTGAGTTTCTCGCTCGAGGTGTGGAAACTGAGGCACGTGGCCACTGAGTCAAGGCCTGAAAGAACAAGGCGAGCAGACGCCCCATTCCCATGTTTCTCAGTGGGGTGGGGAGAGGTGAAGGCTTGAGATGTGTTCTATTTGGAGGGCGGGGCCAGGACCACATCTGCTGGTGCTCAGGGATCTCTCCCGGTGGGACTCGGGTGACCACATGTGGTGCTGGAAATCAAATTGGGGTGGGCCATGTGCAAGGTAGGAGCCCTGCCCACTGCACCATCTCTCTGGCCCCTGAAGGGTGTTCTGAAGTGTGGGAGTTCTGTGAGTCCGGGCAGCAACTGAGATGGGGTGCGGGGCGTCAGCGGCCAGTGCTCCCGGAGGGAGGGAGAGGACTGAGGCTACAGGTACGCGGGCGGCACGCGGAGAAAATGGGGAGGTCAGCGGTGATGGGACCTCGGCTCTGGCCGCTGCAGCGTGTCCGTGGGCGGGTGTGGGCGGACTGCAGGGGCGGCGAGGCTCCCTGCGGCGTGGTCTGGAAACCACTTCTTCCTCGCCCTCGGGCACCCCGGAGGCTGCCAGTGGCACCTTGGGGTGGCGCCCCGCAGGTGCAGGCCCGTGGAACAGAGTTGGGGTGTCACCACGACTGATCTGACCAAGAAAGGGTGGCTCCCCCGGACAATGCCCCGCGCTGGGAGCAAGAACCCTGCTCTGCCCCCAGGACGGGGTGACGCAGGCAGGGACTCCGGGACCAGGGCTGAGCACTGGCAGGAAGGGCCGGGACAAGGCCAGCTGGCCAAGCACGCGAAGAGGAGCGGAGAGCACCGAGGTGAGCTCAGCAGGCAGAGATAGCCTGGGGTTCCACTCGGGGGCCTGAAGCCGGCCCTTTGTCAGGGGTCCCTACAGGGACAGACTCCCAAGGGGCATGACGGTAGGACCGAGGCCTGGGACAGCGAACCCCACCCGTTTCTAGGAAACAGGACAGCGGCCCGGGTCCTGCCCCCGCCACCCCGGGGTTGGGTGAGAAGTGGGGGCAGGGGGTCCCCAAAGCAGGGTTTGTCTGTCCTCCTCCACACTGTGAGTGAGCAGCGACCCCTCCTCGGGCAGACTGAGGACCCGGTGCCTGGCCCGGCCCCGGGCTCAGCATACATAACCACCAGAGGGGCCCCCGGGGCCCAGGGGACCCCGCAACCCAGCCGGGGGCTTTCCGCCACGGGAGCCGGGAGACTGGCTCTCTGGGGCTGCTCTAGCCCTCCCTGGGCACTGCTCAGGTCTGCCGAGGCCCTTCCTGTCCACCCCCACCCCCGGGGGGGGGGGGCCTGATTAGCCGGGGTATTGGGTGACCCCTGGGCTTCTTCCCCTGGCCCGCAAGGGTTAATCAGCCTTCCTGCTGGGCGCGGGCGCAGGCGGCTTTCATTACTTTGATGGGATGCATGTGTGAGGTTTTATCTCCGGCCCTTTCTCCCTAGCTCAGTGCTTGAGCGTCTCAGCTGTCGGCCGATCTGCAGACAATTGCTCAGGGTAATACTATCCGGAAAAAGCTGATAAAACGCAGATGTGACGAGGCCTCTGAAATTTGCGGTTTGCTAAGTGGTTTGCTGCGATGAGCCGGCGGCTTCCCTGCGAGGCTGGGAATGGAGGGGGCAGCAGGGAGCCCCCCTTTTTTCCAAGTGAAAGGTTGGCCAGAGGAAGCGGCTGCAGAGTTTCTTCTGTGATCAGAGGATGCGACTTCAGGCGAGGGTGTGGGTGACGGGACGGGAGCTGGGGTCTGGCGGCTCCCTTCAGCTCCCCCGGCATCTCCGGGCCCCACCCTTACAGCACAGGATGGCAGGCCAGGTACAAGGGTTGGGTTCAGAGAGGAAGTCTGGGATGGGCCGTGTGACCTTGGCCAGAGCCAGGGGACGCCCCGCCCCCTGGCCCCTGAGCCCCGCCTCCCCAGCTGCCCAGTGAAGACTCCGCCCTCCTTCCAGCTCTTTCTGCTTGGTGCTGTGCCCAAAGTGGGCCAGGCAGGAAGCCCCCACGCACCTTCTCAGGCCAGGGCTGTGAGGCTGGACCCCTGCTGGAATGACCTCACAGGGCTTTGCTGGGCCAGAGGTGGGTGCCCCCCGCCAGGACCCTGAGGACAGGCAGATCCCTGGCCTCGTCCTCGGTCTCAGGGGGCCCCTTGAAGCTACTCTCAGGCCTCCTGATGGCCAGACTATGCGTAGCAGCAGGTGGGGGGGACCCCAGGGCAGGGCTTCTGAAATCCCTCTGAGCAGAGAGGGCAAGCACGGGGCTGGCGCAGCCCAGCAGGACCCCCTTCTCATGCCACTTTGCCTCGCATTGTTCTGGCACTAGTACACCTGAGCTCACAATTCAGGGGCTGTAGCCACGTGAGGGTGTCACCAAGAGAACCACTCCCTCGGCCTTCCCCAGGCTCCGAGAGTTGCTGGACACGGCCCTGATAGCCCCAGAGGCTTCTCGAGACAGCCAGAGCCAGGGAAAGTGCTGGAGAGGGAGAGGGTGGCCAGCACAGAGGGACGGCACGCAATCCGCAACCCACAACCCGCGCAGCTGCGCTAGGCCAGGGTCTGAGTCCCGGGGCCACAAAGGCACCCCCAAGCACCACCAGGTGCAACCCCCAGACACAAAACAAAAACAACTCGTTTTTATGGTTGCTTCAGAACTTCCTCCTGGCTCTGTGCTCAGAAATCACTCCTTGGTGCTGAGGCACCATATGCCACGTCAGAGGGGACGCCAGGTGAGCCGCCTGCAAGGCAAGGGCCCTGCCCACTGTACTAACTCTCTGGCCCCCCCAAAGCTCCTGAAGTCTGGGGAATTCTTCCAGAGAGTAAGAATAGAACTCCTAAAGAACCCAGTTCTGTTCCTTGGCAAAACACACCCATTGGAAAGGCTGCTTGCACCCTTCTGGAACTGCGGTGCTTAGTCTGAGACCAAGAGGTGGGAAGGGTAAAAGACACTGAGTGGGTGAGGGAGGCGGTCTCCTGACACAATGGAATACCACGCAGCTACGAAAAATGATGAGCCCACACAGAACCTGCAGTCTGGGCAGGCTGGAGCTGCCGTGTCCAGTGAAGATTGGCAGGGGAGAGGATAAATGCCATCCAATCCTGCTGTCTGTGGGATAGAGTCGACACAAGCCAAGAAACAGCAACAAACAGCCACAACCCTTTGGCCATGGCCACAAAAATGATTAATGAGCCGTGTGTGGAGGTGAAATCGGTTTGGAGGTGGCAGAGGGATGGGGGTGGAGGGCCGGGGGTGGGGTGCGGTAACTGGTTTTGGTCTGAGGTCACCACACCCGGTGATGCTCAGGAATCACTCCTGGGATGCCAGGGGTGGAGCCGGGTCTGCCTCCTGCTGTCCTCTCTCCCCAGGGAGCAGTGACTTCGTGTACCAGGCCTTACATGAGGGCTGTTAGCATAGAGACTCAGCAGTTTTAGCAAGCTCCTTTCAGTGGAGGCCGGCGGCGCCCCTACCCCTGGGTCCCTAGCACAACTCTGGCCTTGGTGCTGTAACTCCAGCCATCTTCCCGGGAGGGAAACTGAGGCCCAGCCCGTGGTGCTATCTATCACTACAACTACAGGGATATAGGGGGGCGGGAGAGAGAGATAGGGCCACGGGGTCCCCTTGAAAAGGCCAGTGGGCAGTGAGCAGCCCCTGGCAGTTCTGGCCTCTCAAAGAAAGAGGGCGTCCCCCCAGGGTCCCTCCCTGCTGGGCGGGGTCGGGCGAGCAGTAATTTTCCCACAATGTGTAAATTAGTGCCTCTGCAGTCTGTAAACAGGAGCCTTTGAAGGGGCCCTAATGAAGCGGCCCATTAGGCCATAATGAGCGCTGCCTCCAGCGCGGGCCGGCCTTTTGATGTCTCAGCCCAACTTATCTCGGGCCCCGGCAGGCTCAGAAGAGGCGGAGGGAAGGCCAAAAGCCCCTGGAGAAGTTGAAAATTTTTTAATGAAAAAAGTTAGTCCTGGCCTGACGGATGTTGGCACTTCAAAGCCGGCACACACTAAATTGCTGTGGACGGCTTAATTCAGAAGTGTTCCTTGGCTGGGGACGGCCGGTGACAAAGACGGCTGGCAACGGGAGCCGCGGATCAAAGGCCGCCCATTGTGGCGTCTCTGTTCCATGGAGAATCGTGCATTGTCGGCCCCTGGCTTCTCGGGCTGCTCCTGGCTTCCTTTTCTTTCTGGTCCCAGCGCCATCCCAGGGTCCCGGGCTGGGAATCCGCGGACATAAATACTCGGTGACAGCCTTGGGGGCCCGTGGCCGCGCATGCGCCGGTGGAACCCGCCGGCCCTTTCGGAGCAAAGACCCTGCAGGCACCGGCAGGGCAGCCTGTCCTGGGCGTCCCTGCGCCCGGTCCGGCTCAGAGCTGCTGGGTTGAGGGTGGGATGGTGGGGAGGCCTGGGTGCTCTCCTGATGATGCCTAGCCACCCCAGCCTCAGTTTCCTCAGTGGAGCCCTAGAGAACTGTTTACTCTGGGATGTCAGAAAGTACCAGCCTTGCACAGAGAAGAAAGAAGAGCTTGGTTGGATGGGAAAATTCTCCCCCCTTCCCTCCCCCTCCTCCCCTATACCAGCCCCCTCCTCCCCCTCATCTCCTGCCCTTCCCTCCCCTCCCCCTCCTCCCCATCCTAGCCCCCTCCTCCCCCTCATCTCCTGTCCTTCCCTCCCCTCCCCCTCCTCCCCATCCCAGCCCCCTCCTCCCCCTCATCTCCTGCCCTTCCCTCCCCTCCCCCTCCTCCCCATCCCAGCCCCCTCATCTCCTGCCCTTCCCTCCCCTCCCCCTCCTCCCCATCCCAGCCCCCTCCTCCCCCTCATCTCCTGCCCTTCCCTCCCCTCCCCCTCCACCCCCCGTCCCCTCCCCCTCCTCATCTCCTGCCCTTCCCTCCCCCACTCCTCCGCCTTGGTTTTGAGGGTCTGTTTTTCGTCTGGGGTTTACCTGGGCTCCTTGTCCTGGGGCACAGGACCTTCCTCTGAGCCTGTGGTCTTGCCTGACTCAGACTGTCCAGGGGGCAGAGGAGGACCAGTCTCGGCTCTGCTCGGTCCTAGCACTCTGGGCCTCAGTGTCCATCCCTGTCGAGTGGGGATAATTCTGCCAGGCCTGGAAACCCTCTTGCCCGCTTTCTCCCCTGCCGCCAGGCCCAGAGAAGGAGGCACATACGTCGGGGCAAGGTGTACCCTCGAGTGCTCACCCACACAGCCTGAGGAACATTCTCAGAGCCCAGAAGCGGGCAGCGGGCTCGGCCAAGGTCAGGCAGATGGCGGGGACCTTCGGAAGCACGCCATGTCACAGGAAGCCGCCCAGGAAGACGCAGCCATATCACTTACTGGTCTTGAACCAATTAGGGGCTGGGATGAGGACAATTAGAGCCCCTCGGGCTGATGGCATCTCCAGGCTGGACTTCCCTGTTGCGGCCCCTCTGCCTCCCTGCCTCTCCCAGCCTGTCTGTGGGCAGCTTCTCGCAGACAGTGCAGCGCCAGTACCCGGCGGGCGGCTCGGGCACATGCAGCCCTGGCACTGGGCAGGGGGCCACGGGTGCCCGGCTCTGCGCTCTCCTGCAGGGTCCCTGCCCTTCCCGGCCCTGCTGGGCCCCTGTCTCCTCCGCGACACTGCACCAGGGCACCCTCCTAGTGCTGGCCGGTGTCCGGCCACAGGAGCTGCTGGCGTGGTCCCCGCCTGGCCCGCTCGCCATAACGAGCCCGCTGAGCAATTATGAATAATTAAATCAATTAGAGACAGTCTAGCGCCGGGGGTGAGGGCCACGGGGTGTGGGCCTCTGTCATATTTAACAGTACACAGCGCCCCCCGAGAGCACCCACGGGGAGACGGGAACAAAGGGCGTCCAAATGCCGGCCACGTTGCCTGGTGACTGGGCGCCCGGGCCCCTGCGGCCTTCCCAGGGGAAACAATGGCAATGAAATGCCAATAAAATATCGGCTGGGGGGGCCAGGAGCAGAACTGCGAAATGAGTTCATTAAAAACGGATCAGCAAGCGCCTGGGCGAGCCGGGGGCCCATTTCGGGCCTGACGCAGAACCGGGCCACGCGCAGAGCCGGGTGCCCGGGGCTCTTTAGCACCCGATGCCCTCGTCCTTCCACACGGGAGAGTGCTCGGCCCGGCCCCCAGGCACGGCAGGGCTGCTCCGGGCAGGCTCTGCGCTGAGCCCGGCTGGGGAGGGGGTCTCGAGTTGGGCTCTGCGCTGAGCCCCGCTGGGGAGGGGGTCTCGAGTTGGACTCTGGGCTGAGCCCCGCTGGGGAGGGGGTCTTGAGGGGCTCTGCGCTGAGCCCCGCTGGGGGGGGGTCTTGAGTTGGGCTCTGCTCGCGTGGCACGAAGCTCACAGCCCCTGAGAGGGACCAGCAGGTCCACACGGCGGCGGGAGCACGTCCACTCGCACCCGGCCACACCAGGAGCGCCTCCTCCGCTGAGAGTCCCGCAGGGTGGGGCTCCCGGGCCCACTGTGGCCTCCTAACTCACTGTGGACAGCGTGGGGGGCCCTGGGGACCGTGGACGGGGTGAAGGTCATTCGTGTCCCTTGCTCCTGTTCTGCTCCCTCAGCGTGGCTGGGGGCCGCCAAGAGGGTCCTCGGGCAGGGTGGAGCAGTGCGTGGCCCGGGAAAGAGCAGGGACGTGAGGGCGCTGCGGAGGGCCGGGTGGTCTCTGCTCCTCCGCCCGGTGGTGCCCCACTCCACGGTCCACTCCCATGTCTCCCTCCGGCCGCTCACACAGTGATCAGTGTGGTGACGGCGGGGCAGGGGGACGCCCCCAATGACGCACCCCAAGTGCGATTTAGAGCCCGAATGGGCCACTCGATTGACCAGGGATTCGCAACACACCTCCAGGCAAACCCGATGCCCCCAAATTCCAGTGACTGGGGGGGTCACAATTTCTCCCGCCTCGCACCTGAGGAGGGGGTTCCCCATCACTAGCGGGAGGTAAAGGCTTGAATCCCGGGGCCGCGGGTGGCCGGGGGCCATGGGAGCAGAGCTACGTGGAGGGACCAGGTTGCCTCTGCCCCTGGCAGGGGTCAGACCAGTGGCAGCCACCACAGGGGACCCCGACTCTCACGCTTGACAGGCCCTCCTGCCCCTGCTCCCGCCCCGTCCTGCTCACCGAGCAATGGGACAGACCCCCCACCCCGGGCCTGGCTGCCCCCAGGATTAGGGAGGAAAGAGCTGGAGTGACAGGGGAATGCCACCAGAAGGTGCAGGCCGCAGAGCCGGGGTGCAGGCCAGGAGAGGGTCACGGGTCAGGCCCCAGTGCTGACGTCGGGCACTGCACGGTCCCCCAGCAGCCAGCGGTGGCGCCCAGAGCTCACAGCCATGGGGCCACTCAGCACTGGGGAGGTCTCTCCCAGGGCGGAAACAGCAGGTGCCAGTGACGTTTCCGGAAGGACCCAAGCACTGCGGGGCGGGTTCCCCCGGCCCAGGGAGCGAGTCTACGCTCTTCCCACAGGCCCCTTTCCAGCTCTCTCCAGAGAGGGGCGGGGGGGCACCCCTCGGGGGAGGGGAGAACTCAGGGCCCAGGGCACCAACTCGGGGGTCCAGGAGATGCCGAGAGGCTTGGAAGCCAGGTGCAAGGGGCGCTTAGGGGCCCGGGGGAGCCCCGGAAATAACCACGTGACAGAGGGCGCTTGTGACTGGGTGCAAAGGACGTGACGGACCCCGACCCGGGAGAGAAGTGGGGCTGGGGGACAGTCCAGCGACAGACACCCCGGAAATCCATCCTGGCCGTGTCCCCAGAGGAACTCGAGCCTCTCACTCCCCTCACGGGCCTCAGTTTCTCCAGCCGACTCAAGGGTGTGGACAGGAAGATTAGAACCCAGTCAGACGCTCCAGTTCCAAGGCCAGTCGCCTTCCCA